>NC_052320.1:12104485-12471360 GCF_016432855.1 Salvelinus namaycush
CCTTTTGGCAAACTCCAAGCAGGCTGTCATGTGGCTTCCTTCAGGCCTGATTGGTGGAGTGCTGCAGAGATAGTTGTCCTTCTGGAAGGTTCTCCCATCTCCACAGAGGAACTCTGGAACTTTGTCAGAGTTACCATGGGGTTCTTGGTCATCTCCCTAACAAAGGCCCTTCTCCCCCGATTGCTCAGTCTGACCAGGCGGCCAGCTCTAGGAAGAGTCTTGGTGGTTCTAAACTTCTTCCATTTCAGAATGATGGAGGCCACTGTGTTCTTGGGGACCTTCAATGCTGCAGACATTTTTTGGTACCCTTCCCTAGATCTGTGCCTCAACACAATCCTGTCTTGGAGCTCAACGGACAGTTCCTTCGACCTCATGGCTTGGTTGTCACGACTTCCGCCGAAATCGGCTCCTCTCCTTGTTCGGGGGGCGTTCGGCGATAGACGTCACCGGCTTTCTAGCCATCGCCGCTCCATTTTTTCATATGTCCATTTGTTTTGTCTTGCCCTATACACACCTGGTTTTCATTCCCTAATCAATTTACATGTATTTAGCCCTCTGTTTCCCATCATGTCTTTGTGTGTAATTGTTTGTTTGTGTTGTGGATTATTGTTGGGCGCTTTACTTTTGCCATGTTCCGTGTTTTTGGCACGTTATTATTTTTATGTGCTGTATTTTGTAGTACGGAATTAAAGTGCGCCTGTTCACTACACTCTGCTCTCCTGCACCTGACTTCGCCTCCCGTACACACCCTTGACATTGGTTTTTACTCTGACATGCACTGTCAACTGTGGAACCTTATATAGACAGGTGTGTGCCTTTCCAATTCATGTCCAATCAATTGAATTTACCACAAATGGACTCCAATCAAGTTGTAGAAACATCTCAAGGATGATCAATGGAAACAGGATGCACCTGAGCTCAATTTCGAGTCTCATAGCAAAGGTCTGAATACTTATGTAAATAAAATATATATTTTTTATTTTAAATAAATAAATATATAAAAATCAGTTTCGCTTTGTTATTATGGGGTATTGTGTGTAGATTGATGAGGATTTATTTTTTTCGTCCATTTTAGAATAATGCTGTAACGTAACAATGTGGTCTGAATACTTTCCGAATGTGCTGTAGCTGTCAATCATCATAATTTAGATTAATGTTATGCTTGTAAAAGATCATTTGTCATACAAGAAGTAGTTTATATCTATATTTGATAAGTATTCTTATCTTGTTCTCATGTATATGTGTTTCTCTTGTCCTTCCACACTTTCAGGGTTTTTGTTTGACATCACTTTCTGAGTATGAAAGTACACTAGATAGAACATAACTTTATATTGCATAATGATTATAAGATCTCAGCTGTGTGACTGTACGTATTAGGCCCCACATGACCACTCATTAGTATCCTGTTACAGTATTGTCCATTCATGTCTCGGTCGGCGCAGGGGAAGCAGGTTAAATTCAGGTTTATTTGAGCCCCAACTCTGGTCTTCAGCCATTGGTAAAAGCATCCCAGTAGGGATGTGTACCTGAAGGCAGACAGCTTGACACTGCATGGACAGAGTGTTTTGAAGGGATTGCTCTGTGGGATTGCTCTGCTTCTTTAGAAGGGATTGCTCAGTGTGGATACCAGACCAAACCAGACCCCACTACAAGCCTCAGCGGGATGGTCTGGAAGGGAGGACAGGGAATGACAGATCAAAGAGAGATGGAGCGATGAGGGATGAATGGTGTTGGACTGAAAATGTGAAAAATCAACATCCAGTCTTTCTGGACACCATTATTAGATTGTGTCAGCCTGAACAGAGAGGGGAAACTACTTTAGTTGATGGGATTGATTAACAGAGTCGGGCCCTAGGTAATACCAACAGAGGGAAACTTGTTTTGTGTGGAGTTGAGTGAAGAGTTGAGTGCAGTGGTAGCAAATAGGATTGTATAGAATGGTAGGGCCTCAAAAGGAAAAGCTATTTTATTTGGAGCGGATTTAAGACTGATATATTCAGCAGTGGTTTGGTAGCAAATCGGATAGATTTGATAGAATGTGTAGTGGCTCAAAAAGATGGACAGTAGTTTCCTCTGTCATTTATAATCTCCTGCCAGCAGGGATTTGTACTGTAACATGTAATTGTACAAAAGAGATATAAAATGACAATCTGCCCTGTTGGTAAAGTTTAATGCAGTTTAAATGCACATAATTAGATGTAAGCCTCTGTCTGCTTACTGTTCAGCCAGCGTTGGTTTACCCAAATTACCTAGACCCCAAAAATGTAAAATCATTCTAAACTGGGAGATTTGAACTGTACATCAATTGCTATTGAATACATCTAGGAATAGCAGTTTATAATTACTCTGGCTGTCGCGCCCTGACCTTAGTATTCTTTGTTTTCTTTATTATTTTGGTTAGGTCAGGGTGTGACATGGGTGATTATATGTTTTTGTCCTGTCTAGGGTTTTTGTATGTTTATGGGGTTTGTTACCAGTCTAGGGGTTTTGTATGTCTATGGTTGCCTAGATTGGTTCTCAATTAGAGGCAGCTGTTTATCGTTGTCTCTGATTAGGAACCATATTTAGGCAGCCATATTCCTTGAGTATTTTGTGGGTGATTATCTATGTCTATGTTTAGTTGCTTGTGTCAGCACTATGATTCTATAGCTTCACGTTCGTTTTGTTGTTTTTGTATAGTTCATTCCGTGTTCTTTCTTTATTAAAAGAAGATGAATTCAAATCACGCTGCGCTTTGGTCTCATCGCTATAACGAACGTGACAGAATCACCCACCAACCAAGGACCAAGCAGCGTGATATCGGGCAGCAGCAGAAATCTCAGGACTCATGGACATGAGAGGAGATTCTGGATGGAAAGGGACCCTGGGCACAGGCTGGGGAATATCGCCGCCCCAAGGCAGAGCTGGAGGCAGCGAAAGCTGAGCGGCGTTAGTATGAGGAGGCAGCACGGCAGCGCGGCTGGGACGAGAGGCAGCCCCAAACATTTCTTGGGGGGGGGGGGGGGCACACGGGGAGTGTGGCTAAGTCAGGTAGGAGACCTGAGCCAACTCCCCGTGCTTACCGTGGAGAGAGTGACCGGGCAGGCACCATGTTACGCGGTGAAACGCACGGTGTCCCCAGTGTGCATACGTAGCCCGGTGCGCTATATTGCAGCTCCTCGTATCGGCCGGGCTAGAGTGGGCATCGAGCCAGGAGTAATGAAGTCGGCTCAGCGCATCTGGTCTCTGGTCTCCAGTGCGTCTCCTCGGTCCGTGTTATGTGGCACCAGCCCTACGCACTGTGTCTCCCGTGGGTCTGCACAGCCCAGTGCGTCCTGTGCCTGCGCCCCGCAAGTGCCAGGCTAAAATCAACATCCAGCCAGGACGGGTTGTTCAGGCCCTTAGTTCGAGACCTCCAGTGCGCCTCCACGGACCGGTCTATCCTGTGCCTCCTCCATGGACCAGGCCTCCAGTAGATCTCTCCAGCCTGGTGAGTACTGTGCCTGTTCTAAGAACCAAGTCTCCTGTGTGTCCCTCCAGTCCGGACGCTCCTGTGTGTCCCTCCAGTCCGGACGCTCCAGAGCCTCCCTCCAGTCCGGACCCTCCAGAGCCGCCCGTCTGTCCTGAGCTGCCTGAGCCGCCCGTCTGTCCTGAGCCGCCTGAGCCGCCCGTCAGTCAGGAGCCGCCTGAGCCGCCCGTCAGTCAGGAGCCGCCTGAGCCGCCCGTCAGTCAGGAGCCGCCTGAGCAGCCCGTCAGTCAGGAGCCGCCTGAGCCGCCCGTCAGTCAGGAGCCGCCCGAGCCGTCCGTCAGTCAGGAGCCACCCGAGCCGTCCGCCAGTCAGGATCCGCCAGAGTCTCCCTCCAGTCTGGATCTGCCAGAGTCTCCCTCCAGTCTGGATCTGCCAGAGTCTCCCTCCAGTCTGGATCTGCCAGAGTCTCGCTTCAGTCTGGATCTGCCAGAGCCGCCCGTCAGTCCAGAGGTGCCGCTCACTCTAGACTCAACCATCAGTCCAGTGGCGTCCTCTAGTCCGGGGTCGGTGGTGAGGGTTCCCGCTCCAGAGACATTACATAAGTGGGCTGAGTCAGAAGTGGAGCGGTGTCCACGTCCCTCACCAGAACCGCCACCGCGGAGTTATGCCCACCCAGACCCTCCCGTATAGGCTTAGGTGTGCGGCCGGGAATCCGCACCTTTGGGGGGGTACTGTCACGCCCTGACCTTAGTATTCTTTGTTTTCTTTATTATTTTGGTTAGGTCAGGGTGTGACATGGGTGATTATATGTTTTGTCCTGTCTAGGGTTTTTGTATGTTTATGGGGTTGTTTCAGTCTAGGGGTTTTGTATGTCTATGGTTGCCTAGATTGGTTCTCAATTAGAGGGAGCTGTTTATCGTTGTCTCTGATTGGGAACCATATTTAGGCAGCCATATTCCTTGAGTATTTTGTGGGTGATTATCTATGTCTATGTTTAGTTGCTTGTGTCAGCACTATGATTATATAGCTTCACGTTCGTTTTGTTGTTTTTGTATAGTTCATTCCGTGTTCTTTCTTTATTAAAAGAAGATGAATTCGGTCGCATTCCGCTTCGCTCCACAGGTAGTATCACATTTCATTTCATTTCATTACAGTACAACGGTTTGATTTGCTTGATCTTAGCTAGCTACATAGCCGTCTTTGTATCAAAGATAATTGTGTAGTTTAGACTAATTTCGGTTAGCTAGCCAGCTATTTTCGTTCTTTTAACGTAACGTAACGTAGTCAACACTGCTAGCTAGCTAGCCAGCTAGCCACCGAATAGCAGCACTGTAGAAACTATTACATTCAACGGAACAACGGAACGACTTGATTAGTGTAGTGTTAGCTAGCTACATAGTTGTCTTTGCTGTCTTTGTATCTAAGATAATTGGGTAGTTTAGACTATCGGTTAGCTAGCCAGCTATTTTCGTCCTTTTAACGTAACGTAACGTAACGTAGTCAACACTGCTAGCTAGCCAGCTAGCCACCGAATAGCAGCACTGTAGAAACTATTACATTCAACGGAACAACGGAACGACTTGATTAGTGTAGTGTTAGCTAGCTACATAGTTGTCTTTGCTGTCTTTGTATCTAAGATAGTTGCGTTAGCTAGCCAGTTTCGGTTAGCTAGCCAGCTATTTTCGTTCTTTTAACGTAACGTAACGTAGTCAACACTGCTAGCTAGCTAGCCAGCTAGCCACCGAATAGCAGCACTGTAGAAACTATTACATTCAACGGAACAACGGAACGACTTGATTAGTGTAGTGTTAGCAGCACTGTAGAAACTATTACATTCGTAGTCTAGAGTAATTATCGGTTAGCTAGCCAGCTATTTTCGTCCGCCGCGCTGCCGTTCTCCTACCAAGTCACACTGCTAGCTAGCCAACTTCTACCGAATAGCAGCACTGTAGAAACTATTACATTACAACGGAACGATTTGATTAGTGTAGTGTTAGCTAGCTACATAGTTGTCTTTGCTGTCCTTGTATCTAAGACAATTGTGTAGTTTAGACTAATTATCTAGCCAGTTACCGAGGTTACCTAGCTAGCTATCGAGGTTACCTAGCCAGCTACACTTTCTAACAAAGTCAACAACGCAGCCACTGCTAGCTAGCCTACTTCAGCAGTACTGTATCATTTTAATCACTTTAGTCAATAAGATTTTTGCAACGTAAGCTTAACTTTCTGAACATTCGAGACGTGTAGTTCACTTGTCATTCCAATCTCCTTTGCATTAGCGTAGCCTCTTCTGTAGCCTGTCAACTATGTGTCTGTCTATCCCTGTTCTCTCCTCTCTGCACAGACCATACAAACGCTTCACACCGCGTGGCCGCGGCCACCCTAACCTGGTGGCCCCAGCGCGCACGACCCACGTGGAGTTCCAGGTCTCCGGCAGCCTCTGGAACTGCCGATCTGCGGCCAACAAGGCAGAGTTCATCTCAGCCTATGCTTCCCTCCAGTCCCTCGACTTCTTGGCACTGACGGAAACATGGATCACCACAGATAACACTGCCACTCCTACTGCTCTCTCCTCGTCTGCCCACGTGTTCTCGCACACCCCGAGAGCTTCTGGTCAGCGGGGTGGTGGCACCGGGATCCTCATCTCTCCCAAGTGGTCATTCTCTCTTTCTCCCCTTACCCATCTGTCTATCGCCTCCTTTGAATTCCATGCTGTCACAGTTACCAGCCCTTTCAAGCTTAACATCCTTATCATTTATCGCCCTCCAGGTTCCCTCGGAGAGTTCATCAATGAGCTTGATGCCTTGATAAGCTCCTTTCCTGAGGACGGCTCACCTCTCACAGTTCTGGGTGACTTTAACCTCCCCACGTCTACCTTTGACTCATTCCTTTCTGCCTCCTTCTTTCCACTCCTCTCCTCTTTTGACCTCACCCTCTCACCTTCCCCCCCTACTCACAAGGCAGGCAATACGCTTGACCTCATCTTTACTAGATGCTGTTCTTCCACTAACCTCATCGCAACTCCCCTCCAAGTCTCCGACCACTACCTTGTATCCTTCTCCCTCTCGCTCTCATCCAACACTTCCCACACTGCCCCTACTCGGATGGTATCGCGCCGTCCCAACCTTCGCTCTCTCTCCCCCGCTACTCTCTCCTCTTCCATCCTATCATCTCTTCCCTCTGCTCAAACCTTCTCCAACCTATCTCCTGACTCTGCCTCCTCAACCCTCCTCTCCTCCCTTTCTGCATCCTTTGACTCTCTATGTCCCCTATCCTCCAGGCCGGCTCGGTCCTCCCCTCCTGCTCCGTGGCTCGACGACTCATTGCGAGTTCACAGAACAGGGCTCCGGGCAGCCGAGCGGAAATGGAGGAAAACTCGCCTCCCTGCGGACCTGGCATCCTTTCACTCCCTCCTCTCTACATTTTCCTCTTCTGTCTCTGCTGCTAAAGCCACTTTCTACCACTCTAAATTCCAAGCATCTGCCTCTAACCCTAGGAAGCTCTTTGCCACCTTCTCCTCCCTCCTGAATCCTCCTCCCCCTCCCCCCCCCCCCTCCTCCCTCTCTGCAGATGACTTCGTCAACCATTTTGAAAAGAAGGTCGACGACATCCGATCCTCGTTTGCTAAGTCAAACGACACCGCTGGTTCTGCTCACACTGCCCTACCCTGTGCTCTGACCTCTTTCTCCCCTCTCTCTCCAGATGAAATCTCGCGTCTTGTGACGGCCGGCCGCCCAACAACCTGCCCGCTTGACCCTATCCCCTCCTCTCTTCTCCAGACCATTTCCGGAGACCTTCTCCCTTACCTCACCTCGCTCATCAACTCATCCCTGACCGCTGGCTACGTCCCTTCCGTCTTCAAGAGAGCGAGAGTTGCACCCCTTCTGAAAAAACCTACACTCGATCCCTCCGATGTCAACAACTACAGACCAGTATCCCTTCTTTCTTTTCTCTCCAAAACTCTTGAACGTGCCGTCCTTGGCCAGCTCTCCTGCTATCTCTCTCAGAATGACCTTCTTGATCCAAATCAGTCAGGTTTCAAGACTAGTCATTCAACTGAGACTGCTCTTCTCTGTATCACGGAGGCGCTCCGCACTGCTAAAGCTAACTCTCTCTCCTCTGCTCTCATCCTTCTAGACCTATCGGCTGCCTTCGATACTGTGAACCATCAGATCCTCCTCTCCACCCTCTCCGAGTTGGGCATCTCCGGCGCGGCCCACGCCTGGATTGCGTCCTACCTGACAGGTCGCTCCTACCAGGTGGCGTGGCGAGAATCTGTCTCCTCACCACGTGCTCTCACCACTGGTGTCCCCCAGGGCTCTGTTCTAGGCCCTCTCCTATTCTCGCTATACACCAAGTCACTTGGCTCTGTCATAACCTCACATGGTCTCTCCTATCATTGCTATGCAGACGACACACAATTAATCTTCTCCTTTCCCCCTTCTGATGACCAGGTGGCGAATCGCATCTCTGCATGTCTGGCAGACATATCAGTGTGGATGACGGATCACCACCTCAAGCTGAACCTCGGCAAGACAGAGCTGCTCTTCCTCCCGGGGAAGGACTGCCCGTTCCATGATCTCGCCATCACGGTTGACAACTCCATTGTGTCCTCCTCCCAGAGCGCTAAGAACCTTGGCGTGATCCTGGACAACACCCTGTCGTTCTCAAATAACATCAAGGCGGTGGCCCGTTCCTGTAGGTTCATGCTCTACAACATTCGCAGAGTACGACCCTGCCTCACACAGGAAGCGGCGCAGGTCCTAATCCAGGCACTTGTCATCTCCCGTCTGGATTACTGCAACTCGCTGTTGGCTGGGCTCCCTGCCTGTGCCATTAAACCCCTACAACTCATCCAGAACGCCGCAGCCCGTCTGGTGTTCAACCTTCCCAAGTTCTCTCACGTCACCCCGCTCCTCCGCTCTCTCCACTGGCTTCCAATTGAAGCTCGCATCCGCTACAAGACCATGGTGCTTGCCTACGGAGCTGTGAGGGGAACGGCACCTCAGTACCTTCAGGCTCTGATCAGGCCCTACACCCAAACAAGGGCACTGCGTTCATCCACCTCTGGCCTGCTCGCCTCCCTACCACTGAGGAAGTACAGTTCCCGCTCAGCCCAGTCAAAACTGTTCGCCGCTCTGGCACCCCAATGGTGGAACAAACTCCCTCACGACGCCAGGACAGCGGAGTCAATCACCACCTTCCGGAGACACCTGAAACCCCACCTCTTTAAGGAATACCTAGGATAGGATAAAGTATTCCTTCTGACCCCCCCCCCCCCCCCCCCCCTTAAAAGATTTAGATGCACTATTGTAAAGTGGCTGTTCCACTGGATGTCATAAGGTGAATGCACCAATTTGTAAGTCGCTCTGGATAAGAGCGTCTGCTAAATGACTTAAATGTTAAATGTAAATGTAAATGAATTCAAATCACGCTGCGCTTTGGTCTCATCGTTATAACGAACGTGACACTGGCCCTGGCTCTGTCTGAGTGTGGGGGAAGCATGACTGCTAAAGATGAAGGTACAAGAAAGTCATTAGTTCATCTCATTCAAATCTGAATGACCCTGTAGAGTGGGAGAAATTGATCCATGGGTTACACACATCATAAATAGGTCTAAAGAAGAAATTAGAATTTTGCGCACTAATACATTTGCGGAAAATCATGATCAGGTTTTTGATAGTATCACAATTGATGAATGACCCTAACAAATCCTGTGATCAACAGGAGTGCAAGTAAATCAACTCTGGTCATTTCCTTCACTTCATAGCTCTCTTATCGCTCATAATTTCCCAATAGGCTATTTCCAGTAGTGGATTTAAAGAGATGTAATCAACGTTTTGAGCATTGCCACCTTCATGTTGCCTGTTACAAATAAATATAAATAGTCAGTGTGGGGTTTACAGTGTATAGCAGAAATATTTAGGGTTTTCTGGAACAAAAAGGACCTTAGGTGGTGGGCGTGGCAGGGGGCATGCCAATGGGTGCGGTCGGCCTGTCGGCATGGCTGAAGTTTTGACAAAATATTTGTCTGTAACCAAGTTTCCACCCAACCTTTTTGTCAGATGAAACATGTCGTGACAGGCCTGATGGAAAACTTTCCAAATGTGACAAAACAGAATACGCTAGAAAATGGGGGATCTTTTTGTTTCTGTAAAATTAATTATGCGAGAAATTGGTGGAAATGCTTTTATGCGCAAATATTGACATAATAATCCTCAGGGAAGCATGCTGTTAATTAGGCTACAGATTAAATAAATTATGATGAACTTCCCAGGATAGTGAAAGTGCAAGGTTGATGCTTGTGTCACGACTTCCGCCGAAGTCGGTCCCTCTCCTTGTTCGGCGGCATTCGGCGGTCGACGTCACCGGCTTTCTAGCTACCGCCGATCCACTTTTCATTTTCCATTTGTTTTGTCTTTGTTTCACACACCTGTTTTCAATCCCACAATCACCTGTTCATTATTTAACCCTCTGTTCCCCACATGGTTTTTGTGAGTGTCACGCCCTGACCATAGATTGCTTTGTATGTTTCTATGTTTTGTTTGGTCAGGGTGTGATGTGGGTGGGCATTCTATGTTGTATGTCTAGGTTGTCTATTTCTGTGTTTGGCCTGGTGTGGTTCCCAATCAGAGGCAGCTGTCTATCGTTGTCTCTGATTGGGAGCTATACTTAGGTAGCCTGTTTTCCATTGTGTGTTGTGGGTGATTGTTTCCTGTGTTAGTGTTTGTTTCACATTTCAGGACTGTTTCGGTTTTCGTTATCATTCACTTTGTTATTTTTGTATTTTGTCGTGTTCAGTTTTATTAAAACTATCATGGACACTTACCACGCTGCGTATTGGTCCGATCCTTCATACTCCTCGTCTGAAGAGGAGGAAAATCGTTACAGTGAGTGATTGTTTGTTGTATGGTGGTCCGTATTGTGTGGCCGTGTATATTACGTTTATATATTTTGATTTTTGAGTAAAAGTGTTTTTATTACTTATATCTGCTGTCCTGCACCTGGCTCATCTCAACAGCTACACACAGACGACGTTACAGCTTGATGCTGTTTTCCAATAAATATCAAGGGTCTTATTCTGGTGACATGATGATCGATGCTTGGCTGTCATTTGACAAGTAAAAAAATCTTGCTCTTTTGTCCAAATTTTATTTTATGTGTCACACACGCCGAATACAACAGGTGTAGACCTTACCATGAAATGCTTACTTACATGTAACTTAACCAACAATGCAGTTTTAAGAAAAATAATAGTTAAGAAAAATATTAACTAAATAAACTAAAGTAAAAAATTTAAGAGCAACAATAAAATAACAATAACGAGGCTAGGGGGTACCGGTACAGAGTCAATGTGCGGTGGTACAGGTTAGTCAAGGTAGTTGAAGTAATATGTACATGTAGTTAGGGGTAAAGTGACTATGCATAGATAATAAACAGCGAGTAGCAGCAGCATAAAAAGTGGGGGGTCAATGCAAATAGTCAGGGTAGCCTTTTGATTAGCTGTTCAGAAGTCGCATGGTTTGGCTGTTAAGAAGCCTTTTGGACCAAGACTTGGCGCTCCGGTACCGCTTGCCGTGCGGTAGCAAAGAGAACAGTCAATGACTAGGGTGGCTGGAGTCTTTGACATTTTTTATGGCCTTCCTCTGACACTGCCTGGCATAAAGGTCCTGGATGGCAGAAGGTTTGTCCCCAGTGATGTACTGGGCCATATGCATTACCCTCTGTAGCACCTTGCTCTCGATGGTGCAGCTGTATAACTTTTTGACGATCTGAGGACCCATGCCAAATCTTTTCATTCTCCTGAGGGGGAATAGGCATTGTCGTGCCCTCTTCATGACTGTCTTGGTGTGTTTGGACCATGATAGCGTGTTGGTGATGTGGACAACAAGGAACTTGAAGCTCTCAACCTGCTCCACTACAGACCCAGACCCAGATCGATGAGAATGGTGGCGTGCTCGGCCCTCTTTTTACTGTAGTCCACAATCATCTCCTTTGTCTTGATCACGTTGAGGGAGAGGTTGTTGTCTTGGCACCACACTTCCAGGTCTCTGACCTCCTTCCTATAGGCTGTCTCGTTGTTGTCGGTGATCAGGCCTACCACCGTTGTGTCATCTGCAGACTTAATGATGGTGTTGGAGTCGTGCTTGGCCACGCAGTCGTGAGTGAACAGGGAGTACAGGAGGGGACTAAGCACGCACCCTTGAGGAGCCCCTGTGTTGAGGATCAGTGTGGCCCTTACCACCTGGTGGCGTTCCGTCAGGAAGTCCAGAATCCAGATTCAGAGGGAGGTGTTTAGTCCCAGGGTCCTTAGCTTTGTGATGAGCTTTAAGGGCACTATGGTGTTGAACACTGAGCTGTAGTCAATGAACAGCATTCTCATGTAGGTGTCCCTTTTGTCCAGGTGGGAAAGGACAGTGTTGAGTGTAATAGAAATTGCGTCATCTGTGCATCTGTTGGGGCGGTATGCAAATTGGAGTGGGTCTAGGGTTTCTGAGAGGATGCTGGTGTTGATGTGAGACATTACCAGCCTTTCAAAGTACTTCATGGCTACAGATGTGAGTGCTACGGGTCAGTAGTCATTTAGGCGGGTTACCTTGGTGTTCTTGGGCACAGGCACTATGGTGGTCTGCTTGAAACATGTAGGTATTACAGATTCGGCCAGGGACAGGTTGAAGATGTCAGTGAAGACACTTGCCAGTTGGTCAGTGCATGCTCTGAGTACACGTCCTGGTTATCCGTCTGGCCTTGCGGCCTTGTGAATGTTGACCTGTTGAAAGGTCTTGCTCACATCGGCTATGGCGAGCTTGATCACACAGTTGTCCGGAACAGCTGGTGCTCTCATGCATGCTGCAGTGTTGCTTGCCTCGAAGTGCACAGGATGTACCTGAGCTCAATTTTGAGTCTCATAGCAAATGGCCTGAATACTGTAAATGTGGTATTTCCTTTTCACATTTTTTATGCAAAAATGTCTAAAAACCTGTTTTCACTTTGTCGTTATGGGGTATTGTGTGTAGATAGAATCCATTTAAAATAACGCTGTAACGTAACAAAATGTCGAAAAAGGGAAGGGCTCTGAATAGTTTCCGAATGCACTGTACGTACATACATAAAATACATGACCAAAAGTATGTGGACACCTGCTCGTCGAACATCTCATTCCAAAATCATGGGAATTAATATGGAGTTAGTCCCCCTTTGCTGCTATAACATCTTCAACTCATCTGGGAAGGCTATCCACTAGATGTTGGAACATTGCTGCGGGGTCTTGCTTCCATTCAGCCACGAGCATTAGTGAGGTCGGGCACTGATGTTGGGCGATTAGACATAGCTCGCAGTCTGCGCTCCAAATTATCCCAAAGGTGTTTGATGGGGTTGAAGTCAGGGTTCTGTGCAGGCCAGTCACGGTCTTCTACGCTGATCGTGACAAACCATTTCTGTATGGACCTCGCTTTGTGTACAGGGGAATTGTCATGCTGAGACAGGAAAGGGCCTTCCCCAAACTGTTGCCATAAAGTCGAAAGCCCAGAATCGTCTAGATTGTCATTGTATGCTGTAGCATTCAGATTTCCCTTCACTGGAACTAAGGGGCCTATCCCGAACTGTGAAAAACAGCCCCAGACCATTGTTCCTCCTCCACCAAACTTTACAGTTGGCACTATGCATTGGGACAGGTAGCGTTCTCCTGGCATGCTCCAAATCCAGATTCTTCCGTCGGACTGCCAGATGGTGAAGCATGATTCATCACTCCAGAGAACGGGATTCCACTGTTCCAGAGTCCAATGACGGCGAGCTTTACACCACTCCAGCCGACACTTGGCATTGCGCATGGTGATCTTAGGCTTGTGTGCGGCTGCTCGGCCATAGAAAACCCCATTTCATGAAACTTCCGAAGAACAGTTATTGTGCTGACATTGTTTCCAGAGGCTGTTTGGAACTCGGTAGTGTACTTCAGTACTCGGTGGTCCTGTTCTGTGAGCTTGTGTGGTCTAGCACTTCGCTGCTGAGCCGTTGTTGCTCCTAGACATTTCAACTTCACAATAACAGCACTTACAGTTGACTGTGGCATCTTTAGCAGGGAAGAAATTTGACAAAATTACTTGTTGGAAAGGTGGTATCCTATGACAGTTCCACGTTAAAAGTCACTGAAAGCTTCAGTACAGCCATTTTACTGACACTGTTTGTCTATGGAGATTGCATTGCTATGTGCTAGGCTTTATACACCTGTCAGCAACAGGTCTGGCTGAAATAGCTGAATCCACTCATTTGAACGGGTGTCCACATACTTTTGTATATAAAGGGTATGTATGTACTGTATGTATTTGTGTTTACTTTTTGGTCTTAGGTGTCCCATTAAAATGGGGGGGGGGGGGGGGGGGGGGGGGCACACCACTTGCAACCAAATATGGGTAACTGTTGGCAAGGAGTATAATAAGCAGATATTTGCTTTAGAAACGTTTATATTATGTTCAGAATGATCTGCAGTCATTATTATCCACTCTGCTTAAAATGTCTGTCTGACAGCAAAATTACTAAATACCAATAATACTGGAACCATTTTGTCGTGTGAATCTTTTTCAATTCAATCTTTTTATATATACTCCTTGCCAACAACAAATACTGTATGTTGCTCAGCTACAGCTACGGAATTTCAACAAAATCTGTCCTCTAAGAAGAAATACATGTGACTCACTATGTAGCGTATCTGCTGTATCTGCCACTCTTTTACCATGGGCTGATCAACAGTATGCTAATCATAGTCATCTGTTAGAGACATGGAGATGGAGTGATACAACAAGAAGAAATGAACAGATGGAATCATTGGATAAAATCAGAGTGGACAGTAGCTAAAATGTTTCATATGGCACTGAAAGCACAGTATATTACTATGATTTAATTCAGAACCTGGGTAAAAATATGAACTTGCAATATGCACATAGATACTCAAATGAGTGCTGCGTGCAAGAGTACCAGTATCAAAACTTGTTAATGCTGAAAACTATGATCTCTGGTTGACTGATTTTTCCAACTAACTGAAAACATGCTCACCAGATTAACATGTTGATTGATCATCATTTGTTTACATTTTGAACTGTTTAATCATAACCATGTAAACTGTGAGGGTGATTAGTACAGTAGCAATACTGCTGTTACACCACCCAATGTTTTACGTTTTCCACTGAAAATTAAAAAGGAATACAATACATTAAATGTTGAAAGGGTGGTCAGCTTCAACAGATGCACACTTGTTGAAGTCTTGGTAAATACTGATAGCACGTGATACCACTATGCATTTACTATTACATGAGCTGTGAAAATTGTATTGTATCAATATCCTCTGAGATGAGCTAAATAAGAACAAATATGATGAAATACTCACTGTGGTTGTGCATCAGTTCTTCCAACAGTTGTGAGTTTTAGTTGATACAAAAAAGCCAGCGGATCTCAAAGTGATCAAAAAGAGAAGAAAACATGAAGTCCTAACTGTTGCTGTTGCTTCTGCATCGCACGACAACTGTGCTCTCTCTGCACACAGGCACAAGGCTTGCAGAGTATTACCAGGTTATTTGATGATCATGAGCAACAGGCTACAGCCTCGCCCCTCCCACTATATCAACAGCTAGCCTCGCAGCTATGACATCATAGGTGGGATGTGCCATTCTAACATTATTCTGAGAGCTTTTCACATAAATCCATAGCAACCAGCATCTAGCTAGCGAGCAGAGCGAAGGGTTCCCCCCCTGAAACAGGAATAATCACTCTCTTTTGGCCGTAGACTCATGTGGATGGTTTATATTTTCCCTCTGAAGACAGCGCCTGAGAAGGTTCACTCACTGTGGTTCCTCGTTTTTTTACATTTTTTTATTTAACCTTTATTTAAGTAGGCAAGTCAGTTAAGAACACATTCTTATTGACAATGACAGCCTACCCCGGCCAAACCCGGATGATGCTGGGCCAATTGTGCGCCGCCCTATGGGACTCCCAATCACGGCCGGATGTGATACAGCCTGGATTTAAACCAGGCACTGTAGTGAGGCTTCTTGCACTGAGATGCAGTGCCTTAGACCGCTGCGCCCCTCACTCTATGTACTCAGATAGCCGTCACTGTGTCCAAAATTAGACAGGTGTGAACTCACTGTTAGAATGAGTTGTTGGAGGTACAGTCTACCATTATCATCAGATATCCTCTTCCTCCATCCCATTCTCTATGTCCATTTCTGGTAACACTTTACAGAAAGTAGATTTTATACCTGTGTAGTAACTTTGTAATTACACTCTTAATAATCCCTCAGGCATACGACAGATGTTGATAATGGTAATGCCTATACTTACTGTAGCTTGGAGAGCCAAAGGGTCTCTGTCTTGTAATTCTGATCAACTCACAGTAGGCTCTCTTTGGGTTGATTCCCCAGTCAATACATGTAATGCTTACTTAAGAATTTTTGTTTATCTTCTTGTTGATATGGCTTTATATATCATGGCTGAATACTGCACACATAGATGTATTTCACGTATCGGGTATTACAGAATGTTTTAAGGTATGGAATAATGTGGTAGTTATCAACAGGAACCATCATTAGCTCTTTAAATGTGTTTGTCACAGACAGCTAATTGTCATTTCACAGTTAATGAGTCCAAGGGTCCAAGACAAAAGCAACTCTGAGTTCATCACTTCTGAAGTTAATCCACATTATAGTTAACATGCAGAGTTGATTTGGTCATTACTTTATACTCAGTGATGTGTGAAGGGAGAATCCCTAAAGGTTTCAGGACTATAATCCAAGGAACCTCAAGAATTTCTTGATGGAAAATCAAGGTCTTTTGCTGTATGATGAGATCGAATCGGTCTGTCTTTGGTGGTTGAACTGACTGGTTTCATCCCTGGTCCAGCTTTCAGCTGTGGCCTGGCTCAGATGAACGGACTGCACATGAGCAGGCACACACAATCAGAGCATTCACCATCTCATCTCTGGGTGATGGGATGTTGCATTGATCTGACAGAAGGAAACGTTTGAAACATTCACTTACCTACATGCGCTTGTGCTTCCTAAAGCCTGACTGACCCACACTAATCACCCCAGATCTCTCCCTGATATAACGCTACACCCATAATCTAATTTTATGCAATACACTGGAGGGGAATTGAATGTCTCCTTGAGATTATTATAGTTTGCTTCATTAACTTCTTGACGCTAGGGGTCAGATTTTTTTTTATTTTTTAAATAACGTTCTCAAGGTAAACGGACTATTTCTCAGGTCCAGATCGTAGAATATGCATATAATTTACAGATTAGGATAGAAAACACAAGTTTCCAAAACTGTCAAAATATTGTCTGTGTGTATAACAAAACTGATTCTGCAGGCGAAAACCTGAGGAAATCTAACCCGGAAGTGATTTTTTTATTTTTAAATCTGTGTTTCCTGGCCCGTCTTTCTTCCATTTAAAGGGGTATCAACCAGATTCCTTTTCCAATGGCTTCCTCAGGCTGTGACCAGGCTTTAGTCATAGTTTCAGGCTTTTATTTTGAAAAATGAACGAGATTTTTCAAAAGTAGTCAGGTGTCCTCTGAATAATTCCTGCGCGCGAAAGGGGAGCTCTCCATTTTCCTTTTCTCTCTTATTGAATAGGTTACGGTCCGGTTGAAATATTATCGATTATGTTTGTTAAAAACAACCTGAGGATTGATTATAAAAAACATTTGACATGTTTCTACGACCATTACGGATACTTTTTGGAATGTTCGTCGAACGAAACGAGGCTGTAGTTTTCTGAACATAACACGCAACCCAAACGGCGTTTTTTTTCTTATAAAAGTAATATTAATGTGTAACTGGGAGTCTCGTGAGTGCAAACATCCGAAGATTATCAAAGGTAAGCGATTAATTTTATTGCTTTTCTGACTTTCGTGACCAAGCTAACCAAGCTAATATAAGGCTAACTGTTATGGCATTGATTGAAACACTCACAAAAGCTTAGATTGCTTTCGTTGCAAAGCATATTTTCAAAATCTGACACGATAGGTGGATTAACAACAAGCTAAGCTGTGTTTTGGTATATTCCACTTGTGATTGCATGATTATAAATATTTTTAGTAATATTTTTGTATCTGATACGTTTGGGAATTTTCTTCTGCCTTTCAGCACCGGAACGAGGCTGTAGTTTTCTCAACATAACGCACAACCCAAATGGCGTTTTTTTGTTATAAAAGTAATATTTATCGAACAAAAATAACATTTATTGTGTAACTGGGAGTCTCGTGAGTGCAAACATCCGAAGATTATCAAAGGTAAGCGATTAATTTTATTGCTTTTCTGACTTTCGTGACCATGCTAATTTGGAGCTAGCTGTTGTAGCATTGATTGATACACTCACAAAAGCTTGGATTTCTTTCTCTGTAAAGCATATTTTCAAAATCTGACACGATAGGTGGATTAACAACAAGCTAAGCTGTGTTTTGGTATATTTCACTTGTGATTGCATGATTATAAATATTTTTAGTAATATTTTTGAATTTGGCACCCTGCAATTCAGCGGTTGTTTAGGGAAATGATCCCGTAATCGGGATCTGTGCGCAGAAAGGTTAAATTGTTCGTAGTTCACCTGACTTGTCTTTTGTGAAAGGATAATACTCAAATTGCCAATTGCCATTTTATTGTAGCAGGTTTCATTCCATCATTGTTATCACTCAAAGAAGAGATTGTCAATAGAGCATTGATAACTGCGTATCAGCTTCCTACAGTAGGGTTGGCTTCCTATACTGTACTGTTATTATTAGGATGTATGTAAAGCTACAATGCAGCAGCATCACACAGTGGGGAAGTATGTGGGAGGCAGCTATGACCCCTGGCTATTTCTGACAGATTTCAGCTCTCAAATCCCTGTGTAATTCAGGTGTGAATAACAGCTTGATTGTACTGTACATTCACTTTGTTTACCGGTGGATAACAGACACCTTTACAGTATAGGCATAGCAATATAGCAAAAAATACAATTGGTTAAGAGTAATTCTTGAATTCAAGTAACTCACCTCTCTGCCATGTTAGGTATTCAACTCACTTCTCATAATATCCCCCTCTCTAGGGCCAGCAGTGTGGAAAATATCTGCTCACAGACAGTACTTCTGGACAAGTACTTCAGTATCTCTGCATTATCATTCATCACAGAACACAATTCTAAGAGTATGAACTCAAAAAACTATCCTCTCCACTGTGTTTGGTATTCAACACACTTCCCCTTCCACCTCATGAAATGTTAAGCCGTCCACCTAGTAGCTCTGAAAACAGCCTCATCCATTCATTTGTACTAGCTAACACATCTGTTGTGTGAACCATCTTGCCAAAGGGTAGGTCTTCCAAAATATTAACAAACAGTTGATTCAGATTAGTCATCATCTGGGGTAATGGCCACTATGAATTAAAAATACACTCTAAGTATCCAAGCAGTTTGGATCATTGTAAAAAAAAATAACAAAATGTTTTTAAAAATCTGAATACAAATTAGGAGGAATCTAATTGCGCTATTAAGTGTATTTGACCATGGCATGGGAATAACATATATTCATATTCATTCATATTACTTATCATGAACATAACAATTATTCCAATTCTGTAAGTGGTTTATGTACAGGTAACTGCCAAAATAATGGAATCGCCAACATAAAGTATCTTAATAGGGCATTGGGCCACCACGAGCTGCCAGAACAGCTTCAATGTGCCTTGGCATAGATTCTACAAGTGTCTGGAACTCTGTTGGAGGGATATGACACCATTCTTCCAAGAGAAATTCCATCATTTGCTGATGGTGGTGGAAAACGCCATCTCAGGCACTGCTCCAGAATCTCCCATAAGTGTTCAATTGGGTTGAGATCTGGTGATTGAGACGGCCATAGCATACGGTTTACGTCGTTTTCATGCTCATCAAACCATTCAGTGACCACTTGTGCCCTGTGGATGGGGGGTTGTCATCCACTCCCATCAGGATAGAAAGGATTCAACGTAGGTTGAACGTTTACCTTGCCCTCTTAGGGGTTGAGTGGACCTAAAGCACGGCAGGAAAATACACTCCACAGCATAACAGAGCTACCAGAACCCTCATTTACTCATGTTGTCACGTTCTGACCTTAGTTCCTTTTTTATGTCTTTGTGTTAGGTTGGTCAGGGCGTGAGTTGGGGTGGGTAGCCTATGTTCTTTTTTCTATGTTATTGTATTTCTGTGTTTGGCCTGGTATGGTTCTCAATCAGAGGCAGCTGTCGTATTTTTATTAAAGAATATGAACACTTACCACGCTGCACCTTGGTCTTCTTCTCCTCCAGATGACTAGCGTTACATGTGTTTCCATTATTTTGGCAGTTACCTGTATATTAGATGTGTGCATGCACTGTTAATTTTAATTTTTACAATGACAAGATAAAAATAATAAATATAATGTAATTATATAATAAAATTAGGCATCTATTTGTTCCTCGTGAAAATGTTTATGCATGTTGACAATTCATTTAATGAACCATAAACTATTCAGTACATTAAATGTATATTGCTACATTAATTACATCTTTATAATACATACAGATGAATCTTAAAGAGCAAGAACGGTTTATCAATGCAATTCATTTGGCAATGCAATAAACTGTGATTTTCTTTCTACCATGTAAAACAAAAACTACCATAAAAGTCTGTTTGTTAAGCTTTCTGTAGACTGAAATACAAAACAATCAATTCAATTAAAGTAGGTTGTTTTGCAGCCTTTATTTCAGACACATTGGCACCTAATTAACTGACTGCTTTTTGTTCTCCTTTTTATTGAAATTTTAATGACACAATTAGGAACCAGTGGGCAACTTAATTCCCCTCCTCACAAGCAGGGCTGGAGCAGAATGTCATTTGAGGAGAGTACAGTGTCAGTCATCCCTACTCCCGTTCCCTTTCTTCGGCGCTCGACGTCACCAGTCTACTAACCACCAGTCCTGGCAACCCACATTATGCACACCTGGCAACCATCATTAAGCACACCTGCTCCCCTTCGTTAAGCACACCTGGACTTCAAAATGACCTTGATTACTTCCCCTTTATTTAGCTCTCAGCAGCCTCAGTCTTCAGGCAGTATTGGTTTTGTTTATGTTCAGTATGCTACTCCTGTTTTGATATTCTTCATGTTTCTTATTATTATACTCACCTTCTGCACCTGCTTCCTGACTCCCTGTGTATACGTTACATACAGAGAGCAGTATGACTGATCATGCTGGAGTCATACAGTTGAAGTAGGAAGTTTACATACACTTAGGTTGGAGTCATTAAAACTCATTTTTCAACCACTCCACAAATTTCTTGTTAACAAACTAAAGTTTTGGCAAGCTGGTTAGGACATATACTTTGTGCATGACACAAGTAATTTTTCCAACAATTGTTTACAGACAGATTATTACACTTGTAATTCACTGTAACACAATTCCAGTGGGTCAGAAGTTTACATACACTAAGTTGACTGTTCCTTTAAAACCTCTTGTCAATATAGGGGGTGCTGTTTCAACTTTGTAAAATATCGTTCTCAAATTAAACTGCCTCGTACTCAATTCTTGCTCGTACAATATGCATATTATTATTACTATTGGATAGAAAACACTCTCTAGTTTCTAAAACCGTTTGAATTATTTCTCTGAGTGAAACAGAACTCATTCTGCAGCACATTTCCTGTCAGGGAGTGAGCTTTCAGAAATCGAGGTCCCTGTTCTGAGGTCAGTTTATAAGTCCCCATGTAAGCTGTGGGGCTACAAGCACTGCATACGCCTTCCTCTAGATGTCAGTAAGTGGTGAGAATTTGAATGGAGTGGATTGCGCAATCTGGGGCCCTATATAAGACCGTGGAACGGAAGTACCGTCCTTTTCAACGGTGCGCCTGGCGCAGTAGGGACATCACAGTGGCCTGCTGCAAAGCTTTCGTTTTGCCAGTTCTATATCTCCGGTCATGTTTTTATTCGTTATAGTTGTTAAAGACATCATAAGGTAGTTAATTTAAACCGATTTATAGCAGTTTATATCAGTTTATTGCGATTTTCTGGGATTTCTTTGTGACGCGCTTTCAAGAGTTGGACACCTTTCCGGCACATGGCTAACGTTAGCGGCTATTTCGACAGGAGAAGAGGACATCTTTCAACCAAAAGACGATTGTTCTGGACAAAGGACACCTTTCCCAAGATTCTGATGGGAGTTCATCAAAAAGTAAGAACTATTTATGCTGATAATTCGTTGTTCTGTTGAAAAATGTTAAATGCATAAGCCGCCATTAATTTCAGTGTAGCCTCGCTTTAGCGCACGCTGTATTGCGCAGTAACGTTAATTTTAAAAATGTAACACAGCGATTGCATTAAGAACTAATTTGTCTTTCATTTGCTGTCCAACCTGTATTTTTTAGTCAAGTTTATGATTATTTATTGATTAGAATAGGTGCCTCTCCAAGATGGCGCCCGACATTTTCTGGGCAGCTTGGCAACTTTTCTCATTGTATAACCACGATTTGTGCCGCTAAATATGCACATTTTCGAACAAACTCTATATGCATTGTGTAATATGATGTTATAGGACTGTCATCTGAAGAATTCTGAGAAGGTTAGTGAAAAAATTAATATATTTTGGTGGTTTATACGTTATCGCTATGTTTGGCTTGAATCAATGCTGTTGTGATGTTTGCTATTGTGGTGAGCTAATATAACGCTATATTGTGTTTTCGCTGTAAAACACTTAGAAAATCTGAAATATTGGCTGGATTCACAAGATCTGTGTCTTTCATTTGATGTACGCTGTGTTTTTTTAAGAAATGTTTTATGATGAGTAATTAGGTAATACACGTTGCTCTCTGTAGTTATTCTAGTCGCTTTGGTGAGAGTTGTGATGGTGGCTGCAATGGTAAACTATGATTTATACCTGAAATATGCACATTTTTCTAACAAAACATATGCTATACAATAAATATGTTATCAGACTGTCATCTGATGAAGTTGTTTCTTGGTTAGTGGCTATTTATATCTTTATTTGGTCGAATTTGTGATAGCTACTGATGGAGTAAAAAACTGGTGGAGTAAAAAAAGTGGTGTCTTTTGCTAACGTGGTTAGCTAATAGATTTACATATTGTGTCTTCCCTGTAAAACATTTTAAAAATCAGAAATGATGGCTGGATTCACAAGATGTGTATCTTTCATCTGGTGTCTTGGACTTGTGATTTAATGATATTTAGATGCTAGTATTTACTTGTGACGCTATGCTAGGCTATGCTAGTCAGCTTTTTTACTGACGGGGGTGCTCCCGGATCCGGGTTTGGGAGGAACTAGAAGTTAAACAGCTTGGAAAATTCCAGAAAAGGACGTCATGGCTTTAGAAGCTTCTGTTTGGCTAATTGACATCATTTGAGTCAATTGGAGGTGTACCTGTGGATGTATTTCATTGCCTACCTTCAAACTCAGTGCCTCTTTGCTTGACATCATGGTAAAATCAAAAGAAATCAGCCAAGACCTCAGAAGAAAAATTGTAGACCTCCAAAAGTCTGGTTCATCCTTGGGAGCAATTTCCAAACGCCTGAAGGTACCACGTTCATCTGTACAAACAATAGTGCGCAAGCATAAACACCATGGGACCACGCAGCCGTCATACCGCTCAGGAAGGAGACGCGTTCTGTCTCCTAGAGATGAACGTACTTTGGTGCGAAAAGTGAAAAAAATCCCAGAAGGACCATGTGAAGATGCTGGAGGAAAAAGGTACAAAACTATCTATATCCACAGTAAAACGAGTCCTATATCGACATAACCTGAAAGGCCGCTCAGCAAGGAAGAAGCCACTGCTCCAAAACCGCCATAAAATAGCCAGACTACGGTTTGCAACTGCACATGGGAACAAAGATCATACTTTTTGGAGAAATGTCTTCTGGTCTGATGAAACAAAAATAGAATTCTTTGGCCATAATGACCATCGTTATGTTTGGAGGAAGAAGGGGGAGGCTTGCAAGCTGAAGAACACTATCCCAACCGTGAAGCTACATGTGGAAGTAACATGAGGAACTGATGCGCTTCACAAAATAGATGGCATCATGTGGAAGGAAAATTGTTTGGATATATTGATGCAACATCTCAAGACATCAGTCAGGAAGTTAAAGCTTGGTCGCAAATTGGTCTTCCAAAGGAACAATGACCCCAAGCATACTTCCAAAGTTGTGGCAAAATGGATTAACTTCACTAGGGTAGGGGACAGCATTCGGAATTTTGGATGAAATGCATGCCCAATTTAAACTGCCTGCTTCTCGGGCCCAGAAGATATGATATGCATATAACTGGTAGATTTGGATAGAAAACACTCTAAAGTTTCCAAAACTGTTATAATAGTGTCTGTGAGTATAACAGAACTGATTTGGCAGGCGAAAACCTGAGAAAAATCCATTCAGGAAGTTTTTTTTTTTTTTTTTTTGTAGTTTTCTATTCAATGCCATAACAGTATCCATTGACTTAGGACTCAAACTGTAGTTTCTATGCCTTCCACTAGATGTCAACAGTCTTTAGAAATAGTTTCAGGCTTGTATTCTGAAAAATTAGGGAATAAGAGTATTCGGAATGACTGGACGCTAAAGTGTCGCAGCTTTTTCATGCTCTCGACAGAGAGAGAGCAATTCTTGTTTACCTTTTAAATTGACGACGTTATTGTCCGGTTTAAATATTATCGAGTATTTAGGCTAAAAACAACCTGAGGATTGAATATAAACATCGTGTGACATTTTTCTATGAACTTTACGGATACAATTTGTATTTTTTTGTCTTCCTGTTTTGACTGCGTTTGAGCCTGTGGATTACAGAAGAAAACGCGCGAACAAAACGGAGGTTTTTGTATATAAAGAGACTTTATCGAACAAAATAAACATTTATTGAGTAAATGAATGTCTACTGAGTCAACCATATGAAGATCATCAAAGGTAAGGGATTCATTATTTCTCTATTTCTGACTCTGACTGTTCTACTTGGATGGTTACTGTTTGTAATGAATTGTCTAGTGGGCTATGTTCTCAAATAATCGTAATGTATGCTTTCGCCGTAAAGCATTTTTTAAATCACCGTGGTTGGATTCACAAGACGTTAATCTTTAAACCTATGTAAAATATGTTTTGTTTTCTGAATTTTTATAATGAGTATTTCTGTATTTGAATTTGGCGCCCAGTTGTTTCACTGGCTGTTGAAGAGGTGGGACGCTAACGTCCCACATACCCAAGAGAGGTTAAGGACAACAAAGTCAAGGTACTGGAGTGGCCATCACAAAGCCCTGACCTCAATCCTATAGAAAATGTGTGGGCAGAACTGAAAAAGCTTGTGTGAGCAAGGAGGCCTACAAACCTGACTCAGTTACACCAGCTCTGTCAGGAGGAATGGGCCAAAATTCACCCAACTTATTGTGGAAAGCTTGTGGAAGGATACCCAAAACATTTGACCCAAGTTAAACAATTTAACGGCAATGCTACCAAATACTAATTGAATGTATGTAAACTTCTGACCCACTGGGAATGTGATGAAAGAAATAAAAGCTGAAATAAATAATTCTCTCTATTATTATTCTGACATTTCACATTTTTAAAATGAAGTGGTGATCCTAACTGACCTAAGACAGGGAATTTTTACTAGGATTAAATTAGGAATTGTGAAAAACTGAGTTGAAATGTATTTGGTTAAGGTATATGTAAACTTCTGACTTCAACTGTATATAACCTGCTCTTCGCACATAAACAAGAGCATACAAAATGGCCCAAAACAACTAAATTTCATTTTATGGCTTTTTAACCAAATGTATTAAGATTTGAAGATGTGTCCTCTCCACTCTCCCAAATACCACCCTAACTAATGGTCTGAAGTATGAACATAATCCAGGGACGGAGCAGGGGTACTGTATGCAGTACTGTATGCATCTCATTGAGCAGGTTCAGAATTCTACTGTAATGATCAGGGTGGAGGTTTGAGCAATCAACCAAGATGAATATGATGAATGGTACTGTATAAATCAATATATCAGTAATGGATCAATACATCTTAAATGATACCTCAACTCCTGTAATGTGGAAGAAGAATCTTTCTCTCCAGTTTGAGTTATCTACCCATTGTGAATATGCATTATGCATGACGGAAAACCCATCCTGCCTCTGCCTGGGCTCACTCTCAAATTCTGTTGCTGTAATTTTGAGACACAGCACATCAATCATGGTACTGTTGAAATATGTGCAGAAAATACCTAGACCTCTCTATCCATCACTAGTTTTACAATAAACTGGGGAACAAAGTTTTATTGTGGCTGAACTTGTAAGGGACATCTGGGTGCAGTAGCCTTCCTTTTTATATATCCAACAGCAGTCAGTAATTAATTAATGCAGTCAGGAGCAATACTAACTGCAAAATAATTGTAATGCTAAAACAATACTAACACTAAAATAATATCAACGCTAAAATAAACCTCAATAAAACACTCGTCCCTATCTGTCTACTACAGTAACTGAGGTTCTTTTGTTATTCTGGACAGGCGCTCAAAGATCTGTGAAGAAGAAGGAGAGGATGAATTTGACCGCTCCACTCTGCTGAAGAGCCTTTGATGGGCTCTTCAGGGGAAAATCAATGAAGTGTTACCGCAAGTTCAGTCACAACTGAGAGTCAAGACAATAACACACAGCAATACTATAGGTGCTCCAAGACAAAGCAATAAGAGCACATTCGCAGGATGGGAAATGTAGGCCCTTCATGTCTTACTTGTCTTTATTGATAGATGCTTTGTCGTTCTGGAATGTTTTTGTAGAAAGAATGTACAGTAGACAAATTCATATTTTCTAGTATGATTTGCAGCACGGCTCTGCTTGTTACAAGCAAACTGAGCAGACCTGATAACAGATATCAAGGGCCAGAGACATGAAAGCCTTCCATTCTGCAAAAATCTGTAAAGCAACTAAGTTTGAAACAATAATCATCTTGTCATTGGAAGGGAGAACAAAATTAAATTGCTTCATCAATAGTTTTTCTATGTGGTTTAGCTGTAACTTCAGACAAGAAAGCAAAGGACTCTAAATCAAATCAAATCAAATTTCATTTGTCACATACACATGGTTGGCAGATGTTAATGCGAGTGTAGCGAAAAGCTTGTGTTTCTAGTTCCGACAGTGAAGTTATATCTAACAAGTAATCTAACAATTCCCCAACAACTACCTAATACACACAAATCTAAAGGGGTGAATGAGAATATGTACAGTACATATAAATATATGGATGAGCGATGGCCAAGCGGCATAGGGAAGGTGCAATAGATGGAATAAAATACAGTATATACAGATATGTAAACATCATTAAAGTAGCATTATTTAGAGTGCTTTAGTCTTTTCCCAGAGAGGTGTTTACCTCTGTCGGCGCGATGCATGGAGAAGCCCAGTGGCTGAACCGATTCCGACAACATATCCCGAGAGAGCCATGTTACAATCCATGTTACAAAGAGAATGTTACAATCTCCGATGTCTCTCTGGAAGGCAACCCTTGCTCAAATTTCGTCTACCTTGTTGTCAAGAGACTGGACATTGGCTAGTGGTATACTCGGGAGCGGTGTGCGATGTGCATGTCTACGGAGTCTGGCCAGGTGGCCGCTTCATCTGCCACTTCTGCGGCGTCGTTGTTTAGGATCGACTACTGGAATTAGCTCCATAGTCCTGGGTGGTGGTCCGAACAGAGGATCCGCTTCGGGAAAGTCATATTTCTGGTCGTAATGTTGTTATGTTGACATTGCTCTTATATCAATAGTTCTTCCCGGCTGTATGTAATAAGACTTAAGATTTCCTGGGGTAACAATATAAGAAATAATACATAAAAAAACAAAATACTGCATAGTTTCCTAAGAACTCAAAGCGAGACGACCGTCTCTGTCGGCGCCATGCTTGATCTTTTCCCAGTGATGAAACGTAATTCCGGATAATTTATGTCCTTTTAAAAACTTCTTATGGCTGCAATCCCGTTAACGGGATCGATATGACAACAGCCAGTGAATTAAAATTCAATCAACAGAAATCTCATAATTAAAATTCCTCAAACATACATGTATCTCATACCATTTTAAAGGTAATCTTGTTGTTAATCCCACCAAAGTGTCCGATTTCAAATAGGCTTTTCAGCGAAAGCACCACAAACGATTATGTTAGGTCACCACCAACTCAAAGAAAAATTCTGCCATTTTTCCAGCCAAAGAGAGGAGTCACAAAAAGCACAAAAGGAGATAAAATGAATCACTAACCTTTGATGATTTTCATCAGATGACACTCATAGGACTTCATATTACACAATACATATATGTCTTGTTCGATTAAGTTCATATTTATGTCCAAAAACCTCCGTTTACATTGGCGCCATGTTCAGAAATGCCTCCAAAATATCCAGAGAAATTGCAGAGAGCCACGTCAAAAAACATAAATACTCATCATAAACTTTGATGAAAGATACATGTTTTACATAGAATTAAAGATACACTTGTTCTTAACCTGTTGAGGACAGAGGGCACTGTTTTCACTTTGGGGGAAAATCGTGCCCAATTTAAACGGCCTCGTACTCAATTCTTGCTCGTACAATATGCATATTATTATTACTATTGGATAGAAAACACTCTCTAGTTTCTAAAACCGTTTGAATTATATCTGTGAGTAAAACAGAACTCATTTTGCAGCAAACTTCCTGATAGGAAGTGGAAAATATGAAATCGATGCTCTGTTCTAGGGCCTGCCTATAAATGTCCTTGATATTTATTAGTATACATGCACTTCATACGTCTTCCACTAGATGTCGACAGGCAGTGAGAGAAGAAATGGAGTGTATTTTCTGGAGAGTGCGAGAAGGGACCTGGTATTGCCTTCTGAAAAGCTGTCATTATAGACGACTAATATCTCCGGCTTTGATTTTATTTGATAAATGTGACAATATCATCGTAAAGTATGTTTTTTCAATATAGTTTTATTAGATTATTGAAATTTATTCGGGACGTTAGGCGTGTTGCGTTGTGTGCCTTTGTTCAGGAAGGAGAGCTTCGCGCTACTTTACTAGCTTTCCGTGCTAATTGACTGGAGAAGAGGACATTCTAAAACCAAACAACGATTGTTCTGGACAAAGGACCCCTTGTACAACATTCTGATGGAAGATCATCAAAAGTAGGACCCATTTTATGATGCTATTTCATATATCTGTCGAACATGTGAAATAGTAGTTTGCGCCCAGATTTTGGGCACGCTCTCGCTATAACTAAGCTGGATGTCGTAATGAAGTTATTTTTAGAATTCTAACACGGCGATTGCATTAAGAACTAGTGTATCTATCATTTCCTATACAACATGTATTTTCTAGTAACGTTTATGAATAGTTATTTGGTCAGAATAGTTGAGTGTCATAAAAATATCCGCACATTCTGGGAAAAAGATGCTACGTTAGCACAATGTATTACCACTGATTTCAGCTCTAAATATGCACATTTTCGAACAAAACATAAGTGTATGTATAACCTGATGTTATAGAACTGTCATCTGATGAAGGTTTATGAAGGTTAGTGAAAATTAATATCTTTTGCTGGTTTATTCGCTATTGCTAACGTGCCTATTGCTATCGCTAACGTGCCTTGATGAATGAATGCGGTAGTGTGGTAGGCTATTGTAGTAAGCTAATATAATGCTATATTGTGTTTTCGCTGTAAAACACTTAAAAAATCGGAAATATTGGCTGGATTCACAAGATGTTTGTCTTTAATTTGCTGTACACCCTCGATTTTTCAGAAATGTTTTATGATGAGTATTTAGGTATTTGACGTTGGTGTCTGTAATTACTCTGGCTGCTTCGGTGCTATTTCTGACGGTAGCTGTGATGGTAGCTGCAATGTAAAACTGATTTATACCTCAAATATGCACATTTTTCGAACAAAACATAGATTTATTGTATAACATGTTATAAGACTGTCATCTGATGAAGTTGTTTCTTGGTTAGTTTGGTTGGTTCTTGGTTAGTTAGGTTGGCTTTGTGCATGCTACCTGTGCTGTGAAAAATGTCTGTCCTTTTTTGTATTTGGTGGTGAGCTAACATAAATATATGTGGTGTTTTCGCTGTAAAACATTTTTAAAATCGGACATGTTGACTGGATTCACAAGATGTGTATCTTTCATTTGCTGTATTGGACTTGTTAATGTGTGAAAGTTAAATATTTCTCAAAAATATTTTTTGAATTTCGCGCTCTGCCTTTTCAGTGGAATGTGGGAGGAGTTCCGCTAGCGGAACCCCAGTGCCAGACAGGTTAATGCAACCGCTGTGTCAGATTTAAAAGAAACTTTACGTAAAAAGCACACCATGCAATAATCTGAGACGGCGCTCAGATTTAACAACATTTCTCCGCCATGTTGGAGTCAACAGTTATACGAAATTACATCATAAATATTCCCTTACCTTTGATTATCTTCATCAGAATGCACTGCCAGGAATCCTAGTTCCACAATAAATCGTTGTTTTGTTCAATAATGTCCATTACTTATGTCCAATTAGCTACTTTTGCTAGCATGTGTAGTACACGTGTCCAAACGCTCGCGCAGATGCAGGCAAACGTCGGACAAAAGCTTCTAAAAGTTATATTACAAGTCGAATAAAGTGGTCAAACTTAGTAGAGAATCAATCTTCAGGATGTTGTTATCATATATATCCAATAACGTTCCAACCGGAGCATTTCTTCATGTCTGTATAAGTTATGGAACGCAAGGCGATATCATGAGGAAAGCGCGTGAGCAAGAACTGGCAATCTGCCAGACCAGTGACTGAAACACCTCCCATCTGGCCCCACATCACACTAGAGGCTTCATTCAGCGTTCTACAGACTGTTGACATCTAGTGGAAGGTGTAGAAAGTGCAAACAGATCCATATATTACAGGGAATTGAATAGGCGATGACTTTAACATCGACCCTTCTCAGAATTCTCACTTCCTGTTTGGATTTTTTCTCAGGTTTTTGCCTGCAATATGAGTTCTGTTATACTCATAGACATCATTCAAACAGTTTTAGAAACATCAGAGTGTTTTCTATCCAATAGTAATAATAATATGCATATATTAGCATCTGGGACAGAGTAGGAGGCAGTTCACTATGGGCTCGCAATTCATCCAAAGTGAAAATGCTGCCCCCTATATCAAAGAAGTTAATGCAACCGCTGTGTCAGATTTCAAAAAGCTTTACGGCAAAACACAATATTCAATAATCTGAAAACAGCGTTCAGCCACAAAAGCAAGCCATACAGTTACCCGCCCAAATTGTGCAGTCAACAAAACTCATAAAAAGCATTATAAATCTTCACTTACCTTTGCTGATCTTCGTCGGAATGCACTCCCAGGACTCCCACTTCCACAAGAAATGTTCGTTTGGTTCGGTAATGTCCATCGTTTATGTCCAAATAGCTATTTTTGTTGCGTGTTTGGTATACAAATCCAACGTCAGGGAAGCGCGTTCACTAAAACCTGGCGAAATATCCAAAAGTTCCGTAACAGTCCGTAGAAACATGTCAAACGATGTAGTGAATCAATCTTTAGAATGTTTTTAACATAAATCTTCAGTAACGTTCCAACCGGAGAATTACATTGACGTCAGATATGCGATGGAACAGAGCTCCCTCTCATGTGAACGCGCATGGTCAAAGTATGGTCACCTCATGGCAGACCTGACTAATTCTCCTCTCATCCGGCCCCCCTTCACAATAAAGGTATCAGACAAGGTTCTACAGACTGTTGACATCTAGTGGAAGCCGTAGGAAGTGCAAACTCATCCATATCTCGCTGTGATTTCAATGGGAGCTTGGTTGAAAATCTACCAGCCTCAGAATTTCCACTTCCTGTTTGGATTTTATCTCAGGTTTTTGCCTGCCATATGAGTTATGTTATACTCACAGACATAGTTCAAACAGTTTTAGAAACTTCAGAGTGTTTTCTATCCAATACTACTAATATATATATTAGCAACTATGACTGAGGAGCAGGCCGTTTACTCTGGGCACCTCTGTGCACCTTTCATCCAAGCTACTCAATACTGCCCCTGCAGACATAAAAAGTTAACACTTGCACTAGTCCTTGTAAACCATTTGCCCAGTCAATATCAACTGGTACCTTCTGATAATTACCAAGGCATATCTCACTATCACACTCTTTGCTCTGATGTAGATTAGTTGTGTCGTCTGTCTGGTGTCAGATATTGGTGTCTGACAGGGATGTCTGTATTACAGGTCCTAGACTTAAGGGACGTCATGCCCAGCTTTCTGCTCCATTGATTGCGGAAGCATTAACACATATTTTAACTTGACAATTATATTGAGTACTATCCCTAGAGTTTGGAAGGCAGCCCATGTGCTTCCTTTACATAAAGGTGGCAACCCGAGTGATCTAAATAATTATCATCCCATTTCTAAACTCTCTTCCTAGGACAAATCCTGGAATCATTGATTAATACTCAGCTTAGATCCCTTTTAACTACTACATATTTTCTGAATGTAAAGCAGTCAGGATTTAGACCAGATCATAGTACCATCTCTAATTGCAGTCGCTGTACTCATAATATACAGAAGAACGATCGCCTTACGGCGAGGATAGCTGTGCTGCAAGCCCAGCTTCAGACGCAATCGTTAGGCAAGGGTAATTTCAGTGTAGGAAAGGATGAAACAGCATCTGTGCCACCAGTAAGTACAGATGGTAGTATAAATCCCCTCGCACAGTCCCCGCAGCCGGACAACTTTCTCATGGCTTCTGGAGGGAAATGCTGTAGGAATGCTCAACCGGTATCGCTCATTCAGCCGACAGAAACTTTCAACCGGTTTTCCCCATTAAGCAGCGAGTCGGAGTCTGAGGCGGAGCCTTCTCTTGTCTCTACTCCTCCCGTTACGGGGTCTGAGACGCCGAAGCTTCCCACCATTAGCTCTGACAAATTGAAAACCCTAGTCATTGGCGACTCCATTACCCGCAGTATTAGACTTAAAACGAGTCATCCAGCGATCATACACTGTTTACCAGGGGGCAGGGCTACCGACGTTAAGGCTAATCTGAAGATGGTGCTGGCTAAAGCTAAAACTGGCGAGTGTAGAGAGTATAGGAGTATAGGGATATGGTTATCCATGTCGGCATCAACGATGTTAGGATGAAACAGTCAGAGGTCACCAAGCGCAACATAGCTTCAGCATGTAAATCAGCTAGAAAGATGTGTCGGCATCGAGTAATTGTCTCTGGCTCCCTCCCAGTTAGGGGGAGTGATGAGCTCTACAGCAGAGTCTCACAACTCAATCGCTGGTTGAAAACTGTTTTCTGCCCCTCCCAAAAGATAGAATTTGTAGATAATTGGCCCTCTTTCTGGGACTCACCCACAAACAGGACCAAGCCTGGCCTGCTGAGGAGTGACGGATTCCATCCTAGCTGGAGGGGTGCTCTCATCTTATCTACCAACATAGACAGGGCTCTAACTCCTCTAGCTCCACAATGAAATAGGGTGCAGGCCAGGCAGCAGGCTGTTAGCCAGCCTGCCAGCTTAGTGGAGTCTGCCACTAGCACAGTCAGTGTAGTCAGCTCAGCTATCCCCATTGAGACCGTGTCTGTGCCTCGACCTAGGTTGGGCAAAACTAAACATGGCGGTGTTCGCCTTAGCAATCTCACTAGGATAAAGACCTCCTCCATTCCTGCCGTTATTGAAAGAGATTGTGATACCTCACATCTCAAAATAGGGCTGCTTAATGTTAGATCCCTCACTTCAAAGGCAGTTATAGTCAATGAACTAATCACTGATCATAATATTGATGTGATTGGCCTGACTGAAACATGGCTTAAGCCTGATGAATTTACTGTGTTAAATGAGGCCTCACCTCCTGGTTACACTAGTTACCATATCCCCCTTGCATCCCGCAAAGGCGGAGGTGTTGCTAACATTTACGATAGCAAATTTCAATTTACAAAAACAAAATATACGTTTTCGTCGTTTTGAGCTTCTAGTCATGAAATCTATGCAGCCTACTCAATCACTTTTTATAGCTACTGTTTACAGTCCTCCTGGGCCATATACAGCGTTCCTCACTGAGTTCCCTGAATTCCTATCGGACCTTGTAGTCATAGCAGATAATATTCTAATTTTTGGTGATTTTAATATTCACATGGAAAAGTCCACAGACCCACTCCAAAAGGCTTTCGGAGCCATCATCGACTCAGTGGGTTTTGTCCAACATGTCTCTGGACCTACTTACTGCCACAGTCATACTCTGGATCTAGTTTTGTCCCAAGGAATAAATGTTGTAGATCTTAATGTTTTTCCTCATAATCCTGGACTATCGGACCACCATTATATTACGTTTGCAATCGCAACAAATAATCTGCTCAGACCCCAACCAAGGAGCATCAAAAGTCGTGCTATAAATTCTCAGACAACACAAAGATTCCTTGATGCCCTTCCAGACTCCCTCTGCCTACCCAAGGATGTCAGAGGACAAAAATCAGTTAACCACCTAACTGAGGAACTCAATTTAACCTTGCGCAATACCCTAGATGCAGTTGCACCCCTAAAAACTAAAAACATTTGTCATAAGAAACTAGCTCCCTGGTACCGAGCTCTGAAGCAAGCTTCCAGAAAATTGGAACGGAAATGGCGCCACACCAAACTGGAAGTCTTCCGACTAGCTTGGAAAGACAGTAGCGTGCAGTATCGAAGAGCCCTCACTGCTGCTCGATCATCCTATTTTTCCAACTTAATTGAGGAAAATAAGAACAATCCAAAATGTCTTTTTGATACTGTCGCAAAGCTAACTAAAAAGCAGCATTCCCCAAGTGAGGATGGCTTTCACTTCAGCAGTAATAAATTCATGAACTTCTTTGAGGAAAAGATCATGATCATTAGAAAGCAAATTACGGACTCTGTCAGGACCCGGTGCGAGAAACAGTCACTAATAATCAGCAGAACCCAGAAGATGAGGCAGACACAGTAGTTCTAGAGATGGTGGTTTAATAAAAGAACAAAAACTTCAGGCAAAGAATCTAAATCCACAATGTCCAAAAATAAAGCCAAGAGGCACAAAATGGAAATCCTCAAAAATGCAAAAGAAACTCCACAAAGTGGTAAAAACAGCAGAGAAAAACAAACCTCCAAAAACTACTCAAAAATACACACAAGATCTAAACCAGAGAACCTCTGGAAAATCCAATAAGAGAAATATATATACAGAACAAGGCTTGGGCTGGGGCTGGGTGCTAACTTACAAACACTGAGCAAAGAACTGAGGAACACACAGGGTTTAAATACAAACAAGGGAACGACCTACAGGTGCAAACAATAAAAGAGCAAGGAAAAAACAAAAGGTTCAAAAAAGGTGCAATGGGGACATCTAGTGACAAAACCAGAACAGTCCTGGCCAAAACCTGACAGAATCCCCCTCCTAGGAACGGCTCCTGACGTTCCTACCAGCCTTCTCAGGGTGGAGGGCCCTGAACTGACGAATGAGGTCAGGGTCCAGTATGTCCTTGGCAGGAACCCAGGAGCGCTCCTCGGGACCGTAGCCTTCCCAGTCCACCAGATACTGCCAGGACCGCTGCACCCGGCGGGAATCCAGTATCCGGTGGACGGTATAAGCCGACTGGCCTCCGATGACACGGGGCGGAGGGGGAGGTCTGCCTGCCGGGATAAGGGGAGAAAAAACAACAGGTTTTAATAAAGAAATGTGAAATGTTGGATTGATCTTAAGGGATCTGGGTAAGTGCAGGCGAAAAGTAACGGGATTGACTCTCCTGGCAATCTTAAAGGGACCGATGAATCTCTGGGACAGCTTGCGAGACTCCACCCGTAGCGGTAAGTCCTTTGTTGAGAGCCATACTCTCTGGCCGGGGTACAGGGTAGGACCGGGACGGCGACGTCTGTTGGCTTGTCGCTGGTACTGCTGTGAGGCACGCAGAAGATTAAGACGGGCCTTCTTCCACGTAAGCCGACAGCGTCTGATGAACCTCAAGGCTGAAGGCACTCTGACTTCTGCCTCCTGGTCCGGGAACAATAGCGGAGCATAGCCAAACTGACACTCGTGCGGAGACATACCAGTGGAGGAGGAGCACAAGGTGTTGTGCGCGTACTCGGCCCAAACAATGAAGGATGACCATGTGGATGGGTTGTTGGAGACCATACATCTGAGGGTGGTTTCCAGCTCTTGATTCATCCTCTCAGTTTGGCCGTTGGACTCCGGATGGTACCCTGAAGAAAGACTGGCCGTGGCCCCTATGAGTTGGCAGAAGGCCTTCCAAAACCTAGAGGCGAACTGTGGACCTCTGTCGGAAACCACATCTTGCGGAATGCCAAAGACTCGGAACACATGGTTAATCACCAACTCAGCCGTTTCCTTGGCAGAAGGTAATTTGGTCAAGGGAACAAACCTGGCCGCCTTAGAAAACCTGTCGATGATGACTAGGATCGTAGTATTACCATGGGACGGAGGAAGGCCAGTAATAAAGTCCAACGAGATATGGGACCAGGGTCGGTGGGGAATAGATAAAGGGTGAAGGAGTCCTTGAGGGCGGAGGTGAGAAGATTTGCCCTGGCAGCACACGGAACAGGCCTTGACGAAAGTGGCAACGTCTTCTTTTATGGTGGGCCACCAGAACTTACGCTGGATGAACTCCAAGGTGCGACCTACGCCCGGGTGACAGGTGAGGCGAGAGGAGTGCCCCCACAGAAGGACTTGGGACCTTGCTGCCTTGGGAACAAACAACCGATTGGCAGGACCTCCTCCAGGACCCGGTTCGATGGCTTGAGCTTGTTTCACGGTATCCTCCACTTGCCACGAGATCGGAGCCACGATCTTAGCGGCAGGAAGGACAGTCATGTCAGTATCTTCTCGAATGGCAGGAGAGTAGATACGTGACAAGGCGTCCGGTTTGAGATTCTTCGACCCGGGTCTATAGGTGAGGATAAACTGGAATCGGCTGAAGAAAAGAGACCATCGAGCTTGTCTGGAGTTCAACCGCTTCGCCTGCTGGATATACTCCAGATTTTTGTGGTCCGTAAGCACTTGAAATGGTTGAGAAGCCCCCTCGAGCCAGTGTCTCCATTCCTTCAATGCCATCTTAACCGCTAGGAGTTCACGATCCCCCACATCGTAATTCCTCTCGGCCGGGGTAAGCCGGTGAGAGAAGAAGGCGCAAGGATGAAGCCTCTTGTCTTCACCCCTCTGAGACAGGACAGCTCCAACACCAACCTCTGATGCGTCTACCTCCACCACAAAAGGTTCATCCGCCGTCGGTAGTGTCAGGATGGGAGCAGAGAGGATGCGCTGCTTGAGTCCTTGGAAGGCCGTCTCAGCTTCTCTTCCCCACAGAAACCTTGTGTTGCCACCCTTGGTTACAGCTGAGAGAGGGGCTGCCACCGAGCTGAAGTTCTTGATGAACTTGCGGTAAAAGTTGGTGAAGCCCAGGAAACGCTGAACTTCCTTAACGGACTTGGGGGTGGGCCAATCCGCTACCGCCCCTACCTTCTTGGGGTCCATCTGGACTCAACCGGGTTCCACTACAAATCCCAGGAATTGTACTCGAGAGGAATGGAATTCACACTTCTCCGGCTTAACGTACAAATGGCTGTCTAGGAGGCGTTTGAGCACTTGTCTGACATGCTTAGTGTGTTCTTGAAGGGAGCTCGAAAAGATGAGGATGTCATCCAAGTAAACAAACACGAAAATGTTAAGCATATCCCTAAGCACATCGTTTATGAGCGCTTGGAACACAGCCGGGGCGTTGGTCAGGCCGAAGGGCATCACCAAGTATTCGTAGTGACCAGTAGGCGTGTTGAAAGCGGTCTTCCACTCGTCACCGGGTTTGATCCGCACAAGATGGTATGCGTTCCGTAGGTCCAGCTTAGTGAAGACCACTGCTTCCTGGAGCAGCTCAAAGGCTGTGGCCATAAGGGGTAGCGGGTAGCGGTTACGGACGGTTATGGCATTAAGTCCCCGGTAGTCGATGCAAGGACGTAATCCACCGTCTTTTTTGGCCACAAAGAAAAACCCTGCTCCTGCCGGCGAGGTGGATGGCCGCATGAGGCCTGCTGCCAGAGCGTCCTTGATGTAGGTATCCATAGCAGCTCGTTCGGGAGGAGATAGGGAAAAGATCCGACCCCTGGGGGGGCAGGTGCCCGGAAACAGGTCGATGGGGCAATCGTAAGGTCTATGGGGTGGTAGTTTGGTGGCCCTCTGTTTGCTAAATACCGGTTTGAGGTCATGGTAACACTCAGGAACTCGGGACAGGTCGATGGATTCTAGAGACTCGGGAGGGGAACTCGGGGAACTTGGGAAGATACAAGTGGCTTGGCACGTAGGACCCCACTGCTTGATAGTGCCCACAGACCAGTCGATGTGAGGGTTATGGCTGTGAAGCCAGGGGTATCCAAGGACGAGAGGGAATTCGGAACACGAGGTCAGATGAAAGTTCATCACTTCCTGGTGTTGGGAAACTGACAGTCGCAAGGGGGTAGTGACACGAGTGACAAGTCCAGATCCCAAAGGGCTTCCATCCAACGTAGTAACCCTTATGGGGTCACTTAGAGGTTCAGAGGGAACACCATTCTCCTTCGCCCAGACACCATCCATGAAGTTACCTGCGGCTCCAGAGTCTACCAAGGCTTGAAGAGGAAGCTCGTGGTTGTCCCAGGAAAGGGTAACTGGAATGAGCAGGCGGGAGTTCGATGGATGGGAGGAGGTTATGTTTCCCGTTACAGTCCTCCCAGGCCTGCACGGGAGAGTGCGTTTTCCCTGGAGCCCGGGACACGTGGAGAGGAAATGGCCCGGTTTGCCGCAATATAGACAGCATCGCTCCCTTATCCGGCGGTCTCTCTCAGCCTGGGAGATGCGTCCAGCCTGCATGGGTTCCGGTGGAGTCAGCGAGGATAAAGGTGGAGACTCGGAGCTGGGACCGATAGGAGCTAGGGTGAGAGATCTACGGTTGAGCTCTCTCTCTCTCAGACGCTGGTCTATGCGTGAAGCCAACTTGATCAGGGACTCGAGGTTGTCCGGTGGTTCCCGAGTGGCCAGTTCATCTTGGATGGTGTCGGAAAGACCCTTCAAAAAGCACACTGTGAGCGCCTCGTCGTTCCAGCCACTCGCTGCTGCCACCGTGCGGAACTGGATGGCATAGTCCGTCACGCTGCGCCGACCTTGGCTGAGAGTCAGGAGCTGTTTGACTGAGTCAGGACCGCTGGTGGGATCTTGAAACACTCGCTTGAATTCTTCAGCAAAGGTAGAGTAGCTGGCACAGCAGGGACTTTGGGCATCCCACACAGCAGTAGCCCAGGCTAGGGCTTTTTCCGACAGCAGGGTGATGATATATGCTATCTTGGACCGGTCGGTGGGAAACGACGAGGGTTGCAGCTCGAAGGAGAGAGAACATTGGGTGAAAAACCCCTTACAAACACTCGGATCACCTGAGAACCGTTGGGGAGGCGGCAGACGAGGTTCAGCCAGGGGGTTAACTGCCACGGGCACTTGAATCTGATAAACTGGAGCAGAAGCGGTTGCAGGAGAAAGTTGATCAGAAATCTGTTTTATGGAAGTCATCATCTCCGACAGAATTTGAGAATGTCCAGCCAGTAAGGCCTCTTGCTGAACCAGAGCAGCTTCGTGACGTTGGACAGTCCCCTCGTGGTGGGACAGCATGGGAAAAAAGTCCTGGGTACTGGCTGCCTCTGGGTTCATATTAATGGCTCAGTGTTTCTGTCAGGACCCGGTGCGAGAAACAGTCACTAATAATCAGCAGAACCCAGAAGATGAGGCAGACACAGTAGTTCTAGAGATGGTGGTTTAATAAAAGAACAAAAACTTCAGGCAAAGAATCTAAATCCACAATGTCCAAAAATAAAGCCAAGAGGCACAAAATGGAAATCCTCAAAAATGCAAAAGAAACTCCACAAAGTGGTAAAAACAGCAGAGAAAAACAAACCTCCAAAAACTACTCAAAAATACACACAAGATCTAAACCAGAGAACCTCTGGAAAATCCAATAAGAGAAATATATATACAGAACAAGGCTTGGGCTGGGGCTGGGTGCTAACTTACAAACACTGAGCAAAGAACTGAGGAACACACAGGGTTTAAATACAAACAAGGGAACGACCTACAGGTGCAAACAATAAAAGAGCAAGGAAAAAACAAAAGGTTCAAAAAAGGTGCAATGGGGACATCTAGTGACAAAACCAGAACAGTCCTGGCCAAAACCTGACAGACTCCTCTTTAAATCTGCATATTCCTCCAAAGCTCAGCTGTCCTGAGTCTGCACAACTCTGCCAGGACCTAGGATCAAGAGAGACACTTAAGTGTTTTAGAACTATATCTCTTGACACAATGATGAAAATAATCATGGCCTCTAAACCTTCAAGCTGCATACTGGACCCTATTCCAACTAAACTACTGAAAGAGCTGCTTCCTGTGCTTGGCCCTCCTATGGTGAACATAATAAACGGCTCTCTATCCACCGGATGTGTACCAAACTGACTAAAAGTGGCAGTAATAAAGCCTCTGGAAAAAGCCAAACCTTGACCCAGAAAATATAAAAAACTATCGGCCTATATCGAATCTTCCATTCGTCTCAAAATTTTTTGAAAAAGCTGTTGCGCAGCTCACTGCCTTCCTGAAGATAAACAATGTATACGAAATGCTTCAGTCTGGTTTAATAACTTCTTGCCACTATAGGGGGTGCTGTTTCGCATTAGCATAATTTGCTCTACAGATTAAACTGCCTAGTACTCAATTCTTGCTCGTACAATATGCATATTATTGTTATTATTGGATAGAAAACACTCTCTAGTTTCTATAGCCGTTTGAATTATGTCTCTGAGTGAAACAGAACTCATTCTACAGCACTTTTCCTCCCAGTGTGTGAGATTTCAGAAATCTTGGCCTCTGGTTCCAGATCAGTTTTAAAGTCCCTGTAAATCCTATGAGGATACAAACACTGCCCACGCCTTCCTCTAGATGTCAGTAAGTGGTGACAATTTGAATGGAGTCGATTGCGCAATCAGGGCCTCTATAAATCACCAAATACCGGAAGTAGCGTTCTTTTGGACCCTGCGCTCAACGCAAGAAGGACGTCGGACTGGCCTTTTTCCAAGCCTTGGTTTAGCCAGTAATATAGCGCCGGTCATGTTTTTACTCGTTATAGGTGTTAAAAACATCATAAGGTAGTTAATTTAAACCGTTTTATAGCAATTTATATCCGTTTAGTGCGATTTTGAGGCATTTCTATGTGATGCTCTTTGAAGCGCCGGGCACGTTTCGGGGTCCCGGTCGAACGTTAGTGGGCATTTCGACGGACAGAGGACATCTTTCGACCAAAAGAAGATTAGACCCAAGAAAGGATACATTGCCCAAGATTCTGATGGAAGATCACCTCATAGTAAGAAATATTTAAGATGATAAATCGTTGTTCTGTCGAAAAATTTTAAACGCATATTCCGCCATTTTGTTTGGTATAGCTTCGCTTGGCGAACCCTGTATTGCACAGTAAGGATAATTTTAGAAATGTAATTCAGCGATTGCATTAAGAACTAATTTGTCTTTCGATAGCTGTCCAACTTATATTTTTTTAGTCAAGTTTATGAATAGTTATCCATGAGACAAGATCACTGTGAAAGATGGCGTCCGACATTTTCAGGCTAGTTTTGCTAGTATTGTCATTGTATAACCACGGTTGTTTGTGGCTAAATATGCACATTTTCGAACAAACTCTATATGTATGTTGTAATATGATGTTACAGGAGTGTCATCGGAAGAATTCTGAGAAGGTTAGTGAAAAAATTAATATATTTTGGCAATGATAACGATATCGCTCTCTTTGGCTTGAATCAATGGTCGGGTAACGTTTGCATATGTGGTATGCTAATATAACGATTTATTGTGTTTTCGCTGTAAAACACTTAGAACATCTGAAATATTGTCTGAATTCACAAGATCTGTGTCTTTCCATTGCTGTGAGTTGTGTATTTTTAAGAAATGTTTTATGATTAGTAATTAGGTAATACACGTTGCTCTGTGTATTTATTCTAGTCGAGTTGTGATGGTGGGTGCAATTGTAAACTATGATTTATACCTGAAATATGCACATTTTTCTAACAAAACCTATCCTATACAATAAATATGTTATCAGACTGTCATCTGATGAGGTTTTTTCTTGGTTAGTGGCTATCAATATCTTTATTTGGCCGAATTGGTGATAGCACCTGATGGAGTAAGAAACTGATGGAGTTAGGAAAGTGGTGTCTTTTGCTAACGTGGTTAGCTAATAGATTTACATATTTTGTCTTCCCTGTAAAACATTTTAAAAATCTGAAATGGTGGCTTTATTCACAAGATCTGTATCTTTCATTTGGTGTCTTGGACTTGTGATTTAATGATATTTAGATGCTACTATTTAATTGTGACGCTATGCTAGCGATGCTAATCAGTGTGGGGGGGGGGTGGGGGGTGATCCCGGATACGGGGTTGAGGTTCGGTAAAGGTTTTAAGACCCCATCATAGCACTGAGACTGCACTTGTGAAGGTGGTAAATTACCTTTTAATGGCGTCAGACCGAGGCTCTGCATCTGTCCTCGTGCTCCTAGACCTTTGATACCATCGATCACCACATTCTTTTAGAGAGATTAGAAACCCAAATTGGTTCTGGCCTGGTTTAGATCTTATCTGTCGGAAAGATATCAGTTTGTCTCTGTGAATGGTATGTCCTCTGATAAATCAACTGTACATTTTGGTGTTCCACAAGGTTCCGTTTTAGGACCACTATTGTTTTCACTATATACTTTACCTCTTGGGGATGTCATTCGAAAACATAATGTTAACTTTCACTGCTATGCGGATGACACACAGCTGTACATTTCAATGAAACAAGTTGAAGCCCCAAAATTGCCCTCGCTAGAAGCCTGTGTTTCAGACATAAGGAAGTGGATGGCTGAAAACGTTCTACTTTTGAACTCGGACAAAACAGAGATGCTTGTTCTAGGTCCCAAGAAACAAAGAGATCTTCTGTTGAATCTGACAATTAATCTTGATGGTTGTAAAATCATCTCAAATAAAACTGTGAAGGACCTCGGCGTTACTCTGGACCCTGATCTCTCTTTTGACGAACATATCAAGACTGTTTCAAGGACAGCTTTTTTCCATCTACGTAACATTGCAAAAATCAGAAACTTTCTGTCCAGAAATGTTGCAGAAAAATTAATCCATGCTTTTGTTACTTCTAGGTTAGACTACTGCAATGCTCTACTTTCCGGCTACCCGGATAAAGCACAAAATAAACTTCAGTTAGTGCTAAATACGGCTGCTAGAATCCTGACTAGAACCAACATTTTTTATCATATTACTCCAGTGCTAGCCTCCCTACACTGGCTTCCTGTTAAGGCAAGGGCTGATTTCAAGGTTCTACTGCTAACCTACAAAGCATTACATGGGCTTGCTCCTACCTATCTTTCCGATTTGGTCCTGCCGTACATACCTATACGTACGCTACGGTCACAAGACGCAGGCCTCCTAATTGTCCCTAGAATTTCTAAGCAAACAGCTGGAGGCAGGGCTTTCTCCTATAGATCTCCATTTTTATGGAATGGTCTGCCTACCCATGTGAAAGACGCAGCCTCGGTCTCAACCTTTAAGTCTTTACTGAAGACTCATCTTTTCAGTAGGTCATATGGTTGAGTGTAGTCTGGCCCAGGAGTGTGAAGGTGAACGTAAAGGCTCTTGAGCAACGAACCGCCCTTGCTGTCTCTGCCTGGCCGGTTCCCCTCTCTCCACTGGGATTCTATGCCTCTAACCCTATTACAGGGGCTGAGTCACTGGCTTACTGGTGCTCTTTCATGCCGTCCCTAGGAGGGGTGCGTCACTTGAGTGGGTTGAGTCACTGACGTGATCTTCCTGTCTGGGTTGGCGCCCCCCCTTGGGTTGTGCCGGGGCGGAGATCTTTGTGGGCTATACTCGGCCTTGTCTCAGGATGGTAAGTTGGTGCTTGAAGATATCCCTCTAGCGTGTGATATCCCTCCGCTGTGCTTTGGCAAAGTGAGTGGGGTTATATCCTTCCTGTTTGGCCCTGTCCGGGGGTATCATCGGATGGGGCAACAGTGTCTCCTGACCCCTCCTGTCCCAGCCTACAGTATTTATGCTGCAGTAGTTTATGTGTCGGGGGGCTAGGGTCAGTTTGTTATATCTGGAGTACTTCTCCTGTCTTATCCGGTGTCCTGTGTGAATTTAAGTATGCTCTCTCTAATTCTCTCTTTCTCTCTTTCTTTTCTCTCTCAGAGGACCTGAGCCCTAGGACCATGCCTCAGGACTACCTGGCATGATGACTCCTTGCTGTCCCCAGTCCACCTGGCCTTGCTGCTGCTCCAGTTTCAACTGTTCTGCCTGCGGCTATGGAACCCTGACCTGTTCACCGGACGTGCTACCTGTCCCAGACCTGCTGTTTTCAACTCTCTAGAGACAGCAGGAGAGGTAGAGATACTCTCAATGATCGGCTTTGAAAAGCCAACTGACATTTACTCCTGAGATTCTGACTTGTTGCACCCTCGACAACTACTGTGATTATTATTATTTGACCATGCTGGTCATTTATGAACATTTGAACATCTTGGCCATGTTCTGTTATAATCTCCACCCGGCAGAGCCAGAAGAGGACTGGCCACCCCTCATAGCCTGGTTCCTCTCTAGGTTTCTTCCTAGGTTTTGGCCTTTCTAGGGAGTTTTCCTAGCCACCGTGCTTCTACACCTGCATTGCTTGCTGTTTGGGGTTTTAGGCTGGGTTTCTGTACAGCACTTTGAGATATCAGCTGATGTAAGAAGGGCTAAATAAATAAATTTGATTTGATTTGATTTGATCTCTCTACCTCTGTGGTTTTAAATGATGTCATAAATTGTTTAGATACGAAGTAACACTGTGTTGCCCTCTTCATTGACCTGTCCAAGTCTTTCAACACTGGATCACACCTTACTTAATCAGAAACTTTCAATGATTGGCTTAGATCTTGCTGCTTGTAGCTGGTTTGAAAATTATTTAAAAGACAGAACACAGTGTGTACTTACTGACGGCGTTAAAATCAGGATTTCTAGACATAACAAAAGGTGTCCCACAGGGTTCGGTTCTTGGTCCAGTTCTTTTTACTATTTATATTAACAGCATTGGTCTATCTGTACAAAACTGTAACTTTCATCTGTACGCAGATGACACTGTTGTATACGCTACTGCCCCGACGGCACCTCAGCCTCTGTTGATTCTTCAATCTGCTTTTACTACCTTGCAGAAAGCCTTGTTGGACTTGAAGTTGGTACTACATGCTGGTTACATGTTTTTTTCCAAATCATGTAATAATGTAACTGATGATTTGTGCATAAGTACGTTAGATGGTGCCACCATTGATCGTGTCCCCGCCTATAATTATCTGGGCATCTGGATTGACGAAAAGCTATCTTTTAAAAATGAAGTTTGGCTTCTTCTATAGGAGTAGGGCTTGCCTTTCGTTAAATAGTAGAAAACAGATAATTCAGTCTACATTAATTCCTGTTATAGATTATGGTGGTATTACATACATGACTGAAGCTACCAGTGTTTTGAAGCCCTTGGGCACAATTTATCACAGCACACTTCGTTTTATAACATCTGACAGTTTTGACACTCACCACTGCATCCTTTATCATAAAGTTAGTTGGACCTTGCTAAAAACTCATAGGTCACTTCATTATTCTGTTTTTGTTTATAAAGCCTTACTCAATAAACTACCAATTTACTTGACATGATTGTTGAAATGTACTGTAGAAACTCGGATTACAACACTAGATCACAGTGTTGGTTAATGCTGGAGACTCCACGTGTATCCACAGAGTTGGGTAAATCTGCCTTTTCCTACCAGGCCCCTGTCAGGTGGAATAATCTCCAGGTAACGTTTCATTTGGATGTGTTGTTGTCTCTGGGTCAGTTTAGGAGAAATGGATTTTTATATAGATAAATGTGTTTGTTTGATTGTTTATGTGTATATAATATTTGCTATTTATTTAATTTAGTGTTTTAAATTGTGTATAATTGTATTGTTCCAAGGGCACATTTGCAAATGAGACCTAGTGTAACGGCGTTCCTCCTCCTCTTCATCCGAAGAGGAGGAGCAGGGATTGAACCAAAATGCAGCGTTGCGATTTGACATGATATTTATTAACAAAACAGAAAAACACGACGAACACTTGAATACTTACAAAACAACAAACGACGTAGACTGACCTGAACGAACGAACTTACATATACACGAAGAACGCATGAACAGGAACAGACTACATAAAACGAACGAACAAACAAACAAAACCGAGACAGTCCCGTGTGGCGCGACAAACACAGACACAGGAGACAACCACCCACAACCATCAATGTGAAAACACCTACCTTAATATGGCTCTCAATCAGAGGAAATGAAAACCACCTGCCTCTAATTGAGAGCCATATCAGGTCACCCTCATAAACCAACATAGAAACAGAAAACATAGACTGCCCACCCAAACTCACGTCCTGACCAACTAACACATACAAAACTAACAGAAAACAGGTCAGGAACGTGACACCTAGGTCTCAATGTATTTTTCCCTGGTTAAATAAATAAATAAAATAAAAAACTGAGGAAGGCTTAGGCCCTTATTTGTTTAATTAAAATACAGAAGATATTGTTTCCTTTTAAGCATAATTAGTCCTAAGAGATGGAATTTGCCCATCAGTGTTTCCTGAAGAAAACAAACAAGAGGTGCACACACCGCTGCTAGCTGTTTATATTTCCGTGGGGAGGAATATTGTTGACTTGCTGCTGTCAGCCTGAGAGCGTGATGGTTCCCTTCTTGATTGGCTTGCTGCTGTCAGCCTCAGAGGAAAATGGAGGCAGCAGGACAATCTCTTCACGCTGCAGTCAGATGACAGGTCGATTGTGCTTCTATCCCATTGACTGCCATTTGAGGGTGGGATCTAAAAGAAACAACATGTTAACCGGTCATAACCAGATAGACACTGACTGAAGTTGCCGTTGGGCAATAACTCCTACAGTACCCTCATATCATTAGTGTACTGTCTGTGTGGTGATGGGAAAAAAATGGTTTTGGGAAATGTTATGAGTTTACCTAGCATGTGAAGACCAGAGGACAGTTATTTTCACAAGGTGGCTGAGCCACATGTCTTTAACCACAGAAGAAAGTGATTAAATCTATAAGGGTGAATTTTTCTATGCCCGCAGTACCTTATCACAGGGCCATATTGAAGCTAACTGTCCATGGTTGAGCTGTCTTGTTGGTCAATGGATTAGCCCTTATCTTGTATTGAGGGATACTGTGTCTGTGTTCTGTTTCCAACTGACACCTGGCCTGAAGACAACTTGGGAAAGGTATAATTATTATTGACTACATGTCAAAGTGGATTTGTTTATCTATTTTCAATACATAACATTACAAAGTGAGTGGGGATGGCTAAGAGTTAGGGGATAGTAAACGTTTGTTGATCACAGAAACAACAGCATACCTGTCATGCAAGGTCATTTGTAAGTCTGTAGTGTTTTCACACTGGCCTTTTAACCCTGAGGGGAGATTTTTTTTAAAGAAAAAAAAGGGGAGACCGAACCTTGCTATGGACCAGTGTCACCCTTTTATGAACAGAACACAATCAGAGAATGGTCTCACAGACCTACAGTACAATTGAAAACTGTGGCACTCACTCAAAGTGCTTTTTATGTACAATATGGTCATCACTTTTTTCCCGACATATTAATTGCAGTGTATCAGTAAGAGGGTGCAGAACTGGGCCAATCATCCCTATTAGCCCTACTGTATAATAAAGTGATTATAACAGATTCCCTTCTTCCAAAGTGGATCGAATGGCCTTAATTGATAAATTAATTACTAATAGTCCATTTTTTTATCATATTCTATTGCAGTATTCTGTAAGAGGGCTGGGACAGGAGCTAGCTAGAATCTCTTAGCTAGTAATGTAATGTTCAATGTTTTTCTCTGATAAAATATTGTCATGCAACAGCACCTACAGTATAGGTTGAATCTTTTTGATTAAAATCCATACAGGATCATGATGGGAGAGAATACTGCGTTGGAATTCATTTCTGAGCACATATGGTCAAAAAGATGATAGTGGAAAAAGGTTCAGTGACAGTGGTCGAAAAATGGTTCTCCGATTTCCATCATTTAAAAGGGTCATCCATTCCCTTACTGTCCTTCCTGTCTTTATGATCATGTCAAGTCAGTGGACGCCAGGAAGAGTAGCTGCTGCTTCAGAAACAGGGGACCCTAATAAATACTAAACATTAACACATACAGTATGATATGAAAATCCTGTCTAAGTATAATTCCATCATTATTTGGATAAGAAACTCATGAAGAGGTTAAATCTCAATCTAAGTTCATTCTCAACATACTACATTTCTTGCCTCGTGGATGTCTGAACCCTGACTTGAATTGTTTTTCTCTCATCTCTAACTCTCCGAAAGAACAGACTGAGTGGGCGGAGAGCTTATATTCATGAGCTCGCCTTGACTGAAAGCTCTTTGAAACGCCCTTGTGGTGGTTGCCAGGTAACAAGGTAAACAATGGCAACATATTATTGCTGACAAGGTAAACAATGGGCCACATGTCATTAGGGGCATAAATAGTATGCCTCCCCATTTTCTCAGCAAAATACTCTCGTGCTCAACAGAGCTGATCATGGACTGTTGGATATCAGACAAACAGCAGCAATACACAATTGCATTTATATTGTTTTGTAACTAATTACAGATGACTGATACACTTCTTCACCATAATTAGTCAAGCCGGAGTCACCTTACAAGCTTAGATATAAGGGCATGTACATGAAAACAGCATACAATAAGTGTACTGGACAATTTATTTGTGCCTCTGCAATAGCATTATAATTGACTACGTTCAGAATTGTATGTATTGATCAGACATTTATTGGACCATTTAAAATAGTCCAGCCGAAACATTGATCACCCTAATGTAATGATCTGGGAGTAGTGGGTGCGAAGTCAGGCGCAGGAAGCAGAGAGTTCAGTGGTAGTGCTATTTAATGCACAAAACGGCGAACATAAGCCACCCCACAAAACACAGGGCGCACACAAAACAAATGCCCCAAAACCGGGGACTGAAACAGTCCAGCAAAACCCACGAAATGGGAAACACCTCAATCTCAAACGTGCACCCTAGTCACACAAACAATCCCGCACAAATAGCAGGCGGGCCTACTGGGTAATATAGCCCGACTAATCAACCAAACACAAAACAGGTGAAACCAATAAACAGAAAAGGGGAAAAAAGGATCAGTGGCAGCTAGTAGGCCGGTGACGACGACCGCCGAGCGCCACCCGAACAGGAAGGGGAGCCACCTTCTGTAGGAATCGTGACACCTAAAGTGTGCAGGACCCATTGATCCATACGATTTGTAACACTAATCTCCGGTCTGCATGCTTGAGAAAAAAGAAATGACAAAATGTGATATCATATAACATAAAAGTGAATAATTTTTAGGAAATGGCTTTAGGAAATGCAACTAACTACAGAGATTGATGGGGAGGGTAGCGGGGGAGGGGACCCATGCACCCCGCTTCAATGAATCACCCGCTTGGCTTCAGTTACCCCCAAGATTGAAGCGGGAGACAAATCCAGCTATATCCTCCTCCTTGTCAGGCGCAGACAAGGATCCTGGAATGACAGCTAGCACAGCTTCCCCACATACGATGCTGGATCAAGGGTGACCTCATTGAAGGGGAGATCCAGGAGCCTGTCTACCTAGCCTATATTTAACCTTTATTTAACTATAATATTTTTGAAAAGGAAACATTTGTTAAATGGGTAGTGAATTGAATTTCCTTTTATTTACTGGTCTGAGTTATGATGCTATATATTTGTTCATGTTGTAACGGGCTTCCTCCTTCTCCTCATCCGAAGAGGAGTAGCAAGGATTAGACCAAAATGCAGCGTTGTGAATAGACATGATTTTTAATAAACAAAACAGAAAACACGACGAACACTTGAATAATTACAAAATAACAAACGACGTAGACAGACCTGGACGACGAACTTACATGAAACACGAAGAACGCAAGAACAGGAAAACTGACTACATAAAACGAACAAACAAACAAAACCGAAACAGTCCCGCGTGGCGTAACATACACTGACACAGGAGACAACCACCCCCCAACAATCAATGTGAAAACACCTACCTTAATATGGCTCTCAATCAGAGGAAATGAAAACCACCTGCCTCTAATTGAGAGCCATATCAGGTCACCCTTTAACCAACATAGAAACACATAACATAGACTACCCACCCAAACTCACGCCCTGACCGTCAAACACATACAAAAACAACAGAAAACAGGTCAGGAACGTGACAGAACCCCCCCCTCAAGGTGCGAACTCCGGGCGCACCCCTAAAACTCAAGGGGAGGGTCTGGGTGGGCATCTGTCCGCGGTGGCGGCTCCGGCGGTGGACGAGGACACCACTCCACCACTGTCTTTGTCCCCCTCCTTAGCGTCCTTTGAGTGGCGACCCTCGCCCCCGACCATGGTCCAGGAACCTTCACTAAGGCCCCTCCTACATAGAGGAGACAACTCAGGAACGAGAGGTAGCTAAGGACAGAGAGGTAGCTCAGGACAGAGAGGTAGCTCCGGACAGAGAGGTAGCTCCGGACAGAGGGACAACTCTGTACTAATGGCAGCTCCGGACTGGGTGGCAGCTCCGGACTGGAGGGCAGCTCATGACTGGAGGGCGGCTCATGACTGGAGGGCGGCTCATGACTGGAGGGCGGCTCATGACTGGAGGGCGGCTCATGACTGGAGGGCGGCTCATGACTGGAGGGCGGCTCATGACTGGCTGGCGGCTCCTGACTGGCTGGCGGCTCCTGACTGGCTGGCGGCTCCTGACTGGCTGGCGGCTCTGGCAGCTCCTGACTGGCTGGCGGCTCTGGCAGCTCCTGACTGGCTGGCGGCTCTGGCAGCTCCTGACTGGCTGGCGGCTCTGGCAGCTCCTGACTGGCTGGCGGCTCTGGCAACTCCTGACTGGCTGGCGGCTCTGGCAGCTCCTGACTGGCTGGCGGCTCTGGCAGCTCCTGACTGGCTGGCGGCTCTGGCAGCTCCTGACTGACGGACGGCTCTAGCGGCTCCTGACTGACGGGCGGCTCTAATGGCTCGGGACAGACGGGCGGCTCTAATGGCTCGTGGCAGACGGATGGCTCAGAAGGCGCTGGGCAGACGGATGGCTCAGAAGGCGCTGGGCAGACGGATGGCTCAGAAGGCGCTGGGCAGACGGATGGCTCAGACGGCGCTGGGCAGACGGATGGCTCAGACGGCGCTGGGCAGACGGATGGCTCAGACGGCGCTGGGCAGACGGATGGCTCAGACGGCACTGGGCAGACGGATGGTTCTGGCCGGATGAGGCGCACTGTAGGCCTGGTGCGTGGTGCCGGAACTGGAGGCACCGGACTGGAGACACGCACTTCAAGGCTAGTGCGGGGAGCAGGGACAGGGCCCACTGACCTCTCGAAGCGCACTATAGGCCTGGTGCGTGGTACCGGAACTGGAGGTACCGGGCTGAGGGCACGCACCTCAGGGCGAGTGCGGGGAGAAGGAACAGTGCGTACAGGGCTCTGGAGACGCACAGGTGGCTTAGTGCGTGGTGCCGGAACTGGAGGCACTGGGCTGGAGACACGCACCATAGGGAGAGTGCGTGGAGGAGGAACAGGGCTCTGGAAACGCACTGGAAGCCTGGTGCGTGGTGTAGGCACTGGTAGTACTAGGCTGGGGCGGGAAGGTGGCGCCGGAAATACCGGACCGTGCAGGCGTACTGGCTCCCTTGAGCATTGAGCCTGCCCAACCTTACCTGGTTGAATACTCCCCGTCGCCCGACCAGTGCGGGGAGGTGGAATAACCCGCACCGGGCTATGTAGGCGAACCGGGGACACCATGCGTAAGGCTGGTGCCATGTAAGCCGGCCCAAGGAGACGTACTGGTGGCCAGATATGTAGGGCCGGCTTCATGACATCCGGCTCAACACTCAATCTAGCCCTACCAGTGCGGGGAGGTGGAATAACCCGCACCGGGCTATGCACACGTACAGGAGACACCGTGCGCTCTACTGCGTAACACGGTGTCTGCCCGTACTCCCGCTCTCCACGGTTAGCCTGAGAAGTGGGCGCAGGTCTCCTACCTGGCCTTGGCCCACTACCTCTTAGCCCCCCCCCCCCAATAAATTTTTGGGGTTTCTTCTCGGGCTTCCTTGCTAGCCGCGTACCTTCATATCTGCGGTTTTGGGCTGTGGCTGCCTCCTTCTCCTCCTCAAAGCGGCGATTCACTCCCACCTTAGCCCAGGGTCCTTTTCCCTCTATGATTTCCTCCCAACTCCAGAAATCCTGCAATCCTTTTTTCGTGGACCACTGTTCGTGGTCCCGCTGCTTGATCCGGGTTTGGTGGGTGGTTCTGTAACGGGCTTCCTCCTTCTCCTCATCCGAAGAGGAGTAGCAAGGATTAGACCAAAATGCAGCGTTGTGAATAGACATGATTTTTAATAAACAAAACAGAAAACACGACGAACACTTGAATAATTACAAAACAACAAACGACGTAGACAGACCTGGACGACGAACTTACATGAAACACGAAGAATGCAAGAACAGGAAAACTGACTACATAAAACGAACAAACAAACAAAACCGAAACAGTCCCGCGTGGCGTAACATACACTGACACAGGAGACAACCACCCCCCAACAATCAATGTGAAAACACCTACCTTAATATGGCTCTCAATCAGAGGAAATGAAAACCACCTGCCTCTAATTGAGAGCCATATCAGGTCACCCTTTAACCAACATAGAAACACATAACATAGACTACCCACCCAAACTCACGCCCTGACCGTCAAACACATACAAAAACAACAGAAAACAGGTCAGGAACGTGACACATGTAGTGATCTAGTCATTCTAAAATGTGTTTTCTGGTGTTTTTGAAGTACTCAATTTGAAATATGCAATATTTGGTCCAGCACTTTTGGTGAAAGTTTTCAATGTTTGTATTTTGAGTTTTTGTGTGCCTGAAATGCTCAATGGATACAGATTTGATATGAATAACGACACTACATGGCCAAAAGTATGTGGACAGCTCCTAGTCGAAAGTCTCATTTCAAAATCATGGGCATTAATATGGAGTTGGTCCCCTTTGCTGCTATAACAGCCTCCACTTTTCCAGGAAGGCTATCTACTAGATGTTGGAAAATTGCTGCGTGGACTTGCTTCCACTCAGAACACAAGAGCATTAGTGAGGTCGGGCACTGATGTCGGGCTATTAGTCCTGGATTGCAGACAGCATTCCAATTCATCCCAAAGGTGTCCGATGGGGTTGAGGACAGGGCTCTGTGCAGGCCAGTCATGTTTTTCCACATCGATCTCTCTTTGTGCACAGGGACATTGTCATGCTGAAACAGGAAAGGGCCTTCCCCAAACTGTTGCCACAAAGTTGGAAGCACAGAATCGTTTAGAATGTCATTGTATCCTGTAGCGTTAATATTTCCCTTCACTGGAATTAAGCGGCCTAGCTCAAACCATGTAAACACACCCCCAGGCCATTATTCCTCCTCCACCAAACTAGTTGGCAGTACGCATTCGGGCAGGTAGCGTTCTCCTGGCAACTGCCAAACCCAGATTTGTCCGTCGGACTGCCAGATGGTGAACTGTGATTCATCACTCCAGAGAACGCGTTTCCACTGCTCCAGAATCCAATGGCAGAGAGCTTTACACCACTCCAGCCAGTGCTTTGCTCGTGACGGCGCCACGTTGAAAGTCACTGAGCTCTTCAGTACGGGCCATTTCACTGACAATGTTTGTCTATGGAGATTGTGTGCTCGGTTTTATACACCTGTCAGCAACGGATGTTGCTGAAATAGCCGAATCCACTCATTTGAAGGGATGTCCACATACTTTCGGCCATGTAGTGTATGTCAGCATCTGTAAAGCCATCATGGTTGAGTACATGGTTTTGAACTGGAATGGAAATTGAACAGCAGAATATATCCTAATATGTGCCTTTAACTTGTCTTGTTTGTCTGGATTAAAGATGACCAAGTGAGGTACAGTATATGGCAGCAGAGAGGTGGAGGTTGCAGCTGGGATGTTACCAATGAGGGGCTGGCTCTTCCACTGTCTGAAAAATTAGCCTTTACTGTAGGAACATTTCTGCTCCACAGACAAGAATGTTCCCCTCACGAATCTTGTGACATTGCACACCCTTGTGCAGATGGGGCAGTCTTGGAAAAGTTCCAACAGGCAATCCTCATACACAATGTATTTTGGAATGTCCTGCATGGATTTCAGGGGTAATGTGTGGGGAAAGAACACACACACACACACACAAAGAGGACTCAATAAATCTCCCAACTCGCCGAAAATGGTCAATCATGGAACTAAGGTTTTGCGGATGAATCTACATTATTACAGTATGAGTGTAGAAAACATGCCCATAGTAAATGTCATATCAGAACTACAAGCTCTGTCTCATGTCAGAATTAGATGTTCATCCATGTTTCTCAGACGTCAAATTTCTAAGTTGTTCCAAATTTCAAAGTGCTTAAGGTTAAGTTTAGGCATTAACTCTGAATTGTTAAGGTTAGGCATTAACTCTGAATGGTTAAGTTAAGGGTTAAGGTTTGGGATAGGCCACCATCTCTGTCCACAACACCCACAAAAACCTACTTGAAGGTAACAGAATTCACTGTTGCCCCTAGTGGCCGGTTTCCACATTATCTCCTGATGTCCTCAGACATTAATGGACGTTAAATATTGACTTGTATCACAGGTAACCGGCCCGTATCAGAGTTTATTAGAGTAACTGTCAAATCCTTGCTTCTTCCCATCACTGTTGTCTCTATTATTCACAACCTCTCTAAGCACGATGGATGAGGGATCAAATGTCTATCCACTTAGATCTCCTCCTCCAATGAGCAATGACATTGAGACGAGGAATTGAGGACACGTGGATAGGAGTAAATAAGTATTTGATGTCTAGTGTAGAGACACTGAGAGCAGTGTCACAACCAGTCCCAATTCACTCCCCAGCCCTCCCCTTTTACCCTAATCCTTTACTGTTTGCTGATATGTAAGGTGTAAACAATATAATGGAAGCTCCACTAGTACTTATACCTATCCACACTATTCAGATCTGGAAACATTGAAGTGTTCGGGACAAGGGGAAGCGGGGGGATTTGGGACTGGTAGTTCCTCTTCCAATACCAAGGCCATTGTAGAGGATAATAGAGAATATCTACAGATCCATCAAGATTTACAGTAGCTTACTGTTTAATTGGAGATTCATCCAAGCAACTGTCAAAGAAGCCACAGCCACAGTTGCATTATCTAACTTTAGCCCCCCGATCCCCGCAAAATGTTGGCTTCCTGGCAAGACCCATCGAATGTTCTCCCCAATTGATAAAGCAACTTCGCTCTAAATGTGCACTGCACACACGTGACATGATTTTAATTTTCAGTGCAGATTTTTCACCTGAAATGAAAAGCAGCACCTGCTGTCTGATGTCTTCATTCTTCGGAAAATAGTTTAACGTTAAATTTACACTATGGCATCGAGCCACAACACAGTGTGATTTTGCCGATGTGCTGGTAAGTAGTTTGCTAGCTAACACACCACAGATGAAAGGTGAAAGGTTACTAGTGACTTTGGCTGTATATTCTGCTTGAGCTAGCTAACTTACAGTTTGTTAACAAAGTCAAAGAAGGCATAGGTACACATGTGATGATGGTTTTAAGGCGGTACATATTTAAATTAGTTAAGATGATAAGACGCTACCATTGGTGTATTACATTTCTGGCTTTATGTCACATTGCATAAAGCCCGGAAGTAAATCCTTGGTAATGCCTGTGTAACGGCTTTCGTTGGTGGAAGGAGAGGAGGACCAAAATGCAGCGTGGAACGTATCTATAATATCGTTTAATCGAGAATGAATACAAAATACAAAAAGAACAAGAGAATAAATGAAAACCGACACAGTCCCGTATAGTGCAAACACTGAAACGGAAAATAACTACCCACAACCCATAGTGGGAAAACAGGCTACCTAAGTATGATTCTCAATCAGAGACAACGATCGACACCTGCCTCTGATTGAGAACCATACTAGGCCAAACACATAGAAATATAATGTACAGACCAAAACATAGAAAAACAACATAGAATGCCCACCCCAACTCACGCCCTGACCAAACTAAAATAAAGACATAAAAAAGGAACTAAGGTCAGAAAATGACAGCCTGCCTCCTGAATCCAAGTGTTTGACACAGGGGACTATATGTATATGTATATGTAACTATATGATAAAACTTTATCAATGTACTAGCTACAGTCATTTTTTATTCTTGGGTCACCCTACCTTGAACTTGTTTCATAGAAAAACATGATTTTCACTGTTCGGGACCTTTAATACTCTGAATTGAATTGATATATTTTCTATATGAATCATCATCCTTTTATCATTGCAGACATGTTTATCTAGAAAACAAGTCAGGAATTCGATCAGAAATTGTTGTCACGTTTTATTGCTTTGGCTTGTTTTTAAAAGCAAAACAAACACATTCCCAGAATGTAATAAATTAAACCTAAAAGAGTTCACTTTGTTGATCTGCTTGAGTGCAACTTTTTCAGCACATATCCTGCAATGCTGTGACTGTGAGGGCACTAATTTATATTCAGAGAGAAATATGATGTGTTAAAAAGAATCAGCGCCGCAGAGTTTAATAGATCACAGATTGAGGGAGCATAATTATAACCTAGTGTGACATGCGTCACCTGACTATGATTGTGCCCAGGTGCGTCTTGTTATCGTGTGATACGTTTTTTCCCTATAAAATGCCAGCATTTCCCTGTGCCCAGCAGATTCCCATTATTCACAAAGGTTGCATTTCGCTACACCCGCAATAACATCTGCTAAATATGTGTTTGTGACCAATAAAATTTGATTTGATTTGAAGAGACCTAGCTAAGCTTCCTTGACCGGTGCTGCTCTCTGTCAACCAGTAACTAACAATTGAAATGCATTCCTCATCAATCATGTGGAAGACACTGCAAGGATCAGACCAGATTTTATCCACCATCTACAGTATATGTACCTTAAATGTAAATTGTTATGGTAATACAGTCATTTAACTGTCAGTATTTTACTGAGCTGAGTGCAGGCTATTCATCTTTTCACCAATTCATTTTTTTGTTGTAGATACAGACATGTTCTATTGCAAAGTTGAAAATATGTTATATATAATTTATGTACAATGTAATTACGGTATCTATAGTTGAAAATGTATAATCTATATTAAATATCTATATACAATGTAAATATCTATAGTTGAATATCTATATACAATGTATGTAAATATCTATAGTTCAAAATGTATAATCTATGTGAATTATAATGTACAGTTTTCATAATAATCTATAAACTAGTGGTAGGATGACATTTCACTGTGTGACTGTGACACATTTGGCATGGCTTGTATCTGAAAAATGAGTGCTTCATTTTCACATCCCTACCAAAATGAATATAATGATGGGGTTATGACATGAGGAAACAGATCCATAGGAGGGGTGCTTTTAAGGTTCAGCACTGTGTTCTTAATTGTGTTGTTGCCATGGACAAGTGGCTCGTCTCCCCCTCACTTCCTCTTTCCGGAGACCATATTATTGTGTGACCCTGTTAGACTGTTTCATTTAGCATATTAAATTAACTCACTGTACTATATGGCTGCTTCCCAAATTAGCACCCTATTCCCTATGTAGTGATCTACTTTAGTAGTTTTTAATAGACTTCTAATAAAATGCCAGGCCAGTCAATGAAAACCACAGCCCACTGGTGATCTTTGCTCCACAAACAATGTAACGGATCTCACACCAGGTCTATACAGTCGTGGCCAAAAAATGTTCCGAATGACACAAATATTAATTTTCACAAAGTCTGCTGCCTCAGTGTCTTTAGATATTTTTGTCAGATGTTACTATGGAATACTGAAGTATAATTACAAGCATTTCTGTCACGACTTCCGCAGAAGTCAGCTCCTCTTTTCCCCAATTAAGCTAATTGTATTTAACCCTCTGTTTCCCATCATGTTTTGTGTGTAATTGTTTCATGTTGCGGTGGTGTCTTTTACGCGCTTTACTTTTGTTATGTTCCGTGTTTTTTGAGCGCATTTTATTTATGTTGTGCTCTTGTTTTGGAACTTTAATAAAGTGCACCTGTTTACATCACCCTACTCTCCTGCACCTGACTTCGCCTCTTTTACACACGCTGACAATGTCATAAGTGTCAAGGGCTTTTATTGACAATTACATGAAGTTGATGCAAAGAGTCAATATTTGCAGTGCTGACCCTTCTTTTTCAAGACCTCTCCAATCTTCCCTGGCATGCTGTCAATTAAATTCTGGGCCACATCCTGACTGATGGCAGCCCATTCTTGCATAATCAATGCTTGGACTTTGTCAGAATTTGTGGGTTTTTGTTTGTCCACCCACCTCTTGAGGATTGACCACAAGTTCTCAATGGGATTAAGGTCTGGGGAGTTTCCTGGCCATGGATAGTCTATCGATATCGATGTTTTGTTCCCCGAGCCACTTAGTTATCACTTTTGCCTTATGGCAAGTTGCTCCATCATGCTGGAAAAGGCATTGATCGTCGCCAAACTGTTCCTGGATGGTTGGGAGAAGTTGCTCTTGGAGGATGTGTTGGTACCATTCTTCATTCGTGGCTGTGTTCTTAGGCAAAATTGTGAGTGAGCCCACTCCCTTGGCTGAGAAGCAACCCCACACATGAATGGTCTCAGGATGCTTTACTGTTGGCACAGGACTGATGGTAGCACTCACCTTGTCTTCTCCGGACAAGCTTTTTTCCAGATACCCCAAACAATCGGAAAGGGGATTCATCAGAGAAAATTACTTTACCCCAGTCCTCAGCAGTCCAATCCCTGTACCTTTTGCAGAATATCAGTCTGTCCCTGATGTTTTTCCTGGAGAGAAGTGGCTTCTGTGCTGCCCTTCTGTACACCAGGCCATCCTCCAAAAGTATTTTCCTCACTGTGCGTGCAGATGCACTCACACCTGCCTGCTGCCATTCCTGAGCAAGCTCTGTACTGGTGGTGCCCCGATCCTGCAGCTGAATCAACTTTAGGAGACGGTCCTGGCACTTGCTGGACTTTCTTGGGCGCCCTGAAGCCTTCTTTACAATAATTGAACCGCTCTCCTTGAAGTTCTTGATGATACGATAAATGGTTGATTTAGGTGCAATCTTACTGGCAGCAATATCCTTGACGTTGAAGCCCTTTTTGTGCAAAGCAATGATAACGGCACGTGTTTCCTTGCAGGTAACCATTATTAACAGAGGAAGAACAATGATTCTGATTACCACCCTCCTTTTGAAGCTTCCAGTCTGTTATTCGACTCAATCAGCATGACAGAGTGATCTCCAGCCTTGTCCTCATCAACACTCACACCTGTGTTAACGAGAGAATCACTGACATGATGTCAGCTGGTCCTTTTGTGGCAGGGCTGAAATGCAGTGGAAATGTTTTTGGGGGATTCAGTTCATTTGCATGGCAAAGAGGGACTTTGCAATTAATTGCAATTAACCTGATCACTCTTCATAACATTCTGGAGTATATGCAAATTGCCATCATACATACTAAGGCAGCAGACTTTGTGAAAATTAATATTTGTGTGATTCTCAAAACTTTTGGCCATGACTGTACACCTGTCCTTCCCCACAACAACAAAAGGAGAACACTGATGCTCAAACCCCAAAGCCTGTGACTAGCCGGCCAGCATTGAGAAGCTTTTAAGATCCTTTTAATCCGGTGATTTTTGTTGTGCAGTTCATGACCATTGGCCTTTCCAGACAGTTCCAAGCCTCATCGCCTTATCCCAGTCATTTCTTTCTCCATCTCGGGGGGAATTGAGGATGTCTCTCTCCAACAAAGCAGAATGATGGTGATATATTGTCCTGGAGGGAAAGTCAGTGACTGGAGGAAAGGAGAAAACTAACTCCAGGCTCCTTTTTATGAACCAATTATTACCGTTCAAAGGCGTAGCCCCAGGTTCATGGCTAAAGTGAATGCACTTGACATGCTCTGATGTCTCAGGATTCGGTTGGTGAGAGCAGCATGTTTATGTTGGATTCGGTCTGTTTCATCATTGAATTCCTATATATCCATTGTCCATGTTTACAATCAAAATGCAATTAAAAGTAGCAGATGTCCACATAGACTACATGATCATTTAATGATCAACATGTGAATAATTCATATTTTCGTTTTTTTCAATCTAATATTTTTGACTGGCAGAAAGCATGTAGCAATTTATTCATGGTAATGTTATAATAATATATGCATAACAGCTCAAAGCAATGAAGTGATGTGACCTTTGCAGCAACTCAACCAGCCTAATGCACAACCTGTTATACTAACGAGAAAGACAGATCTATTACAACAGCAGTGGAGTCACTCTTCTAGCTCTCCATTTCAATTCTCATGCATGCCCAAAACAAACAAAAGACAAATCCAAATCTTATTCACAGCATACAAAAGGCAGACAGATTTGCAATTCAAATGTCATTTCAACTGCCGGTGCCAGCGCCAATGTTAATAATGGACGGCATAGTGTTTCAGTTGGAGTGCGTTTTTTAATTGGGCATCCAGCTTTCAGAATAATTGAAACAAGTGGTGTAACCACAACCATGTTCAGTGCTACTGCTTCTTACCATGATCATATTGCTGATTGGAAAAGCAATGTGCAATGATGAGATTGATTGAATTAATGAATTAATCAATATGTATAAATCTATTTTAGACTATGCCAAGGGTAAAAGAGCCATATACACTGAGTGTTCAAAACATTAAGGACACCTGCTCTTTCCATGACATAGAGTGTCTAGGTGAAAGCTATGATCCCTTATTGATGTCACTTGTTAAATCCACTTCAATCAGTGTAGATGAAGGGGTGGAGGGAGTTTAAATAAGGATTTTTAAGCCTTGAGACAATTGACATGGATTGTGTATGTGTGCCATTCAGAGGGTGAATGGGCAAGACAAAAGATTTAAGTGCATTTGAACAAGGTATGTTAGTAGGTGTCAGGCGTACAGGAACTGCAATGCTGCTGGGTTTTTTACGCTCAACAGTTTCCTGTGTGTATCAAGAATGGTCCACCATCCGAAGGACATCCAGCAAACTTGACACAACTGTGGGAAGCACTGGCGTCAACACGGGCCAGCATCCCTGTGGAACTCTTTCGACACCTTGTAGAGTCCATGTCCCGACGAATTGAGGCTGTTCTTAGGGCAAAAGGGGGGTGCAACTCAATATTAGGAAGGTGTTCCTAATGTTTTGTCCACTCAGAGTACAGTATAATGATGTCTAGATATGACTGGTGGGTAATACTGCTATACACTGAAAGGTGTGTACCTGTACCTGAGAGCAAATGTCACATGTAAAGATGTATGGCACCCATTTAGTCTGGATATGATCATGGGTGAGTTCGTAAATTCACTCTGGAGTGCCAGAGAGCGCTCAGAGTGCGCTCAGAGTGCGCAATTTCAAAATGGCAGTGTCCGTAACGGCAAGATGTGATGGATGTGGCTATATTGATACACTTGAAGTTATAATTCAACATATTGCAAAATGTAATGGCAAAACAAACCAAGGAGGTAATTTAGTTATGTAGAGTATGTATGTGTTCATGAAGATTGATGGTGTACATAATTTATTACGTTCACTTACTAGGTAAGCTAATGTTAGCTAGCTAGCTAACTTATATAACGTTAGCTAGCTAACATTAGCTAACATTAGCTAGCCCAGTTTCTCCATCCTTTAATTGATCTAGGGGTTGTTATCTTCAACCTAGTAATACAATAGCAATATAATTGCACTTTACTATGACAGTAGCCTTATATTGTTGTATTAAATGTTTATTTTTGTAGAGTCAGGATCACTGCAGGAGCCAACCAGTGAGGGAGCAAGGGAGTCGGGATTCAGGGAGCCAGTGAGGAACCTCATCAGTCAGTCAGTGAGCCATTGAGTCAGGGGTAGCAGGGTTCACCTGGGACCAGGCAGCAGTCCATCTCCTCATTGCACTTTATGAAAAATATAGATCGAATTTCCATTCTTTAAAAATGATAAATAAGCTTCCTGGGAGCTCATAGCACTAGAAACACAGGAAAAATGCCAAGTGGAAGGGCATGTTAAAAGTGTACAAGGAGCAGTGGCGACCCATCATTCAGGGCAGGTGGGGCAGAGCCCGACCTGTTTTGAGCCCCACATGTTTTTGGTGTACATATGTTTTTTTTGTTGTTGCCTGTTTTGCATGTTATTTTGGAATTGCAAACAATGCAACAACAACAAAAAATCATTGCGTTAATAAAGACGCATACAAACATGGTCTCTTTTTTGCTTTCTTGAGTGAGGCAGCTCCAAAATGCTGGTGTTTCAGCCTCGCTCAGTGCTTTCTGTGGTGGTGGTGCAGGCCAAATTAAATCAAATCAAAGTTTATTTGTCACGTGCGCCAAAAACAACAGGTGTAGACCTTACAGTGAAATGCTTACTTACAGGCTCTAACCAATAGTGCAAAAAAAGGTGTCAGACTTTGATGATAAGATTTGAAATTTTTTGGTGAGTCCAAAAAATGTATTGTGTACCGCTGCATACATTATGTAATATGCCAGGGAGATATGTATACTGTAGCTAAGAAAGTAATACTAATTGTATTTTGTGTAGTAAGCTGTTAGTAGCCCATGTGCCTCACCCTAATAATGTTTTCCCATTACAGGTCAGTGTACAGAGTGGGATCAGGTCCGTGTACAGAGTGGGATCAGGTCAGTGTACAGAGTGGGATCAGGTCAGTGTACAGAGTGGGATCAGGTCAGTACACAGAGGGGGATCAGGTCAGTATACAGAGGGGGATCAGGTCAGTATGCAAAGGGAGATCAGGTCAGTACACAGAGGGGGATCAGGTCAGTATGCAGAGGGGGATCAGGTCAGTACACAGAGGGGGATCAGGTCAGTATGCAGAGGGGGATCAGGTCAGTACACAGAGGGGGATCAGGTCAGTACGCAGAGGGGGATCAGGTCAGTACACAGAGGGGGATCAGGTCAGTACACAGAGGGGGATCAGGTCAGTTTGCAGAGGGGGAGCAGGTCAGTACACAGAGGGGGATCAGGTCAGTACACAGAGGGGGATCAGGTCAGTATGCAGAGGGGGATCAGGTCAGTACACAAAGGAATATAATTTTTATAATGATATTATATACATTATGATATAACATTATAACACTACTCTGAACTTAAGTTCACTCTTTGCCAACTAGGCCTATCAGTCATGATTCAAGATCAAATCCAAATGATGCTGCAGTAACATGCAGTTCGTCATTACCACCACAAGGTGTCAGCTAACATGTGCCTTTTGATACAGTGCTTTATGACAGTTGAAAGGTCATGTCAATATCATGTAAACAAAACCGATTGATCATTTAGCAGGATGGATTTCTAGTGAGTTTTATTGTAGATCACTTGCTGTTTTATTGTATATCTTTTGAAATGTTGGCAGTGTCATACTCCTAAACAAAATAAATGAAATACATTGTACTGTAGCAAGCTAACTATCTGGCTAGAGTAGCCTGCTATGTCACTAGCTAAGTCAGTTCCGTTATACTACTCAAGCTATTGCCATTTCAGCTGACAATCAGCAGATTGCACTTGCCAACGTTAGCTAGCTTGATGTTACTGTAGCTAAAAAGAAGGTTAGTAACACACTGACATGCCAAATGCATGTTGCAAGGCCAATGTGTTCATCTTACTGTCCTCATTACTGTCGCTGTCAACCAGTCTCAAAAATGGATGAAACATTGTTCACTACCCGAAAGAGAGCAGTCACGCCTTCTCTGTTTTCGGACATTTTTATTTGTGAAACGTTTTATAGTTCGGAAATTTGTCTTTATCAAGCGCTCTAGGACACTTGAACCAGAGCGCTCGCATTTCAGAGCAGAGCGTCCAGAGTGAATTTCAGAACGCACCCCATATTAGAATTTTAAAAAAATTAAATCGTAAATTATGTATTGTATGAGATATGCCTGTGGAGATTTGTTCCTACATGATTGACTGTAAGAGTGATGCTTTTGGAGATTTCATGCTAAATGATTGACTGTATGAGTGATGCCTAATTAAAGAACACTCGTTTTTCTGACAAAAGATATACACATACAGTACATTTTGTTTTAAGTTTGAAGCAGTTTCCATGGATACAGCATTGTTGCTATGTGACAGATTTGATATGTGACATGAAGTGGGAAGTGTATGTGTTTTCCATGTATGTACATGTGAATGATTGGATATTTGACCATTTTCTGTGGTTAACTTCTTTGATATAGGGGGCAGCATTTTCACTTTTGGATGAATTGCAGGCCCATAGTGAACTGCCTCCTACTCTGTCCCAGATGCTAATATATGCATATTATTATTACTATTGGATAAAAAACACTCTGACGTTTCTAAAACTGTTTGAATAATGTCTGTGAGTATAACAGAACTCATATGGCAGGCAAATACCTGAGAAAAAATCCAAACAGGAAGTGAGAATTCTGAGACTGGTCGATGTTAAAGTCATCGCCTATTCAATTCCCTGTAATATATGGACCTGTTTGCACTTCCTACGCCTTCCACTAGATGTCAACAGTCTGCAGAACGCTGAATGAAGCCTCTAGTGTGATGTGGGGCCGGATGGGAGGTGTTTCAGTCATTGGTCTGGCAGATTGCCAGTTCTTGCTCACGCGCTTTCCTCATGATATCGCCTTGCGTTCCATAACTTCTACAGACATGAAGGAATGCTCCGGTTGGAACGTTATTGGATATATATGATAACAACATCCTGAAGATTGATTCTCTACTAAGTTTGACCAGTTTATTCGACTTGTAATATAACTTTTTGATGTTTTCGTCCAACGTTTGCCTGCATCTGTGCGAGCGTTTGGACACGTGTACTACACATGCTAGCAAAAGTAGCTAATTGGACATAAATAATGGACATTATCGAACAAAACAGCGATTTATTGTGGAACTAGGATTCCTGGCAGTGCATTCTGATGAAGATAATCAAAGGTAAGGGAATATTTATGATGTAATTTCGTATTTCTGTTGACTCCAACATGGCGGAGAAATGTTGTTAAATCTGAGCGCCGTCTCAGATTATTGCATGGTGTGCTTTTTACGTAAAGTTTTTTGAAATCTGACACAGCGGTTGCATTAAGAACAAGTGTATCTTCAATTCTGTGTAAAACATGTATCTTTCATCAAAGTGTATGATGAGTATATTTTGGAGGCATTTCTGAACATGGCGCCAATGTAAACCGAGATTTGTGGATATAAATATGCACATTATCGAACAAAACATAAATGTATTGTGTAACATGATGTCCTATGAGTGTCATCTGATGAAGATCATCAAAGGTTAGTGATTAATTTTATCTCTATTTCTTCTTTTTGTGACTACTATCTTTTGCTGGGAAAATGGCTGTGTTTTTCTGTGGCTATGTACTGAGCTAACATAAATGTTTGGTGTGCTTTCCCCGTAAATCCTTTTTGAAATCAGACATGTTGGCTGGATTCACAACATGTGTAGCTTTAATTTGGTGTCTTTCATGTATGATTTCATATATTTTGTCTGGATTTTGACCAAGTGGGACGCTACCGTCCCACCTATCCCAGAGAAGTTAATGGAATAACAGAAGTCACGGCCATCACTCATATCCTATCAGTAATAGCCACAGTCCCTCACGGTGCAAATTACATTTTAGACTCAACATGGCATGGAAGATGAAACCAAACAAGAGGCCTTTGGTGACTGGCTTCTTTCAACTTGTCAGATTGAATGTTTTTCTTTTTAATAAACTCAGGATCAGAGATAATATGGACTCTCAAGGCAGAGCCAATTTGGCATTAGTCGAGATATATGAAAATGAGTAAAGCCCATGGAGTTAAAACAACAATGAACAAACCAAAGACTGCACGCAGTAGCATACCTTTGCATGGTTTACACGTTCATCTGCTTTTTCACCTCAGGTGTTGCGCTCTACTTACGAATCAAATCTCTTGAGGGGGTTAACCTTGATTATTTGGATCAGGAGGTGTATAATTAAGGTTCCCTCTCAATTTGGCCTAATCAGTGTTCTTTGCTACATCACTGATAGAGATTTCTACAGGAACAAGTTTCAAGGGCATGTTGAGGTTTGGTCACAATGGGTAATTATAGCAGAGTAGGGCAGCAGATAACTGCTTGGTGGGTTTAGTTAGGTTAGCTAGGTGTCATTCAAATAATGTTTGAGCAGTTACCGAATCTGTCTAACCCTAACCCTAGCTTCATGCCCACATCGTAACTCAATCCTAGCCTCAACTCCAACCCTAGCCCTACTGTAGCTTCATGTCCACATCCAGGTTCAATCCTATCCATAGACTCAAACCTAACCCGGGTTCATATCCTGTTCCCACCCCTAACTCTAACCCTGACCCTACTCCTGACCCTATTCCTAACCCTAACCCCACTCCTAACCTTAACCTCACCCCCATCCCTAACCCTAACCCCAACCCTAACCTCAACCCCATCCCCACCCCTAACCCCACCCCTAAACCTAACCCCATACCCACCCCTTACCCTAACCTTACCCCCCCTAGAGCAACAGACTTGGACATTGAACCCCTTCTGAACCACAACCTTCTCTCCTCCTCTTATTGCCCTTCCAATCAGCAGACAATCCTTATCCCCTTAGTTACTACATTCTCACATTGGATCAGATAGTTACATCAGGCATTCAAACACAATTTTTCCATCACCCAACAGGCATACACACCCTTCCAGCCGTATAGAATAATCTCAGCATTCAGAAGGAATAAGAGTCTTAAAGACATCCTCATCCAAACCAAATACAGTACTAAGCCCCCACAACCACCCAAACCCTCACGGCCCACTTCAGACCAAGAAAATTCATTTCAAACCCACATAGCAAGACCTCCACTCCAGTTTAAGACTCAATCTCACTCAATACTCCAAATGTCATGTATATAATCACCTGTACATTTAGAAAAAAACACTACATTGGGGAAACTCAGTATACAATAGAAAATAAACTTAAACAACATCTATACAACATCAAACGGGCCCATCTACACACAGAACTAGTCACTAATTTCCAGGATCACCCCATCACTTATCTCAATATACAGTATCAGGCTTACAGTCGTGTTCTGGGTGGACCAGTGGGTGGCGAAAAGCAGTAGAACGTAGATGGATAAGAGACCTACAAACAATTACACCCAGCGGTCTGAATGAGCGTTTTTAACCAGTTAGATAACCCCAACCTTAGCATCACGTCCACATCCTGGCTCAACTCCAAACCTAACCGTAACCCCAACCCTACCATCAACCCTAACCCCAAAGATAGCATCACGTCCACATCCTGGCTCAACCCCAACCCTAACCCCAACACTACCATCAACCCTAACCCCAACCCTAGCGTCACGTCCAAATCATGACTCAACCCCAACTCTAACCGTAACCCCAACCCTACCATCAACTCTAGTCCCAACCCTAACGTCACGTACACATCCTGGCTCAACCTCGAACCTAACCCTAACCCCAACCCTACCATCAACCCTAACTTCAACCCTACCATCAACCCTAACCTCAACCCTACCATCAACGCTATCCTCAACCCTACCATCAAACCTAACCCCAACCCTACCTTTAACCCTAACCCCAACCCTACCATCAACCCTAACCCCAACCCTAGAGTCACGTCCACATCCTGGCTCAACCTCAACTCTAACCCCAACCCTACCATCAACCCTAACCTAAACCCTACCTTTAACACTAACCCCAACCCTATCATCAAGCCTAACCCCAACCCTACCATTAATCCTAACCCCAACCCTATCATCAAGCCTAACCCCAACCATAGCATCATCCCTATCCCCAAACCTAGCATCACGTCCACATCCTGGCTCAACCCCAACCCTAACCGTAACCCCAACCCTACCATCATCCCTAACCCCAACCATAGCATCACGTTCACATCCTGGCTCAACCTCAACTCTAACCCCAACTCTATCATCAACCCTAACACCAACCCTAGCGTCACGTCCACATCCTGGCTCAACCACAACCCTAAACCCAACCCTACCATCAACCCTAACCAAAACCCCAACCCTACCATCAACCCTAACCAAAACCCCAACCCTACCATCAACCCTAACCAAAACCCTAGCGTCAAGTCTGCATCCTGACTCAACACCAACCCTAACCCTAACCCCAACCCTAGCATCAACCCTAACCCCAAACCTACCATCAATCCTAACCTTAACCCCAACCCTACCATCAACCCTAAACCAAAACCCTAGCGTCAAGTCCGCATCCTGACTCAACCCCAAACCTAACCCTAACCCCAACCCTACCATCAACCCTAACCCCAACCCTAGTGTCACATCCACATCCTGGTTCAACCACAACCCTAACCATCAACCCTAACCCCAATCCTAGGATCACGTCCACATCCTGACTCAACCCCAACCCCAACCCTACCATAAACCCTAACCCCAACCCTAGCGTCATGTCCACATCCTGGCTCAACCCCAACCCTAACCCTAATCCCAACCCTACCATCAATCATAACCCCAACCCTAGCATCACGTCCACATTCTGGCTCACCCCAACCCTAAGACCAACCCTACCATTAACCATAATCCCAACCCTAGTGTCACGTCCACATCCTGACTCAACCCTAACCCTAACCGTAACCCCAACCCTACTTTCAACCCTACCCCCAACCCTAGCATCACGTCCACATCCTGGCTCAACCCCAACCGCAACCCTTCCATCAACCCTAACCCCAACCCTACCATCAACCCTAACCCAACCCTACCATCAACCCTAACCCCAACCCTGGCGTCACGTCCACATCCTGGCTCAACCCCAACCCCAACCCTAACCCCAACCCTACCATCAACCCTAACCCCAACCCTAGCGTCACGTCCACATCCTGGCTCAACCTGATAAGGAAATATGTTTTAATTGTGTTTTAATAAATTATTAGAATATTACACTCTGAAACCATATCTCTGAAACCATATGATTGTATGAAAATTATTAGAATCATTAGATTATTATAATGCATGTATGAAAGTGATTAGAATCATTCGATTATTTTAATGCTGTGTGTGGTTTTAGTCAGTAGAATAATAATATATCCTGGAGTGTAGTTCTTAGTCAGAATCAACGTTTTGGGGACAATGTGTCTAGTATCTTGATAACAGACTGTCTGTCTGAGCCAGATTCGGTGCCGACCTTGGGTGAGACACTAAGAACTGCCCAGTCCCAGGTCTCTCCCTATCTTGGGGGAGGGCAGGAAGAAGCTATTCTCACGGACTCCCCTAATCTCTGTCGGCGGGGCAGATACCTGATGGTTTGTGTGGAAGTATGTGTGTCACTATAAAATGAAGGTCTTTGTACTGTGCACGGCAGAACGTTCCGTGAATAAACATTTGACTATTGTAGACTGGGCCTCTGTCTGTTTTTATTCCTATCAGTATCATACAAATCCTGATATAGCGTAATACTGATACTGAGTAATTAAATTGAATTGGTTAATGAACATGAGAACATAATTCTCCTAACAATTGGTCCTTCGAGCCGGATTCCAATATCTGTCCCTGCCGTCCGAAGGTACCACGCCGAAAACCGTGCACGGGCGGGTCATTGACCCGTAAAATAAAAACCTGTCCCCTGACATTGGGGCTCTATAACAGGCCGGTATATATCTAAGGTCGGCAGAGGCGGTGACGGAATCTAACCAACATTGCTTTTCCCAGTCTACGAGACGAAGGTCAGTAAATCTTTAGTCACGCATTTGGGGAATTGAGGCTTGGGCTACATTCAGAAATATATTTGATTGTTTTTGGCATTCTTACCCGGTGACCTATCTTTAGAATTTTGTGTAGAGAAAAGTTTTAAAGGCAACAAAGTATTCTATGCAAATGGAAGGTAGGAATTGGGTGTAGAGCCACCTAGGCAGCAGTAAAAGGGGGTCCGTAATGACACCGGGTATCTGCAGTACCAAACTAAACTAAAGTATATTGAGATCTAACTGAGACCTGGTCAAGAATATATTAGAAGGTCCGTAACGTGACGCGAGGTACCAGAGGCTACAACCAAACTATCTGTGGCCACTACCTATGTAAACTAACGAAAAGGAGAGTTACACATTAGAGAAGGTCGATAGCAATTGAGTAAGAGATTAAAGAGACACACACATACGTAGATTGTGCAGGAAGAGCAGCTATAGCAATTGGACAACAGTAAAAAGCACATACATAGATCATAGAAATAGATACAGCTAGAGTGAGTTTGAGAATAAGCATAGCCACCACAAGGGTTTACTAACAATGGGTAGTAAATCCTCAAAGGAGGTTCCGGAATTAACCGGAGATGTGTGGTATATGCAGTTAAAAGATAAAATAAATGTCTATTTCTGTGTAAAGTGGAGGAAGAAGTATGAATTTGATGGGAGTTTGGACGTAGAAAAGTTGGAACTGATGATACGGCGAATACGTAAGACATGTGGAGACAAGGCAGATAAACAGCAGGCAGAGGGGCTAGACACAGCGAGGGTATGGTTAGCCGAAGAGAGGAAGAGAGCAGAGGGAGAAAAGAAAAAGGAAGTAAAAAAGATGGAAGGTGTAAGTAGCCAGCCACCAGGAATGACTCCCACGGCTCCTCTGGAGGTCTCTCATATGCCTAAATTGTACCCAACCCTGATAGATCAGGCGTGGAGAGAGAATCCCGATGATGAAACGGTGGTGGTGAGACGACGGCAGCCAGGGCTTCCCGTCCCACCCCCACCACCTCCATATGGGGAACCTCCGGGAGCCGAGGGAGGGGTATGGCAGGCGGAGGAAAGGAGAGGGCTAGCTGCCCTAGGGAAAGTCAGGAAAGATTTAACCTCTACTTCATCACCATCCCTGATCCGGGAGCATCCTCATCAGTAAAAAGCTGACTAGCATAGCCTAGCATAGCGCCACAAGTAAATACTAGCATATAAATATCATGAAATCACAAGTCCAATACAGCAAATGAAAGATACACATCTTGTGAATCCAGCCATCATTTCCGATTTTTAAAAAGTTTTACAGCGAAAACACAATATGTATTTCTATTAGCTAACCACAATAGCAAAAGACTCAACCGCATATTTTCACAATTTTTTTACCGCATAGGTAGCTATCACAAAACCGACCAAATAGAGATATAATTAGTCACTAACCAAGAAACAACTTCATCAGATGACAGTCTTATATCATGTTATACAATAAATCTATGTTTTGTTCGAAAATATGCATATTTGAGGTATAAATCATAGTTTTACATTGCAGCTACAATCACAAATAGCACCGAAGCAGCAAGAATAATTACAGAGAGCAACGTGAAATACCTAAATACTCATCATAAAACATTTATGAAAAATACATGGTGTACAGCAAATGAAAGATAAACATCTTGTGAATCCAGCCAATATTTCAGATTTTTTAAGTGTTTTACAGCGAAAACACAATATAGCATTATATTAGCTTACCACAATAGTCAAACACACAACCGCATTTATTCACCGCATAGATAGCATTCGCAAAAACCAGCAAAAGATATAAAATTAATCACTAACCTTGACCAACTTCATCAGATGACAGTCTTATAACATCATGTTACACAATACACTTATGTTTTGTTCGAAAATGTGCATATTTTGAGCTGCAAACCGTGGTTATACGTTGTGAATATGTAGCATCGATTCACCAAATTATCCGGAGATATTTTGGACAGTCACCTAATCTGACCAAAGAACTCATCATAAACTTTACTAAAAAATACATGTTGGACAGCAAATGAAAGATACACTAGTTCTTAATGCAATCGCCGTGTTAGATTTTTAAAAATAACTTTACCATAACAAACAGCTTACGTTATAGCGAGACAGCGCCCGCAAAAAGGAAGGAAAATAGGACTAAACATTTTCCACAGAAATACGAAATAACATCATAAATGGTTCTTACTTTTGCTGAGCTTCCATCAGAATCTTGTACAAGGAGTCCTTTGTCCAGAATAAATCGTTGTTTGGTTTTAGAATGTCCTCTTCTCCTGTCGAATTAGCAACCTTAGCTAGCCAAGTGGCGCGAAGATGTCCATCTTCACCTAACGCAGAGAACGGAAAACTCCAAAACTCCTGAATAATCTGATAAAACTATATTGAAAAAACACACTTTACGATGATATTATCACATGTATCAAATAAAATCAAAGCCGGAGATATTAGCCGTCTATACCGAACGCTTTTCAGAAGCCAATGCTGATGTCCTTCCCGCGCCTTCGAAGACAATGAAATTGTGGTCACGTCATTCCAAGAGCTCTTGTTCGACTTCAGATCAAGCTAGACACCCCATTCCACCTCCCACTGCCTGTTGACATCTAGTGGAAGGCGTATGAAGTGCATGTATATACATAGATTTCAAGCAATTGAATAGGAAGGCCCTGAAACAGAGCCTCGATTTCAGATTTTTCACTTCCTGTCAGGAAGGTTGCTGCAAAATGAGTTCTGTTTTACTCACAGATATAATTCAAACGGTTTTAGAAACTTGAGAGTGTTTTCTATCCAATAGTAATAATAATATGCATATTGTACGATCTAGAATAGAGTACGAGGCAGTTTAATTTGGGCACGATTTTTTACAAAGTGAAAACAGCGCCCCCATATTGACAAGAAGTTAACCGAACTAGAACGTAGGATAAACGAGCGACAGGATACAGCGGTAAGAGGTAGAGACAGGGCTTTACCACTCCGAAGGTTGAGGTCGCATAACCAGAGCCCAGAGAGGAGAGGAGTAGATTCAGAGGAGCTGGGGGTCGGAGAGGAAAGGGAGACTAGTCAATATCCCCTAATTACCCTACCAAACCCACGGGCTGGGGATGTAGGGCAGGAACCCACTTTAGAAGTGTATAGGGCATGGACACATAGGGATGTAGTGAGAGCGGTAGAGGGGATGGTACATCCCAAGGCAGGCATGGAGGGGTTCAGAAGGGATTTGGAAGGTTTGGCTGACCAGTATTAAGCTTAAAACTGGGAAGTAGAGAGAGCAGTCAGGCAGTTGGTGGGAAAAGATTGGGCGGCAGTTTGGGGACAGTGGGTAACCGGACACAATGATCTAGTAGTGTTGCCATGGCGTGTATGCAGACAAAATAACTCAGCTGTGTAACAATCTGAGAGATTATTACCACCGACATGCCGACTTCTCTAAGGTACACGAGTGTAAACAGGGAGATAGTGAAACTATCAGTCAGTACCTAGAGAGACTTAAGGATGTATTCAACGCCAACAGCGGTTTGACGGAGTCTCCCCCCGGGGACGGCCCCAATACTCCGTACCATCAACAGTTGAAAATCGCTTTTCTTAGTGGAATGCGTCCCGAGATAAGCCGTACCATTAACCTGTCTGGCACCGGGGTTCCGCTAGCGGAACTCCTCCCACATTCCACTGAAAAGGCAGAGCGCGAAATTCAAAAAATATTTTTGAGAAATATTTAACTTTCACACATTAACAAGTCCAATACAGCAAATGAAAGATACATATCTTGTGAATCCAGTCAACATGTCTGATTTTTAAAATGTTTTACAGCGAAAACACCACATATATTTATGTTAGCTCACCACCAAATACAAAAAAGGACAGACATTTTTCACAGCACAGGTAGCATGCACAAAGCCAACCTAACTAACCAAGAACCAACCAAACTAACCAAGAAACAACTTCATCAGATGACAGTCTTATAACATGTTATACAATAAATCTATGTTTTGTTCGAAAAATGTGCATATTTGAGGTATAAATCAGTTTTACATTGCAGCTACCATCACAGCTACCGTCAGAAATAGCACCGAAGCAGCCAGAGTAATTACAGACACCAACGTCAAATACCTAAATACTCATCATAAAACATTTCTGAAAAATCGATGGTGTACAGCAAATTAAAGACAAACATCTTGTGAATCCAGCCAATATTTCCGATTTTTTAAGTGTTTTACAGCGAAAACACAATATAGCATTATATTAGCTTACTACAATAGCCTACCACACTACCGCATTCATTCATCAAGGCACGTTAGCGATAGCAATAGGCACGTTAGCGATAGCGAATAAACCAGCAAAAGATATTAATTTTCACTAACCTTCATAAACCTTCATCAGAAGGCGTTATGCCCAGGAATCCACCGGAAAGAGCGGTCACGACAACGCAGACAAAAATTCCAAATTATATCCATAATGTCCACAGAAACATGTCAAACGTTTTTTATAATCCATCCTCAGGGTGTTTTTCAAATTACTATTCGATAATATATCAACCGGGACAGTTGGCTTTTCACTAGGACCGGGAGTAACAATGGCTGCCTTTCTCTTTTGCGCACAACTCACTCTGAGAGCCCCCACCTATCCACTTACGCAATGTGGTCGTTCACGCTCATTCTTCAAAATAAAAGCCTGAAACTATGTCTAAAGGCTGTTGACACCTTAGGGAAGCCATAGAAAAAGGAGTCTGGTTGATATTCCTTTAAATGGGCAATAGTGATGCATAGGAACAGAGAGGTTTCAAAAACAGGGGCACTTCCTGATTGGATTTTCCTCAGGTTTTAGCCTGCAATATCAGTTCTGTTTAACACAGACAAAATGTTGACAGTTTTGGAGACTTCAGAGTGTTTTCTATCCTAATCTGAGTTTCGGGGGCTGAGAAATAGGCAATTTCAAATGGGTACGTTTTTTTAGCCAAAAATGAAAATACTGCCCCCTAGCCTTAAGAAGTTTAAACAGGAGGGGAGAAAAGGGTCGAATAGAGATAACGACGAGTGTTACAATTGCGGACAGAGCGGACATTTCGTGAGGAATTGTGAGGCACCGTGCAAACATTGTAACAAAACCGGCCACAATAACCGTGATTGCCAGAACAAGAGAGATAGAAGGGACAAGCAGACAGCCAGGGATAGGAACAGAGGTAAAAGGAGCAGGCGCCCACCGTATGAGTCAGAGGAGGAAGAGGAGACGTGACTAGATTCAGGGGCAGAGGATAGCGGTGGCGAGTCGGGAGAGGGGATATCGGAACAGAATTGTGAAGTTTTTGAATTAGCAACTATTGATTTGGCATTGCAACAGGAGCAGAAACCCTATTTGACTTTAATCATAATGGGAAAGAAAATGTAATTCCTCTGTGATAACGGGGCGTGTCGTACAGCAATCTGTGCAGAGAGAAGCTACCGTTCCCATACTGATATCTAAAACCCCAACCCTACCATCAACCCTAACCCCAACCCTAGCACCACATCCACATTCTGGCTTAACCCCAACCCTTGTATTCCTTTACAGCTGTGGACTATATTATAAACTTAAGATTGTGTAAGATAGAGTATATAAACTTCATAAGCTTTGCTTCAGGTTGTTTAACTTCTTATGGCTGCAATCCCGTTAACGGGATGATATGACAACAGCCAGTGAAAGTGCAGGGCGCCAAATTCAAACAACAGAAATCTCATAATTAAAATTCCTCAAACATACATGTATTTTAGACCATTTTAAAGGTAATCTTGTTGTTAATCCCACCAAAGTGTCCGATTTCAAATAGGCTTTTCAGCAAAAGCACCACAAACGATTATGTTAGGTCACCACCAACTCACAGAAAAATTCAGACATTTTTCCAGCCAAAAAGAGGAGTCACAAAAAGCACAAATAGAGATAAAATGAATCACTAACCTTTGATGATCTTCATCAGATGACACTCATAGGAATTCATGTTACACAATACATATATGTTTTGTTCGATGAAGTTCATATTTATATCCAAAAACCTCAGTTTACATTGGCGCCATGTTCAAAAATGCCTCCAAAATATCCAGAGAAATTGCAGAGCCACGTCAAATAACATAAATACTCATCATAAACTTTGATGAAAGATACATGTTTTACATATAATTAAAGATACACTTGTTCTTAATGCAACCGCTGTGTCAGATTTCAAAAAGCTTTATGGCAAAACACAATATTCAATAATCTGAAAACAGCATTCAGCCACAAAAGCAAGCCATACAGTTACCCGCATTAAAAGCATTATAAATCTTCACTTACCTTTGCTGATCTTCGTCGGAATGCACTCCCAGGACTCCCACTTCCACAAAAAATGTTTGTTTGGTTCGGTAATGTCCATCATTTATGTCCAAATAGCTATTTTTGTTAGCGTGTTTGGTAAACAAATCTAACGTCAGGAAACGCGTTCACTAAAAGCTGACGAAATGTCCAAAAGTTCCGTAACAGTCCGTAGAAACATGTCAAACGATGTATTGAATCAATCTTTAGAATGTTTTTAACATAAATCTTGAATAACGTTCCAACCGGAGAATTACATTGACTTCAGATGAGCGATGGGACAGAGCTCCCTCTCATGTGAACGCGCATGGTGAAAGCATGGTCAGGTCATGGCAGACCTGACTAATCCCCTTCTCATTCGGCCCCCCTTCACAGTAGAGGCATCAGACAAGGTTCTACAGACTGTTGACATCTAGTGGAAGCCGTAGGAAGTGCAAACTCATCCATATCTCGCTGTGATTTCAATAGGATCTTGGTTGAAACTCGACCAGCCTCAGAATTCCCACTTCCCGTTTGGATTTTTTCTCAGGTTTTTGCCTGCCATATGAGTTATGTTATACTCACAGACATAATTCAAACAGTTTTAGAAACTTCAGAGTGTTTCCTATCCAATACTACTAATAATATGCATATATTAGCAACTATGACTGAGGAGCAGGCCGTTTACTCTGGGCACCTCTGTGCACCTTTCATCCAAGCTACTCAATACTGCCCCTGCAGCCATAAGAAGTTAATTAAATTAAACAGGAAAGGAATAATACACATGATACCATCAGAAGCACGTCACCACCAGGAGCATGACACCACTAGGAGCATGACACCACCAACAGTAGTAAAACCAAGGGAAATGGAAATGTTGTTTACGTCGGAGTAAATGGGTTTCTCACTAATTGGACCGTCCTGTCTTCCCCTATCAACAGAACACAGCCAAGAATTTTGTCAACACATATTTTATTTTGTTCAGAATCAGTCAACTGAGAAATTACAAATTGTCAAAACATCCACTATCAACCACTAATGAATCTTCCTTTTTGATGTTTAGCTAACAGCATCTGGATATGCATATTAATTGTATATTTGAGTATGCATAGAGTTCAATATACTACATTGCATGATGATTTCACAGAACAAAGGAGAAAACTAAGTATGTGGGCGTAGACAATGGCCATCATTACATGTTAGCTGGGAAGCACGTGGCTGGAATAGAAGATCCAAATCAATTCAAATCAACTTGTATTTGTCACATGCGCCGAATACCACATTTCACAGTAAGGTGTAGACCTTACCATGAAAGGCTTACTTACAAACGCTTAACCAGCAATGTAGAAAATATTTAAAGTAAACAATTTAAAGTAACACAATAAAATGACATAACAATAACAAGGCTATTCACAGGGGGTACCGGTACCGAGTCAATGTGCGGGGCTACAGGGTAGTCAAGGTAGTTTGTACATGTAGGTAGCGGTAAGGCGCAGAGAAAACAGTCTATGACTTGGTGTGATGTATTGGGCCGTCGCACTACCCTCTGTAGCGCCTTTCGGTCAGATGCCGAGCAGTTGCCATACCAGGCGGTGATGCAACCGGTCAGGATGCCGAGCAGTTGCCATACCAGGCGGTGATGCAACCGGTCAGGATGCTTTCGATGGTGCAGCAGTCACTGTTGTTGTCACCATTTCCCAGAAAATATAGAGCTCTCTCTCTCTCTCTCTCTCTCTCTCTCTCTCTCTCTCTCTCTCTCTCTCTCTCTCTCTCTCTCTCTCACACACACTCCACCCCTCAGGCCTGAGTGCATCTGAAACCCAAGAGCCTTTTAGGATGCGGCAGAGTTCATATAATTTAACATACTGGGCACTTTCGGTTGTTATGCTGTTTATGCTGATACCACTTTTCTTATTATGCCACAATTACTGTATACTACTCTGAGGAAGACAAAACCTCTTGGCGAACAGACACATTCATTCATCACACATCTGTTTCCCTGTAAACAGAAGAAACAAACCTCATGTAGCCACAGATATCAATCATTCAGCCAACAGTGGAATACTACACCATGCTGTCTGTCTGTCTGTCTATCTGTTGATCTGTGTAGTAAAAGCCAGCAGTGTTGTCTCTTCATTTCTTTCTCATTTCCTCTTATCCTCTCTGTTAGAAACCCTAACCAGAGGATCTCTGCTCTGGCTAAAAGCCATTAGTCACAACAACAAATCAGTTGTTTTCAGTTGACCCTATAACAAATTCCAAAAGGAGTGAGGAGCTAGCGAGTTGATATGCAACATTGTGTTCTACAGCAGTGCAACATGTACACAACAAACAGTTGAATCCGAGTAGTATTAGACTGAAACTCAGGCAGTAAAGCATGAGTAGTGATCTTAGATGAGGGACCTACTGTATGGTACTGGAAGAATCATGTTATTACTGTATATAGGGCTATATATGGCAGTACCGAGCAGAAAGGTCACCCTGACCTACACTCACAAAAGGCCTAGAGAGACCCATTATCTCTTGGCAGACCTGGGCTGTGAAACATTGTGCAGGAAGATCCATCTCTAGTACATAATGGATCTAGCATAATGGTGATATAATTCACCTTTGTCATGAACAAAGTGTTCAGTCCATTCTCATTGACAATCGGTCTCCTTTTGGTAATTTCCGCCATAAAAAAATGGCACGGGTTTCTCTTTTGTTTGATGTTATTCAATTGTTACCATGCAATTGAAACAAGATAGCTCAGATGTGCTAGTGCCTTTTGGAATTTTGAACCATTACAGAATAGGAAAGACTTCACTGAAATATGGTATTGTACATAAACTACAGGGTCATATGGTACAGAGAGCCTCTTGATAACTGTATAGCTTCTGAGATCTGAGAAGACGGGAGTAACAATATTGACATCCAATTGGTATTTAAGTTTTTCCCACACGGAAAAAGTCAGAATGTTGTCAAACACTATGCTCCCAAACCATATTATCAGTCACATGGCTGTAGAGGTAGACTGAAGGGGCACGATGGAAGCATTATGCTAAATATGGATGCAAGTCTTACAGCAGGAGCAGGGGACTACAGTATAGAAGTTAACTATCTCCAAGTTACTGTAGCTCTATTGAAATTTAAGGCCATGTTCCCGCGTACACGGAGACGGTCAACGCTGCATATGTCGACTCAATCGGAAATCATCTTTACATTTTAACACAGAAACTTCTTGCCTGGCTACCCAAACTCATTGTGCCGGACAAACGCCACGCCCACAAACGTTTCTTCTCCGCAATGAGTCTGGATTTGAGTACCTTCCTGAAATTTTTGGAATGCAAAGACATTCGAACCGTTCTAATTGGTCCTAGGAACTGTTGTGTCTTTGGCTATGCCGGATTAAGTGATATGACATGCTATTCTATAAAATAGTTTCTCTGTAATTAATATTACCTGATTAAGCTAATCAGATAGATAATTAACTAGAAAGTCGGGGCACCACGAAATAATGTTTATAGAGCTGTTATCTTCCGAATAAACTCTTAAAGACCTAGTAATCTTTTACGTCAGTAGCAGTCAATATTTAATCCTCACCTTATTTAGTTGTCACATCTGCTCCCACTACGCCCTCTGGTGTTCATTCGGTGTCGTCCTAACCTGCAGTTCTCCCCCTCTCTCTCTCTCTCTCTCTCTCTCTCTCTCTCTCTCTCTCTCTCTCTCTCTCTCTCTCTCTCTCTCTCTCTCTCTCTCTCTCTCTCTCTCTCTCTCTCTCTCTCTCTCTCTCTCTCTCTCTCTCTCTCTCTCTCTCTCTCTCTCTCTCTCTCTCTCTCTCTCTCTCTCTCTCTCTCTCTCTCTCTCTCTCTCTCTCTCTCTCTCTCTCTCTCTCTGTGTGTGGTTGGAGACAGGTGTGCTGGAGTCAGAGCAGATCCCTACCAGCTGCAAATTGTCCCATAATCAAGACCTCTACATATACTCATTCCTGCCACCTCCACTCTGCCAGATCGTAAACTCTGCTCAGTCAGTCGTTATCCTAGCCTTTTGTCAGTGCTCAAGATCCTATTTCCCTGCTGTGCTTGTTTCCCTGCCTTACACCATTTTGTCCTCTCGTTGCAATTACCGCTCTGTCTCTGGCTCCTGTCTCCTGTACCACATCTCACCACCTAACCACCCTGCTCTGAACTTCACTCACCACCACCTTGGATTCCCTTCAGGACCTGTTTACCCTGTTCACTCAGTCAACTTTAACCTCACTCTACAACTTCGGGGTTTTCTGCAACTCATCTGAGCTACCCCGGTTCTGCACTCCATATCTCTCTGTGTACAATAAACATTTTTGGTTCATTCATCCCTGCTTCTGCATCTGAGTCCACTCTTGGGTTCCCTGTGTTCTCTAAGCATAACATAGGTCTCATCTGAAAGTTGTAAATTCTTGGTTATCTTCACGAACCCTGGATAACAAGTTGAATCAATACAAAATGTGGTTTAATTATTTATTTACTAATACCTAACTAATCACACAGAATTACATATACACAGAATGGATCATACATTGATTACAAATTATGTCATAAAGAAAACGTCCCTGATGGACGGAGCCGACATGACGGCTGGTTACACAAAGGAAAGAGGGGTGGGTTTGAGTGAAAGAGCAGGAAGACTGAGTAACAAAGGGAGAAGCTATGCTATCGTAAATAGAGTATCTTATGCATTCCAAATTACCACCCATTTGAAAAAGGAGAATGCAATAAATATTTACTCTGAGCTGCGCTTGGGTAGATTGGTCGTAGATCGTAGGCCGGGTTGTCCAGCATGGATCTCTGGTCCTCTGAAGACTGTCTAGTGGTGAACTGGAGCGTGGTAGAATGGATACTCTTTCCGTCCTCTCCTAGCCCACATTTAGCGGGCGGAGGGGGTAGCACTTCTTTAGTGAATAAGAGTTCAAAGTTCATACCAAGTTGCCATGCTATATGCTCATGCTATATTCTGGCTGGTATAGTCGAAATTCATCCTTCTGGCATGTAGGTCGTCACCTTCACATTGAAATTCGATGCTAATTTCGTTCTCTAAGGTTGGCTTAGTTCTGTAGGTGGTCTTTGTCCTTTCAACGTGGGGACCTCAAGTTCACACGTCCTTGGAACCGGAAGTTACATTTTCATCAAGGGGCTTATATAGGAGTGGAGAGAAGGGCGTGTTTCATAGTTTATAACCAATGTCTGTTCACATGGGCTGGGCCACTGAGTTGAGCATAGTTCACTCATGAAAACCCAATTCTCTCATTTGGAAGCTAAAATTACATCTCATCTTTTCACAAATAGTTTCATATTTAAACATTTAAATTGCACAACAATTCTATGTGAATCTGATAACTAGAATGTGTAGACTTTCCAAGATACAGTTTATGTCATCCTATCATCAGTAATAATGTCTCAGACGCCAACTGATCTGGCATCATATTCATTTAGTACCAACGCATATTTTCAGCTGGTTGGATTACCGAAATATGGTTCCGTTCCCATCTTTTGATGTCACCAGATGCTCTATGTTAACAAAGGGATTTTCAATAGTCACATCAATAGAGTAGAGAGAGGAAAAAGGGGAAAGGTATTTATGGGGGTCATAAACCTCCCCACTCAGGCCAACGTCATGACAGAACCGATGGGTTGGGCTAGAGCCAGGACAGACGTGGGTAAAGCAGCATTTTTCAAATGTTCTTTGTCAATGACTTTGAGACTCTGATTGGCTAGAGACGATCCAAATGCCGATGACTTTGTTTTTTATAACACCCCTCATTTTGACATCACCACAAATGACTTCAACGATGGCAGTCTTAGACTGAAGTATGCAGCGGGTATAGAGCAGCGGAAGAGTTCAGTTTGAGTTGTCAGGCAACAATATTTCCACGATAATAATGAACCATTCTAACAGCAGACCTACAGTACATGAATTAAACAGTACAGTAATAAAGCACATAGATAGGACAAATTAAATAGCTCAAAGGATAATAATTGAGGTCAGGGTTAAGGGTGACATTGTGTTCACTCTTCTGTATGCTTATATACACAACTGTGACCATGGACCGATAAGACAAATGCAATAGTTTAATTACAGGGGATAAATTGTGTGTCATTGTGTATGTGGTTATTCTTCCCATAATGTTTGTTTGTGAATGTGGAGATTGCACATACACTGAGTATACCGAGCATTAAGAGCACCTTCCTAAAATTGAGTTGCACCCCCCCCCCCCCCCCCCCCCCCTTTTGCCCTTGGAACAGTCTCAATTTGTCGGGGCATAGACTCTACAAGGTGTCGAAAGCATTCCACAGGGATGTTGGCCCATGTTACTTCCCACCACAGATGTGTCACGTTGGCTGCATGTCCTTTGCGTGGTGGACCATTCTTGGTACATACGGGAAACTGTTGAGCGTGAGAAACCCAGCAGCGTTGCAGTTCTTGACACACTCAAACCGGTGTGTCTGGCACCTACTACCATACCCTGTTAAAAAGCACTTTGTCTTGCCAATTCACTTTCTGAATGGCATACATACACAATCCGTCTCAATTGTCTCAAGGCTTAACAATCCTTCTTTAACGTGTCTCCTCCCATTCATCTACACGGACTGAAGTGGATTTAACAAGTTATATGAATAAGGGAATAAGCGTTGTACGAGATCTTCAGTTTCTTGGCAATTTCTTGCATGGAATAGCCTTCATTTCTCAGAACAAGAATAGACTGACGAGTTTCAGAAGAAAGTGCTTAGTTTCTGGACATTTTGAGCCTGTAATCGAACCCACAAATGCTGATGCTCCAGATACTCAACTATTCTAATGAAGGTCAGTTTTATTGCTTCTTTAATCAGAACCACAGTTTTTAGCTGCGCTAACATAATTGCAAAATGATTTTCTACTGATCAATTAGCCTTTTCAAATGATAAACTTGGATTAGCTAACAAAACGTGCCATTGGAACACAGGAGTGATGGTTGCTGATAATGGGCCTCTGTACGCCTATGTAGATATTACATTACAAATCTGCCTTTTCTATCTACAACAGTCATTTACAACATTAACAATGTCTACACTGTATTTCTGATCAATTTGATGTTATTTTATTGTACAAAAATGTGCTTTTCTTTCAAAAACAAGGACATTTCTATGTGACCCCAAACTTTTGAACGGTAGCGTATATATATTACTGTCTTATTCAAGGGGAATGTAAGTATTCATCAGTGGTGGGAAAAGTACCCAATTGTCATAATTAAAGTAAAGATACCTCAATAGAAAATTACTCAAGTAAAAGTGAAAGTCACTCAATAAAATACTAAAAGTATTTGATTTTAAATATACTTACGTATCAAAAGTAAATGTATAAATCATATCTAATTCCTTATATAAAGTAAACCAGACGGCACCATTTTCTAGTTTGTATTTATTTAGGGACAGCCAGGGGCACACTCAGACATCATTTACAAACAAAGTGTGTGGACTTTTTGTGAGTCCACCAGATCAGAAGCAGTAGGGATGACCAGGGATGTTCCCCTTGATAAGTGTGTGAATTGTGCGTCGCCCCACTGCGCATTAAGAGCACCTTCCTAAAATTGAGTTGCACCCCCCCCCCCCCCCCTTTTGCCCTTGGAACAGTCTCAATTTGTCGGGGCATAGACTCTACAAGGTGTCGAAAGCCTCCCGGGTGGCGCAGTGGTCTAGGGCACTGCTTCGCAGTGCTAGCTGCGCCACCAGAGTCTCTGGGTTCACGCCCAGGCTCTGTCGCAGCCGGCCGCAACCGGGAGGTCCGTGGGGCGACGCACAATTGGCATAGCGTCGTCCGGGTTAGGGAGGGTTTGGCCGGTAGGGATATCCTTGTCTCAGTATGTAAAATGTAATAAAATGTATGCACTCTACTGTAAGTCGCTCTGCATAAGAGCGTCTACTAAAATGTAAATGTAAAAAATGAATTGGACAATTTTCCTGTCCTGCTAAGTATTCAAAATGTAGGAATATAGTGAAGTGAAAGTATTTTGTCAAAAATATATAGTAGTAAAGTAAAGTATAAACACCCCCCCCCAAAACTACTTAAGTAGTACTTCAAAGTATTTTTACTGAATTACTTTACACCGCTGGTATTCATAAGGGATAATTTTTGTGAATTAAATCATTAAATCATTTGTAAAGGCTAACTAACTTGTGCACAGTTTAGTGTTGTATGTGTACACGTCTTACATGCGCGTGTATGGCTGTAAGCCCTGCAGGAAACTAACTAACGTCTCTGAGGGAGAACAGGATGCAGGTTTGTGAGGAGTGCATTTGCCACTGGACAACAATCACAACAATCACAACATTACACCAACAGGCCATCACTGTTGGTCAAGGGCCCTGCCATTTTTATAGACAGAAATTCTGGCCTCTGAGTTGGTCTGAGTAGTAACTTACCTGACCCGTCATACCTAACCAAACTCGGATAAGAACTGAAAATGTACTATTGATTGCCATTCACTATCAAGTAATGTAAAAACAAAAGTTTATATCTTAATTACTTACATTTCTATTACATTTACTGTATCATACCAGGCACACTAATCAGATACATATTTTCTTAAACATTTGATTTGCACTGAACGTGTCATTGATACCCATATGAAAAAGGTAAAGAAGAATTTAACAAAATTCTTATATGTTCTACCTAATGCGTACGCCATCAAATACACTTAGAAGATTCATAGAAGACTATTTGAGTGTCTGACTTATATGGGTGGGTAACATTGTATTATATAAAAAACATACACAAGACATGTAAATTAAGCCTTGCATGCCACTGTCGGACGTCATTGACGCAGGCAATGTGACACTTATTGAAAAAATAAGGAAAGTCCGCCAGTGAGGAGGAGGAGAAGGGGGGGAACGCAGAAGGAGGAGGAGGAGAGGAGGGAGGAGGAGGAGAGGAGGGAGGAGGACAGGAAGAGGATGATGAGGAGGAGGAAGGGGAGGAGGAGAGAAGAGGAAGAACATGAGAGAAGGAGGAAGAGGGGGAGGAGGATGTGAGGAGGAAGAGGAGGTTGAGGAATGACTGATAGCAGCAGTGGATCTATTTAGTGGAGATCTCTCAACAATCATTCTCACGATATGGCTGACCCTGTAAAACAACACGTCACTGCGCCTATTCAGTGACATTAATAAAACATTGTATTATATCATTTTTATTATAAACTTGGTGGTTCGAGCTCTGAACGCTGATTGGCTGACAGACGTGGTGTATCAGACCGTATACCACGGGTATGACAAAACGTTTTACAGCTCTAATTACATTTATAATAGCAATAAGGCACCTCATGGGGTTGTGATATATGGTGTGGCAGACCAGGGGGTTTGGTCAAGACGTTTACACAGATCAGACACGGACAGAGTATGATTAGCTCGGTTTCAAGGGTGTTTATTTAAATAATAAATCAAAAAGAAAAGGATAGATCTCCCCCATGAGACCCTCTCCAGGATACCGTCTACTGGGCTCCGGGTCTTGCTGTATCCTGTCAGGATCAAAACTGCACTCACTCCTGTTACCTCTGTAACCATCCCCAACTCTACGGGAGTCCTTTCTTCCCCCTACTCTCCCGTGATGCTGCTTTATGGGCCTTGCACAGCTGGTGAGCAATCAGCCCTTGATTACTCACAAACTTACTCACAAACTCCCAATCAGCCCCAATTAGTCCTGGCCGGAGAACCCGTCGAGACCTGGCACGTCCAGCAGATGGAGCCATCGCCTCGTGATGTATACACCGTCTGTCACCAGGCCTCGACGAGTCTCCCCCTGGTGGCTGACCAGCTGTACGCCACAATGGCCAATATACCATGTTTAAGGGCTGTGTCCAGGCACAGGCTGGGCTTGGTTAAAACCCTGGATGGGAGACAAAGGCATAGCTGTAGATTAATCAACTGTTCATTAGGAGGAGCTGCCCAGCCTTAACGATGGAAACTCATACCTGAATATGAAAATGCACACTGAGTATACAAAACATTAAGAACACCAGCTCTTTCCATGACATAGACTGACCAGGTGAATCTAGGTGAAAGCTATGATCCCTTACTGATGTTAAATCCACTTCTATCATTATAGATGAAGGGGAGGAGACAGGTTAAAGAAGGATTTGTAAGCCTTGAGACCATTGAGACATGGATTGTGTATTGTGCCATTCAGAGGGTGAATGGGAAAGACAAAAGATTTAAGTGCTTTTGAACATGGTGCCAGGCGCACATGATTGTGTCAAAAACTGCAACGCTGCTGGGTTTTTCATGCTCAACAGTTTCCTGTGTGTAACAAGAATGGTCCACCACCCAAAGGACATCCAGCCAACTTGACACAACTGTGGGAAGCATTGGAACCAACATGGGCCAGCATCCATGTGCAGCGCTTTTGACACCTTGTAGTGCCCATGCCACAACAAATTGAGTGGGGTGGGGGGGATGCAACTCAATATTAGGAAAGTATTCTTAATGTTTGGTACACTCGGTGTATACAGTGCCTTCGGAAAGTATTCAGACCCCTTGACTTTTCCCACATTTTGTTACGTTACAAACTTATTATAACATTTATTAAATCGTTTTTTCCCCTCATCAATCTACACACAATACCCCATAATGACAAAACAAAAACAGGCATTTAAATAAGTATTCAGACCCGTTACGCAGTACTTTGTTGAAGCACCTTTGGCAGCAATTACAGCATCGAGTCTTCTTGGGTATGACGCTACAAGCTTGGCAAACCTGTATTTGGGGAGTTTCTCTAATTCTTCTCTGCAGATCCTCTCAAGCTCTGTCAGGTTGGATGGGGAGCGTTGCTGCACAGCTATTTTCAGGTCTCTCCAGAGATGTTTGATCGGGTTCAAATCCGGGCTCTGGCTGGGCCACTCAAGGACATTCAGAGACTTATCCCGAAGCCACTCCGGCTGTGTGCTCAGGGTCGTTGCCCTGTTGGAAGGTGAAACTTCACCCCAATCTGAGGTCCTGAGCGCTCTGGAGCAGGTTTTCATCAAGTATCTCTCTGTACTTTGCACTGTTCATCTTTGCCTCGATCCTGACTAGTCTCCCAGTCCCTGCTGCTGAAAAACATCCCCACAGCATGAGGCTGCCACCATGCTTCACCGTAGGGATGATGCCAAGTTTCCTCCAGACGTGACACTTGGTTTTCAGGTCAAAGAGTTCAATCTTTGTTTCATCAGACGAGAGAATCTTGTTTCTCATGGTCTGAGAGTCATTTAGGTGCCTTTTGGCAAACTCCAAATGGCTGTCATGTGCCTTTTACTGAGGAGTAGCTTCAGTCTGGCCACTCTACCATAAAGGCCTGATTGGTGGAGTGCTGCAGAGATGGTTGTCATTCTGGAAGTTTCTCCCATTTCCACAGAGGAACTCTAGAGCTGTCAGTGTGACCATTGAGTTCTTGGTCACCTCCCTGACCAAGGCCCTTTTCCCCCGATTGCTCAGTTTGGCAGGGCGGCTAGCTCTAGGAAGAGTCTTGGTGGTTCCAAACTTCTTCCATTTAAGTATGATGGAGGCCACTGTGTTCTTGGGGACCTTCAATGCTGCAGACCTTCAATGCTGTACCCTTCCACAGATCTGTGCCTCGACACAATCCTGTCTCAGAGCTCTACGGACAATTCCTTTGACCTCATGGCTTGGTTTTTGCTCTGGCATGCACTGTCAACTGTGGGACCTTATATAGACAAGTGTGTGCCTTTACAAATGATGTCCAATCAATTGAATTTGCCGCGGGTGGACTCCAATCAAGTTGTAGAAACATCTCAAGGATGGTAAATGGAAACAATGTGCACCTGAGCTCAATTTCGAGTCTCATAGCAAAGGGTCTGAATACTTATGTTAATAAGGTATTTCTGTTTTTTTATCTTTAATACACTTGCAACAATTTCTAAAAACCTATTTTCGCTTCGTCATTATGCGGTATTGTGTGTAGATTGCTGAGAATTATATTTTATTATATTTATTATTAATGAATTTTACAATAAGTCTGTAACGTAACAGAATGTGAAAAAAGGGAGGTCTGAATACTTTCCGAAGGCACTGCATACAAATATTGTATTTTTCTTATAGTATACAAATACACCCCTGACATTTAATGAAAAACATACAAAATCTTACCAGATCCTTATTAGATTTTTGTCCAAGTGAACACTACAAACAACAAAAACAATAAATGTGTAAACCAAAAACAGTCCTATCTGGTGCAGAACACAAACACAGAGACAGGAAACAATCACCCACAAAATCCCAACACAAAACAAGCCTCCTATATATGATTCTCAATCAGGGACAACGATTGACAGCTGCCTCTGATTGAGAACCATATTAGGCTGGACACAGAAACAGACAAACTAGACACACAACATAGAATTCCCACCCAGCTCACGTCCTGACCAACACTAAACAAGCAAAACACATAAGAACTCTGGTCAGGACGTTACACTGGGTCAATCTCACGTAGTCAATCAGTACTATAGCGGTCTGATCTCATTATTGACCCATTTGGAAAGAAAGGGCACATGAGTCACAGGCCACGGCATGTCTCTAAGAGTGGGGGTGAAAAACGCTCATCCAGCTAGCCCATCTAGTCCACATGCTGTGTTTTCTCACACGTGTTATGATGTCATAGGCAGAAACTTCCTGAATACAGGGTGCATTTACAGAATCCTCCTCCAGCGAGTCCTGCCACCAAAATTAGGCTCCAAACATGCTGTCTCCTGGCAACGGGGCTTCAATGGCTATAGTGAACCCCTTTGTTGTTATTTGTTTGAGGGAAGGGTGGGGTTGTAAGTGTGTGTGTGTGTGTTTGTGTACGTTTTTAACTATAGTTGTGGGAATAGTAAACAAACCAAAATTTAACCAGGTCAAATGCTATTTCTAGGGGGTTTAGGGTTAAGGTTAGAATGAATGTTAGGGTTAGAATTACATGGAACCCAAACCGGCTGCGCTCGTGCGCCATCGTGCGCAAATGTATTTTGTCGTTCACGACACGCAGGTTAAAATATCAAAACAAACTCTGAACCAATTATATTAATTTTGGGATAGGTCGAAAAGCATTAAATATCTATGCCAATTTAGCTAGCTAGCTTGCACTTGCTAGCTAATTTGTCTTATTTAGCTAGCTTGCTGTTGCTAGCTAATTTGTCCTGGGATATAAACATTGAGTTGTTATTTTACCTGAGATGCACAAGGTCCTCTACTCCACCAATTAATCCACACATAAAACGGTCAACCGAATCGTTTCTAGTCATCTCTCATCCTTCCATGCTTTTTCTTCTATTGACTTTATATTGACTTTATAAATTAGGTGCATTACCGCCACTGACCTCGTTCATCTTCAGTCACCCACGTGGGTATAACCAATGAGGGGATGGCACGTGGGTACCTGCTTCTATAAACCAATGAGGAGATGGGAGAGGCAGGACTTGCAGCGCGATCTGCATCAGAAATAGAACTGACTTCTATTTTAGCCCTTGGCAACGCAGTGTGGGTGTGCAAGCAGTGTGGGTGCAATAATAGAATAATATAGATTTCTAAAATTATTTTTGCGATGCGAGCAGTGTAGTCAGCCTGTTAGGCTTAAGGTTAGGTTTTCGGGTTAAGGTTAAGGGTTAGGGAAAATAGGATTTTGAATGAGACTGAATTGTGTGTCCCCACAAGGTTAGTTAAACAAGAATGTGTGTGCGTGTGTGTGAGGTGTCACTGAGTTTGTCTGTAATAGGTGAAGCTGTGGTAAAAATGTACACGAAGAAAGGATAACAGAAATGGTCACCTCATTGATGAGTTAGGCAGGAGGAGAGGGGGGGGAGGAGTGAGAGAGGGTTGGGGTACTGTAGCCTAGGTTAAGATATTTCTTTAACCTACTGTCGTATGAGTCACGGACTCTTAGGGTCTGCTGATTTCTATTTTCCCATCACAGTCTAAAGAGAGGCATCAGTGACTATTACCTACTGTAGCTAGCCAACAACCAATAGTGGAAGCAACATAATAAAAATCATGAAACTGATTTAAACTGATGTTCTGGATAAGGATGACTGAGGTACTGAAATGTACCTACTGTATGTCAAATAAATTGCAGAAAAACTGTACACAAAAATGACAATAACTGTAGAATTCTTTGTTTATGATTCATTGCTAGTTTAAAAATACAAGTTTTGCCTGGAAAAATAGAGATGAAAATGCCACAGTTTTAAGGAAACATACATCTGATATAGAACAGAAAACGTACAATACGGATCGTCAAGCAGCATAAAGACTATGGGGAATATGACTGCGTTCATTCAAGATGCACAGCTTTGTTTATAAACCTTGTAAGACATCTGAAACTAAAATATAATCTGTTTCTCTAAAGCAAACTTTATTTCAACATCACTTTTAATATAAACGTTTTGACAGCTATATATGGCTTATTACTAAGACACTGAATTAACAAAAATAATGAGAAAGCCAGAAAACAACTGATGCAGTTCATAAAACATACTTTTCTACTATACGCTATAACTACCAATAAAAAAAGAGGACTACCAGAACCATTTATACAGTTGTAAGCAATTATCTATTTACAGTTAAGGGGGAAAAAGCTGTAAAGTTTACATTCAGGATATTTCAAACATACTGTTTGCTGTACATTGAGAGAATGGCTCAATTAAAAAAGTCAGATATATTAGCTATTAACTATTACTATCTATATCTTTTCATAGCACATAAAAACTAATATAAAATATATCATATGAAATTAGTCAAAATGACATATTGAACAGGCAGATTCAGTCTGGATCATTAACTTTTAAATCTTTGTACAATCATAGCAATGGCATATGACTTGGCAATGGTCAGGCATACACTTTTTAAACAATTTGTAAAGCGTTTCTTTTGGGGGGGGGCAGGGGATCTTCTTAAAACATTGAACATCTTTTATTTGATATGTAACAAAACACCTACTTTCTGCACCAATCTCAGCTATCCCTTATTATAATATAAAAGCACTTTGAGCACTTGCTAGGCTATATACATGCAGTAAATCATATAGATTATTATGCAACACCAATCATTTTGCTCCACAAAGCCTTTTCATGTTTGAATGTACATCAAATACACGTATACTGACAGTGACACTGAACAAGGAAAGCATAGCTCATCTTAGAAATGTGGGATGATCTTGGAAATGTAAGGCACAGTATGTACAGTGCAGGTAAGAATACCTGGGATGTTATTGTATAGGCAGACACTTATTAGCACTGCATATATAGCATGTTGTTCATTGTCATTACGGAAAAACTCAAAATTATATTAATTACACAAAATAGAAATAGGTAGGCTATAATATATGTTATACACATATTATTAACATTTTGCTCTGTTGCAACCAAACATGCAACAGATTTGGATAAATGTTACAATCATATAGGCTACTAATAAATTGGGCACCCATTAGCAAGCATAGAAAGACTATCCCTTTAAGACCTGAATGTAGTCAGATGCATTGTAGACATGCAACACTCAAAACATTGCCTGCTTAGACATCTTCAGAATCTGCTAATTTTGTAATTGCATTTCCCCCTGATCTTTACCTGTGTAAGGATTTAGCATATCATTCTTTGAATATAAGCCTTTTGAGACTAATTCAATATCCAATAATTAATTGAGAACGGTGAAATACTTTTCTCTAAGCAGTATCATCACTGGCCCAGATGAGGCATCTGGCAAATCCACTGCTTATACTGTAATAAACATTTTAGTTACATTAAGTTCATCACATGACCCAAACACAATGAGGAAAACATAAACTATGGAATAAAGACAACACACCATGTAAGAATACACATACACAAATATTCCCCTACTAAACAGTGCATATAACGTTCAAATTATTTCCTGGGAGGGAACTTCATGTGTTGTGCCGAATTGGTACATAACAACATAGAACACAAAAACATGGAGGCAAGAAAATAAAAAATATGGAGAGGTGAAATTACAAGCCAATATTTATTTGGTTATTAGCATGGCAGTGTTCGTCTCCTTTAGAGTAGCGAGATGAGATGATCAAAGTAAGCTCAAATTGTATAACACAATACACATATCACAGTGAAATGTTGACATATTTTATGAATGGTGCCATTGGTAGAATTGTCAACAAGATGGGTAAGAGAGTTACAATTATTTTAAAGGTTTGCATATAGGCAGCGGTGCGAAGTACTTAAGTAGTACTTTAAAGTATGTTTACTTAAGTAGTTTTTGGGGGGTATCTGTACTTTACTTTTTATATTTTTGACAACTGACTTTTACTTCACTACATTTCTAAAGAAAATAATGTACTTTTAATTACATACATTTTCCAAGACACCCAAAAGTACTCGTTACATTTTGAATGCTTAACAGGACAGGAAAACGGTCCAATTCACATACTTATAAAGAGACTCACTAAATACACATGCTTCTTTTGTAAATGTCTGGATATCCGTAAATAAAATAAAAAACAAGAAAATTGTTACGTCTAGATTGCTTAACATAAGGATTTTTGAATTATTATTTATACTTTTAATTTTATTTTTGATACTGAAGTATATTTTAGCAATTACAATTACTTTTGATACTGTATTTAAAACCAAATAATTTTTACTTTTACTCAAGTAGTATTTTACTGGGTGACTTTCACTTAAGTCATTTTCTATTAACGTACAGTATCTTTACTTTTACTCAAGTATGACAATTGGGTACTTTTTCCACCACTGCATATTGGTTTAACAACCAGTAATGTTACAGCGACTGCCATGATTGTGACTTGTTTAGGAATTTTCACCCTCTCTTATTTATTGTACAGAAAAACATCCATTTGAATCCGATAAACCTAACTAGTAATAAAACAAGGCACAATCTAGTTTCTTTTAGGCCTGAAAACTAAGAAAATTGTCTTTGGCAGAACATTCTTTGGCGTTGGGTAAAAGGCAGAGAATATTTTAGCTGAGAAACAGTTATTTGAAGGAAACGGGCAGAGCAGCCAAACTGCTGGTGGCTGGGGTTGATATACTGTAGGGTTGATATGGAGATGGGCACACAGGGAAGAAGAAGAGGTTCTCATGGCGACGAAGAGTGAGCTGCAGCTGTCCACTTCCTGTTTTCTGTCGTCTATGTCTGACCTCTGGCCTGCACGCCGGTCAGATCCATCCTTATGATCTCGTTTACTGCAGGGAGGAGAAGAGAAACAAATACAGGCTGTTAGTTAGTCAGAGCATCCAAGGTGTTTGATGTAATACTGTGTTTGATGTGTACTGTCATCTGTTCTTCCCAGGCAGCATTTCACAGCTCCAGGGAGGGCAATTTTCATTCCTGGCCTTTTCATATCTTCCTTTCTCTTTCAACAAACACTTACAAAAGGTACAGTATATTACACAGTAGAAAAGGGCATAACATCTTGACAAAAACATACTGATCCTACAGTAAAACATCACCAAGGGAAACATGACACTAAGTACTACTGATTACTCTGTGTGCAAGTTGGCTGTGGTAGCGATACCAGAAGATGTCACTACAGTGAGCTGCATTGGCACAGAGTGTCCACTAGGAGGACCATAGTGTTCCATTCTACTGCTCTTTTTTATTCCCCATCACTTCCTGTTGTTCTGCTGACAGCCAGGTGACACAGCACAGCAGTATATGGAAACTTCAGCGTTCTAAAAATAGACTCAGTCAAGTTGTGTGAAGTGCTTACACAGTGTACACACCACGCCATGTATAAGGTGGGGGAAACACATTTTACACACATTGCGATGAGATTAAACCTGTCCAAAGTTCAAATGTCAAGGAGTTCTTGTCTGGGAGGTCCGTGATAAGGCTAAATATAGACATCTGTATTAAATTCAAATTGCCATCATGAGGTCATTCAGATATTTTACTATTTGAAAAGTCTACATACATTGAATGTAGGGTATCCTTTTTAGCTTGCCATGATGTGTGTTTTAATGTTTAGGGACTATAACAACATATTTATAGGCCTATTGTGAATGACAAAAAAATATGCCTATACCGTGGCTATAATGGCAAGGTGTCAAACGGAATAATGTGTCTCATTCATAACTAGAGCTAGATGTTCACATGAAAATGAAGAGTGATTATATGACATCACAAAAGCAATTAGAGTGCTACTGTAGCCGTAACTTACACTGCAGCAGTTTTTGCTTCACATTGACAATGGGGGAAACCTGCAGTAAAGTTAAAGGACTGTCCAGTATGTTGAACATGTACGGTAGTGGAGTCTGTCCAGATAGGCCACATCTTCCATACTGCAGTCGGTCTGTCATTATCAGTAACTAACAGCTCCAACAGTTCTGGAAGCACACTGTGTATACTGGCACTATGACATAAGAGACCGACGCCATGGCTTCTTGTTTTGACTTTTAGGGAACACATACATTTTAAGACATGCCCAAAATGGAGGGAAAAAAGTGTGAGTATGACAGTGACATCATTTGAGTCAAAATGCATTTATTCATTGATGTAGTATATAAAAGCTAATCATATTCATGTTTACCTGCTGTATACTATATTAGCATGTTTTAAACATTCACAGGGAGGTTGTGTCTCACTTAATACAATAGTTTAATAGAGCAAACTCTGCTAATATGAAGCGTCCTAAAATATATAAAAACATGATCAATCTTTTTCACTTCAAAGGGATGAATGAGATAATATAGAGTGAGTAAGATAGTAAGCAGCAGTGCGTTGTTTTAGAGTCGGTGTCACGTTCTGACCTTAGTTGTTTTGTTATTTCTTTGTTTTAGTGTGGTCAGGGCGTGAGTTGGGTGGGTTATCTATGTTCGTTTTTCTAGGTAGGTTTTTTCGTTTTGGCCTGGTATGATTCTCAATCAGAGGCAGGTGTCGTTAGTTGTCTCTGATTGAGAATCATACTTAGGTAGCCTTTTTCCACCTGTGTGGTGTGGGTGTTTATTTTCCGTATCAGTGTTTGTTCCATAAGGGACTGTGGTCGGTTTTCATTTATTCTCTTGTTCCTTTTGTTTTTCTGTGTCCAGTGATATTTCATTAAAATATATTATGGACACATACCACGCTGCGCATTGGTCCGACATTTCTTACTCCTCGTCAGAGGAGGACGAAGAGAACCGTTACAGTCGGGTTTAGGGGAACTCAATATCCAACAGGCTTTTAGAAGGCCTATTTAAAGATTGTTTTAAATTAAAATGGTTAAAAATATATATTTTTAATTGCTTCTTTTTCTTAAGCAAGAATTTGGCAAGGACAGTACGGGAGTGGTGTGACTTGGGAGGGCAAAACTGAAAACTTGCTATTTTATCATTATTTAACTAACTAGGCAAGTCAGTTAAGAACAAATTCTTATTTTCAATGACGGTCTGGGAACAGTGGTTTAACTGCCTTGTTCAGGTGCAAAACGACAGATTTTTACCTTGTTAGCTCCGGGATTTGATCTTGCAACCTTTCGGTTACTAGTCCAACACTCTAACCACTAGGCTACCTGCCGCCCAGCTTTTATTGGCAGAGAGGTTTGGAACTCTTTCTTATCGGTCTATTAACTAATTTATTTCACCTGGCAGCCCAAAACTCCATCCCACCAAAACAAGCCAAAATTTCAGGTGGTCTTTTCAAACAACTCTCACGCTAAAAGGGCATTATCATAATTTTCACAATTTCACAGTATTATTCCAACCTCATAGTGTGGACATATATATAAAACACAGGAACATCAAGTTTTTGACTGCACTGGGCCTTTAAAGCAGTGATCTATATAGTGGGACAAGGGAAATGGTGTCGCCTTTAAACAGCAAGTTAAGCGAACAGACACACTGATCCCTGGCTGAGCATTAGTGTGTACCAAAGTAACCCCCTCAAAGATAAACATAACTGCACTCACTCCAAACAACTCCAGTCCAACAGATACCACGATGCTGAGGGGTACTCAGTGAAACTGGTATCCACTAATACTGGCACCCTGTTTTTTATGTACAGTTGGAATGAGATAAAACATTGTAAGTTATTGCAAGTCACTGAGTTATTTATCAGATGTGGGAGTTAGAAAGTATTTTGCCTGACAAACAACCCATAAGCTGAGCTAAACCATTGGCAGCTCAGCAAGCTGCAGACCTTCTAATATCATTAATAGTAGCAGCAAGTCTATCCTCCTCCTCCTTTTGACTCCCCCTGTCTCTGACCATCTGCAGATGTGAAAGAGAAATAAACCTTGGCCTTTTATAACAGCTCAACACTAAGCACACTTTATAGAGCAGAGCAGAGCAGAGCTGCATCTGAAACAGGGAGGGAGACAAACCAACTAGTGGCCAAACCGGCCCGGGTGCTCCAGCGCTCTCTGCTGTCATCACAACCACAACCTAAACGTCCATGTTTATTTTAGTCTCTAGTGGAATTCCCTTTGACACCTAATGCCTTAAATAAACTTTCATCTCCCCAATGGGGCCACAGGATTTTCCTGAGTATAAAAAAGGGGTTTAGAGGCGAGTGGTGCACCAGAGAAGTTACACAGTAGAGAGCTTTAACGGAGCCTCATGAAGGGTTGGCATGGCCATTTGAGGCTGGCCCAGGGAACACTCAGACTTAACCATACAATAGGTGAGTGTCTGGCTTTAGCGTCCTGCGCCAATGAACGTGTTTGTTTACCAACCAAAGGTGGGAGAGAGAGACACACACACTCATACACACACAGTACATTACTGTAGCTGACTCAGTCACTTCACATTGCCTACTGTGAGGGGTGTGTGTGTGTGTGTGTGTGTGTGTGTGTGTCTGAGAGGGTTGCCTGGGGGACTTTGTTGGCAACATGAGAAGAAATCAACCCACAGAACAAGTGGCATGGGTAGACAGACAGACAGACAGACACCAGACCTGCCCACCAGAACTTCTACCTTCAACTGCCAGAGAGCAAATAAGGTGTATGATGTTACACAAGTTTCCATTACACTTGAGTATCAATCATCGCCATTCAAAAGTAAAATTCTCAGAATACAGTATGCTATAACACAGTTTAGTTTCTTAACTATGGTTCTCTGTATTAGTGTGGGTATGTTGCTATTGTTGTCTTTCCTCTGCTCGCTGGTAAGTGGGACATCAGTGACCTGAAACTAATGTGTGTTCACCAAGCTGTTTTCCTGTGTGCTTTATCTCTGAATGGTAGCTCTCTCTCTCCTTCTGCACGCTGGAATAATTTCACCTGCTCCACTGCCTTCACCTGCTCCACTGCCTCTGGGGTTAATTCCAGTCAGATTCACTACAACTACAACATGGAAAGCTGCAGGTACTAGAGTGTGTCCCAACTCCCATCCTTCACAAGGAAATCACTTTCTAGGTTGTGGACAGCATCCTTACAGTATAAGAACGTTGTAGGCCTATATACACACAAAGCCCATAGCTTCTGATAAAGGCCTTTTGAGTACAGTATGAACTGTGAAGTTCATTCCATGTTTTGATTTTACTCATAGTGAAATACATTACTTTCTTCTGTTGTCCTTGACCTCTGACACCACAGAGAGCAGCGCTACCCCGATGACACAGTTCTAGAATCTAAACCACTGAGTCATGATGCTCCAGAGTTGAACACTTTCAAAATGAGCAAGGTGTGAAAGACACTCAAGAGTGACTCATTTGAAAATTGTATTTCTCAGGAAACGTCTTTGTGATGTTCAAATAAATGAATGTTTTGGGCATAAAACACAACTTGACATCTTAGTAGAGAAAGACCAACGGGGCTTTCTGCATTGCCCTGTCTTCCTGTGCTGTGTTTGAACTTTGAAGGGAAGGTTTGAAGGTGAGGCGAGGGAGGCACATGTCCTATTCCATTTCTACAGCTACTGTACATAACTACCACTTGTATTGGGTGGGTGGATTCATACTCTATACAACATAACTGACGGATGTTTGAGTAAAAAGATTCTTCTGATGCTCTGTCTCAAAGTGCACCTATAGTTGTACCTTTTTGAAATATTATATAAGGTGTCCTCCCACTCTGCCTAGAGCGGGTGAAAATGTGCTACGGTGAGAAAATGTCACTACCTTATGTTATAAAATACATTGTACCAAGACACATATGATTCTTCATGTTCTGAATCATTCAGTGGGGTCTTTCTCTAACACATCAACATTATATCCAAAAAGTCAGATTTCGTAACCTAATACATCTGATAATAACTACCGAGCTCGGTTGACATAACAGTGTAGGTTTCTCGTAACAATGTTTGAGGATTTTACATTTTGTGGTCTTAGTCTTCAAATTTGTTTCCGGGGGTCGCAAAAAGCTACATTAGCATGACACGAGCTGAATTAAATGTAAAAGGTTTTGAAAATATACGCTCAGTGCTCCGTTGACATTTCACAGGGATACGCTTGTTTTTGAGAGAAATCTTATAAAAAGAAACAGGAATTTCAAATGAATCCAAAAACCGTATACTAAAATACAACATGTCTCAAAATCAATATCCGTCTTAACTTTAGATTGTTTTATGTCCTGCGGATTTGAGAAAAAAGAGGACGAGTTCAACGGGAAAGTAATCTTGTCAGGTAGCCAGTAGCCTTAATTCTAGCACAGAATCCAGCCTAACTGACCCGATGCAATTTTCCAGATTTTTGATCCCTCTTTTTCTCTGGCCTGCATTGATTTAGTCACCCAAATTCTGTCCATCCTACAAGGGTAAACACTCCAATAACTTTTGAACCGATTATGATAGAGACATGAGGGTTGGACCATTGGTTTTCTTAGAGTATTGTCTAAACAATTACGTTACTCATTGGTCAAAATATACATTTTTGATTAGACACCCTATATTATATCAATGATTCAAATAAAAATCACATTTTATTCTTCACACGCGCCGAATACACCTTACCGTGAAACGCTTACTTACAAGCCCTTAATCAACAATGCAGTTAAGAAAAATAAGAGTTAAGAAAGGTATTATGTACATGTAGGTAAGGGTAAAGTGACTATGCATCGATAATAGATATTAAACAGCGAGTAGCAGCCGTGTAGAAAAAGGGGGGTTCAATGCAAATTGTCCGGGAGGCCATTTGATTAGCTGTTCAGCAATCTTATGGCTTGGGAGTAGAAGCTGGTCAGAAGCCTTTTGCTGTGTGGTAGCAGAGAAAACAGTCTATGACTGGAGTGGCTAGAGTCTTTGGCAATTTTTAGGGCCTTCCTCTGACACCGCCTGGTATAGATGTCCTGGATGGCAGGAAGCTTGGCCCCAGTGATGTACTGGGCCATACGCACTACCCTCTGTAGCGCCTTGCGGTCGGAGGCGGAGCAGTTGCCATACCAGGTTGCCTACCCTACCACCTGGGAGCGGTCTGTCAGGAAGTCCAGGATCCAGTTGCAGAGGGAGGTGTTTAGTCCCAGGGTCCTTAGCTTAGTGATGATCTTTGAGGGCACTATGGTGTTGAACGCTGAGCTGTAATCAATGAACAGCATTCTCACGTAGGTGTTCCTTTTGTCCAGGTGGGAAAAGGCAGTGTTGAGTGCAATAGAGATTGGCGTCATCTGTGCATCTGTTGGGGCGGCATGCAGATTGGATTGGGTCTAATGTTTCTGGAATGATGGTGTTGTGAGCCATGACCAGCCTTTCAAAGAACTTTATTTGCTACAAACGCGAGTGCTACGGGTCGGTAGTCAGTTAGGCAGGTTACCTTGGTGTTCTTGGGCACAGGGACTTTGATGGTCTGCTTGAAACATATAGGTATTACAGCCTCGGCCAGGGACAGGTTGAAAATGTCAGTGAAGACACTTGCCAGTTGGTCAGTGCATGCTCGGAGTACACGTCCTGGTAATCCGTCTGGTCCTGCGGCCTTCTGAATGTTGACCTTTAAAGGGCTTACTCACTTTGGCTACGGCGAACGTGATAACACAGTTGTCCGGAACAGCTGGTGCTCTCATGCATGCTTCAGTGTTGCTTGCCTCGAAGTGTGCTTAGAAGTCATTTAGCTCATCTGGTAGGCTTGTGTCACTGGATAGGATTCAATCTTAGTCCTGTATTTACGCTTTGCCTGTTTGATGGTTCAACTGAGGGCATAGAGGGCTTTCTTATAAGTTTCCGGGTTTGAGTCCCGCTCCTTGAAAGCGGCAGCTTTACCTTTTAGCTCATTGCGGATGTTACCTGTAATCCGTGGCATGTACGTACGGTCACTGTGGGGACATCGTCATCGATGCACTTATTGATGAAGCCAGTGACTGATGTGGTATACTCCTCAATGCCATCGGATGAGTCCCGGAACATATTCCAGTCTATGCTAGCAAAACAGTCCTGTAGCGTCCGCGTAATCTGACCACTTCCGTATTGAGCGAGTCACTGGTACTTCCTGCTTTAGTTTTTGCTTGTGAGCAGGAATCAGGAGGATAGAATTATGGTCAGATTTGCCAAATGGAGGGCGAGGGAGAGCTTTGTACGCATCTCTGCGTGTGGAGTAAAGGTGGTCTAGAGTTATTCCCCCTCTTGTTGCACATGTAACATGCTGGTAGAACGGATTTAAGTTTCTTTGCATTAAAGTCCCCAGCCACTAGGAGCACCCCCTCTGGATGAGCATTTTCTTGTTTGCTTATGGCGTTATACAGCTCGTTGAGTGCGGAATTAGTGCCAGCATCGGTTTGTGGTGTTAAATAGACAGCTACGAAAAATATAGATGAAAACTCTCTTGGTAAATAGTGTGGTCTTCAGCTTATCATGAGATACTCGACCTCAGGCGAGCAAAACCTTGATACTTACTTAATATTCGATTTAATTCGACGTAATATTCGATAACAGCTGGTGCTGTTATTGACAAATAGACACAGACCGCCACCCCTTGTCTTACCGGAGGCAGCTGTTCTGTCTTGCCGATGCATGGAAAAATCAGCCAACTGTATGTTGTCCATGTCGTCGTTCAGCCACGACTCAGTGAAACATAAGATACTACAGTTTTTAATGTCCCATTGGTAGGATAGTCTTGAACGGAGCTCATCCAGTTTATTCCCCAATGATTGGACAATGGCCAATAAGAAGGATGGTAGAGGTGGGTTACCCACTCACCAAAGAATTCTCACAGGGCACCCAGACCTGCGTCCCCTGTATCTGTGTCTTCTCTTCACGCGAATGACAGGGATTTGGGCATGGTCGGGTATCTGGAGTAAGTCCAGTTTGAGGTGAGTAATCGATGTTCTGATATCCAGAAGCTCTTTTCGGTCATAAGAGACAGTGGCAGAAACATTATGTACAAAATAAGTTAAATAACGCAGAAAAAAACACAAAAAAGCACAATTGGTTAGGAGCCATTATTTTGTTGTCTTTATTGCTTTATAAGCTTTACATAATGTGTTCTGAATTTATTATTTACAATGCTATGGGATTAAAGAGGGCACTTAAATGTAGTACTTGTGAATTTCCCAACTAATATTTTTTATGAGATTTCCAGGAAGATGGTGAATTGTTCAAGTAGCTAACAGAATAGAGGGAAGGCATTATATGGAGGGGTCTTGCTAGGGAGCTCTGAGATCAACACATTGATGTTAGGGAGGAGGATCAAACAGTCCAACCAGTATGACTCTCCCAGTTACTCTGTGTTAATTCAGAAACAGTAAATGCTGTTGCTGTTTACTGAGGGAAACACTATTAGGCCATCCAAAACTAAATTCCACTCGTCCACTCCTGTACCCTTTATTTCAGTTTCATTTATTCCATCCGAACTCAGTCCCTTCCCTCTTCCTGCTGCTGCCTTTCTCCCGACTCCCACACTTAGAGCTATCTTACGGAGAGCAGGCTGGATTTTCTGGAAGAGAGCAGCTGCAAATAGGAATTTATTGTGCCAGATTGGCAGAATCCCGGGCAGGAGATGGAAAAAAGCAAATCCTCCAGTGGGTTCCCCCACAGAATTGAGGGGTGTGGGGCCAAGGAGAAACCCTGGCCAAGTACAACAAACAAAGAGGCTTTCCCCGGATCTCCGAAGCAGCCCGTTCCACTGTTTGACAATGGTTGCCATGGAACTTGTTTTTCAGATCATAACAGTGTCAACATCTCCAGGCGATTGGTCAGGAGAACTGGCTGCTGCCTTTTCCCCTTTTTATTTAAGAGAATGAAATAAAAAAGAGAAGTGTAATTTGACAGTTGTGGTGCTTTGTGTGATATGTTGTCTCTACCTTGCCCTTTGTGCTGTTGTCTGTGCCCAATAATGTTTGTACCATGTTGTGTTGCTACCATGCGGTGTTGTCATGTGTTGCTGCCTTGCTATGTTGTTGTCTTAGGTCTCTCGTTGTGTTGTGTTGTCTCTCTTGTCGTGATGTGTGTTTAGTCCTATATTAATAGTTGATTTATTTTTTTAATCCCAGGCCCCCGTCCCCACAGGAGGCCTTTTGGTAGACCGTCATTGTAAATAGGAATTTGTTCTTAACTGACTTGCCTAGTTAAATAAATAAAATAAATAAATGTAATGATATGTGGCAATGCCAGAGAAACCCATCTCTCTCTCTGACAGGGTTGTGGTGAACTGAACCACAGGGTTGTCAGGTCCTTCAGACCACAGATCACCAGGGTTACAACCCTTCAACATGGTCTGGGAGCTGCCCTGAGACTGACGAGGACTAGCTACCTACCTCTCCATCCCAACCAGAGAGGACTAGCTACCTACCTCTCCATCCCAACCAGAGAGGACTAGCTACCTACCTCTCCATCCCAACCAGAGAGGACTAGCTACCTACCTCTCCATCCCAACCAGAGAGGACTAGCTACCTACCTCTCCATCCCAACCAGAGAGGACTAGCTACCTACCTCTCCATCCCAACCAGAGAGGACTAGCTACCTACCTCTCCATCCCAACCAGAGAGGACTAGCTACCTACCTCTCCATCCCAACCAGAGAGGACTAGCTACCTACCTCTCCATCCCAACCAGAGAGGACTAGCTACCTACCTCTCCATCCCAACCAGAGAGGACTAGCTACCTACCTCTCCATCCCAACCAGAGAGGACTAGCTACCTACCTCTCCATCCCAACCAGAGAGGACTAGCTACCTACCTCTCCATCCCAACCAGAGAAGGTCAACATCATCATCAGGTCTAGCGATCACACTGTAACAACATGTCGTTTGTATTGGAAGGGGCACAACATAATGAATGGGTGTAAGACCATGACTTCTGGATGTGGTCTGTTATTCTGATCTCACAGGGTAATAATATTAATAATGAGGCTGACACGGGTTAAGTATAAATATATGACTCATAATCCATGTTATTTCCACCTTGAGGAACATACGTAGCTACATTTCCTGGCCATTTCCTATTGGGGGGGGGGCGGGGTTGATTTTTTTTTTTGCCTTTATAATAAAACATTTGCAGGTTAACAATAAGATACATTTCCTAATGTGATGAGCAGCCAAGATTCGGGACAAGATTAGGTAACGTTAGTCACTGCAGCCTAAGTTAATTTAACTCATGACTGTTTACAAAACAAAATTGACTGTTGTGGACAGAGCAGCGCACATTTCTTTGTAGGTTACTGCATAACAATGTGTGTGTGAGAAAGAGAGAAAACAAGAGGGGTGTTGTAATTTAATTAGTAAACACAAGATAGTGCCTATTAAAACTGCGCACAAATGGACAGCTATGCGATCCATCGCAAAGAAAAGATCTCAATCCAGCACCAGTAGGTAGAAAGCGCATCTGCCACTCGCTGGGCCGCACCCAATACTGTGTTGCTTGCTAGATAGTGGGCTAGTATGCATACATGTTTGGCATGGGCAGGAGCAGACCTGCGAGTCAAAGGCGAGAGAATGCCATGTTCCTTATTTAATATTGTTTTCATTCCCTTTGACATCTTTAGAACTGTAAACTAATAGAAAATAGAAGTGGAAGACTATTTGAGAGCACTTCTCCAGATCATTTGATATTCACCACATTAGTCAAAACAGGAACATTTTACATATGGCTAGAAATTAATAAGGTAATTATCGCAGAGAAAAATTTCCTCATGTCTCCTACATATATCCCCCCAACAGAATCCCCATACTTTAACGATGACAGCTTCTCCATCCTAGAGGGGGAGATCAACCATTTCCAGGCCCAGGGACATGTACTAGTCTGAGACGACCTAAATGCCAGAACCTGACACTCTGTACACAGGGGGCACAAACACCTACTTGGAGGTTACAGTATTCCCTCCCTAATATGCCCCACTAGACACAACTATGACAAAACAACCAACCAAAACGGGTCACAAGTCCTGCAGCTCAGTCACACGCTGGGTCTGTACATAGTCCACAGCTCATCGCTTGGCAGTAGTACTGTAGATTACTTTATCATGAACCTCAACCCAGAGTCTCTCAGAGCGTTCACAGTCAGCCACTGACACCCCTATCAGTCTACTTGAACAGAGCAATATTCAACTATGAGGCGCCAAAGTAACTGAACAATACTAAGACATGCTACAGGTGGAAGGAAAGTAGTGTAGAAACCTTCCAAAAAAAACATTAGGCAACAAATTCAATCCCTTTTAGACAACTTCCTGGACAAAACATGTCACTGTAATAGTGAAGGTGTAAACTTGTCAGTGGAAAACCTAAACAGTATATTTAACCTTTCAGCTTCCCTATCAAATCAAAAAAAAATCTCAAGCAGACAACCTAAGAACATTTTAAACAATAACAAATGGTTTGATGAAAAATTCAAAAACCTAAGAAGAAATTGAGAAACCAAAAACATAGACACCTTCACTATTGTGAATCACTAAAATAATACTATGGAAAAAGAAAGAATAGCATTTCAGAAATCAGCTCAATGTAATTTAATAATCCATAGAATCTAACCACTTCTGGGAAAATTGGAACACACTAAACAAACATCATGAAGAGTTATCTATCAAAAACAGAGATGTATGGATAAACCACTTCTCCATTCTTTTTGGCTCAATAACAAAAAAACTACAGCAAAAACATATACTTGATCAATAACAAGTCTTAAAATCAGCTATCAAGGACTTCCAGAACCCACTGGATTATCCAATTGTATTGAATGAACTACAGGACAAAATACAAACCCTCCAATCCAAAAAGGCCTGTGGTGTTGATGTTATCCTAAATGAAATGATAAAATATACAGACCACAAATTCCAATTGGCTACACTTAAACATCATCCTTAGCTCTGGCATCTCCCCCAATATTTGGAACCAAGGACTGATCCCTCCAATTCATAAAAGTAGAGACAAATTTAACCCCAATAACTTCGGTGGGATATGTGTCAACAGCAACCTTGGGGAAATCCTCTGCATTATCATTGACAGCAAACTTGCATTTATTTTTATTTTTTTATTAACTTAGGGGTGGATCAGCTTAATATTGTGGAAAGAATGTTGCTTATTTCCAATCCCCCATATTTTTGGGGTAAATATATCCATACACGCATGCATACATATACATACCTATATAGACATACATACTTTTGGTAAATAGTGTGGTCTTCAGCTTATCATGAGATACTCGACCTCAGGCGAGCAAAACCTTGATACTTACTTAATATTCGATAACAGCACCAGCTATTATAAACAAATAGACACAGACTGCCACCCCTTGTCTTACCGGAGGCAGCTGTTCTGTTCATTATTATATTATTGATTGATTGACTATGGCTTTTCAAATCACCCAGTATTGCTATCTGTAGCGTTAGTCCTAGGCAAATATTGCAATTCTTCAGCCATTCCTGGACCTGTGACCAAAAACGAGCTACATATGGACAATACCATAATAAATGATCTAAAGACTCTGCCTCGTCACAGCAGAATCTGCAGAGCTGGGAAGATTATATCCCCCATATATATAACATTCTATTAGTTGCAAGAATTTTGTATAGTAATTTAAATTGAAAAATTCGAAGTTTTGAATCCGCCGTTGTTTTGCGTATCAATTCATAAACCATGTGCCATGGAATGGGTACATTGAAAATCTCTTCCCAACTATTTTGCAATTTATATGGCACAGCTGTCAGTTTTTTGGTCCTTAAATGAAATTGGTATATGTTTTTATTTATCACACTTTTCTTTAACCATTTATGTTTTTTAATATAGGGCCGACATACAAGTTCCTTACTTTTTTCCCCTTCTACTTGCCTCTTCCATTTTTGTGGTAATGCTGCAATTAATTGGTTGTAATTTTGGGTAGAGCAGACATTTCCATATTTCTGCATGTGTGACATAACTCCACCAGTCCTATTTATGATATCATTCACTAAAATTATACCTTTTTTAAACATTTCTTCGATAAAGTTTTTTATCAATTAGTATATTTGAATTTAACCACAATATTTGTTGTAATATTTGTTCCCTCCTTTCAGGTGGATTAAACTGAAATTGCAAACAACTTTCTAAGGCTTGTTAAAAAAAAAGATATTTTGGAGATTATTTCCTTTTCAAACAACCGAAAGTGAGCAGGTGTAATCTGAATAAAGGGAAAAAGGCCCTTCTTGAACATAGGATGAGACATTAGTACCAATTTACTAGAGAACCAGTTTGGATTTAAGTATAACTTTTGTATGACTGATGCCTTTAGTGAGAGGTCTAATGCTTTAATATTTAATAATTTCTGCCCTCCTAATTCATATTCGTTATATAAATAGGCCCTTTTAATTTTATCTGGCTTGCCGTTCCAAATAAAATTGAATATTTTTTGTTCATATAATTTAAAAAGCAGGTCACTAGGTGTAGGCAAAACCATAAGCAAATAGGTCAACTGTGATATGACCAAAGAGATAATCAGGGTGATTTTTCCACAAATAGACAGGTATTTTCCTTTCCATGGTAGCAAGCTCTTATCTATTTTTGCTAACTTTCTATAAAAAATTTATTGGAGTGAGAATTTCTTTCTTTTGGGATTTGTATACCGAGTATGTCCGCATCTCCGTCAGACCATTTAATTGGTAAATTACATGGTAACGTAAAATTAGAATTTTTTTAGTGATCCAATGCATAATATAGTACACTTATCATAATTTGGTTTTAATCCAGAGAGGATAGCAAAATTATCTAGATCCTCTATGAGGCTGTGGAGAGACTCTAATTGTGGTTTTAAAAGAAAACACGAATCATCAGCGTACAATGACACCTTAGTTTTTAAGCCACGGATTTCTAATCCCTTAATATTATTGTTTGATCTAATCTTAACAGCTAACATTTCGATGGCAATAATAAATAGATATTCCGATAGTGGACAACCTTGTTTTACTCCTCTAGATAGTTTAAAACTTTCTGAGATGTAGCCATTATTTACTATTTTACACCTAGGGTTACCATACATAACTTTAACCCATTATATAAGAGATTCCCCAAAATTGAAATATTCTAGGCATTTATATATAAACTGCAGTCGTACTTTATCAAAAGCCTTTTCAAAATCAGCTATGAAAACCAGGCCTGATGTCCCTGATATTTCATAGTATTCTATTGTTTCCAGTACTTGTCTTATATTATCTCCAATGTATCGTCCATGTAAAAAACCTATCTGAGGATGAATAATATCTGACAATACTTTTTAAATTCTATGCGCCAAGCATTTTGCTAGGATTTTTGCATCACAACACTGAAGTGTAAGAGGTCTCCAATTTTTTAAATGGACTGGATCTTTATATATACCACTTGGGTCCTGTTTCAGTAATAATGATATCAGACCTTCTTGTTGCGTGTCTGATAATCTACCATTTATATAGGAGTGGTTAAAACAAGCTAATAATGGTCCTTTGAGTATATCAAAAAAAGTATTTGTATACTTCCACTGGTATGCCATCCAGCCCTGGAGTTCTCCCATCCTTAAAGGCCCCAATTGCATCAAGCAGTTCCTCCTCTGTAATATGGCCTTCACATTAGTCTTTCTGTACAGATGTTTATTTTACATTATTATTAGGGGAAAAAATCCATACAATTAGTTTCAGGTAGTGGAGATGGAGGAGCCTGAAACTAAAACATATTCTTAAAGTACTTTACTTCCTCTTTCATATAATTTGGTGAATCATGCGTGACTCCATCATTTGTAACAAGTTAATGCATTTTTGTGGTAGCATTTCTATATTGAAGATTGAAAAAGAATTTGGTGCATTTTTCCCCATATTCCATCCAGTTCGCTTTATTTTTTATAATATATTACACTGGATCTTTCTTGAATAAGTTCCTCCATTTCTTTTTGTTTTTCCTCTAACTTATTCTGTGCCTCTATGGTACCGTTTTTATTGCTATCTAACTCTACTGTTAGTCTTTCAATTTCCTTTGTTAATATGGACTCTTTTGATCTAAATTGCATTTGTTTTATAGATGAGTACTGAATTGCATGGCCTCTAAAGGCACACTTAAAAGTGTCCCATACAATACGGGGATCTGCTGTACCTATGTTATGTCTGAAAAAGTCAGTTATAAATTCTTCTGTCCTAGTTCTAAACAATTTATCATCTAGTAGGCTTTGATTAAATTTCCAATATCCTCGCCCACGTGGAAATTCTGTAATATATATGCCAATTATGTGATGATCCGACCGCATTCTGTCCCCTATCAACACTTTAATTTTTGGTGCAAGAGAGAATGGCATAAGAAAGTAGTCAAGACGACTAGCTTGATTAAGCCTCCGCCATGTATATCTCACTAGGTCAGGGTATTTAAGTCTCTATATATCCACTAACTCCAATATATCCATGACATTCATGATTTCCTTAAGTGCCTGAGGGTGATAGTTTGTAGTGTGATTTCCTTTCCGGTCCATAGAGGTATTTAAGACCGTATTAAAATCTCCCACCATAATAATAGAGTCTAGTGTTGCTTGTAGAGTTGATAAATTCTTATACATATTTTCAAAGAAGCTTGGATCATCATTATTCAGACCGTATAGGTTAATAAGCCATATCTGTTTATTGTCCAATAACATATTTAAAATAATCCATCTACCTTGAGGATCTGTTTGGACAATTTGCACATTTGGATCAAAATTAATGTTAATTAAAACAATCACCCCTTTTGAATTTCTTTGCCCATGGGAGAAATATATTTCACCCCCCCCCAGTTCTTTTTCCACAAAACTTAATCTAAAACTGTTGGATGGGTTTCCTGTAAACAATAGATATTATATTCCTTCTCTTTTAGCCAGGTAAATACTGATCGTCTTTTCTTATTATCTGCTAGGCCATTACAATTGTAACTGGCTATACTTATTTCACCACTTACCATAATGAGACACAACTTTCAATTATTTTTATCAAAATATATATGTTTGTAAACGTACCATTAAAAAGTAACATGATGATTGAGTGTCTATATAGCTGTACCATGATATTTGCATTTCTACTAAGTAAACCTCCAATTGGTCCCTACTATTCCACCCGCTAAAAGCCCTCCTCATCCCGAGTTGGGTTGTCATCCCAATGCCCGGCAGACCACCCTCGACCCCCTGTATCCCATAGCCCTGAACTGACTGGGATCCATCCTTTGAAAAGAGCACACAGTGCCATTTACCGAATTGAAGTAGATCAACTGCCAAATGCATTTCCATCGCCCTCACCTCGATTTGTATTATATATAGCTGTGGATCATCCTCTATTGTCCCTAACATCTTTTACTCCTTCGCAACAGTTGTGGGATACACACATACACCCACACACACTCAACCCTTACCCCCACACAACCATAAGCTCACCTTCTCAACAATTGCACCATCCCAGAGCCCAACTCAAGATAGGTCTTGATTTACAAATGCACTTACAGTTGCAGCTGCATGAGAAGGCCTGCAAAACCGCGCAAAAAAATAGGCAAAAATTGAGAGATTTTATTTACCATTGTCACATCCTAGATGGAGGTCAAATATACACCTTTTGCCTGAAACACCCACAATACGGTCACCCGTATTGACCATATTCCCAAGCATCTCCATGCAGTCCGACTTTGATTTTGTGCCACCAGGGTCACAATAATATACCCCCTCTCTGAATGTCTGAGTGTGACCCCCTCCCCAAGGGTTACTGCAGCTAGTGTTGCCAGCATTGCCACTGCCTGGGTGGGGGCACCCCACCGGAATCCCCACCGGCTAGGTACAAGGTCGTCAAGGTTCTCATTAGCAGCTTTGAGAATTTCCTTGTGTAGTATGCTCTCCCTTTAGGGGGCTTTGGCTTTGCAGGACCAACCCTGCCAAGCAGGCTCAGAATCTTGAGGGGGCAGTGCTGCTCTTGGTCTCTGACCTCATTTTGGCTGCATACAGACCGCTTACAGCAGGCACATAAAACAGTTAGGGACTTCTCCTTAGTATCTGGGTCATTCAGGTGGGTGTCTAGGGTATAGGGTCATGGACCGTACCATTAAAATAGGATCATAAATAAATAATTAGATATAATTTATTTAAAAAAATTTAGTTTACCATGATAGGACAATAATAAGTCAAATTTATAATTTATTTTAAAACTGTTCCACCATGATAGGACAATAAATAAATAAGACGTATAATTCATTATAAAAGTATATCCATCATCTGAACAACATTGAAAGCCCTCTCATACCCAGTCTCACAGCAATACATTGGCTCTGGGATATGCAACCATTTCATTACTCACTCACACTCCAAACATAACAAATAAAATAAAAAATAAACACACACCACACACTGTGCCTTCTGTTAACTTAGTTTTTATATTCACTATGTTGAATTAGTGCTTGTGTGTTCAATTAGTTATATGTGAAGATATATAGAAAAGCTATATTTTTAATTGTATTGTTACAATCCATAACCGGGCTAGAATTGTGTTTATTTTTCTCATCTATGAGAACTTTGTAATTTTTAAAATAACCATGGAGTAGTCTTTGTGTCTCTGAACAACTGGTTATCAATATATAGTTTATCAACGACGAGAGCTACTCGTTTCGCTTTTAATCTATTTTCTTTGAAAATTGGATACAGAACTTTACGCCGTTCTGCAATTTCCTTCGGAAACTGATCATTCATGCCAATTTTGGTCCCAGCAAGTCTTGTAACCATTATTTAATCTTTAAATGAAGCAAATTTGGCAACGATTGGGCGTTCATACCGTTGGCCTCTCTGTCCGAAGCGGTGTACACGTTCAAGTTGGATTTTGTCGATAACTTCGCGTGGGATCTGAAGCGCTGTAAGGAGGAACTCTAACTACAGATTCAGGAACTTCCCCTTCTATCTCCTGGATACCTGTAAGTACCAGATTCTCTCTCATGGATCTAGTTTGTATGTCCAGTAAGGCTTCCCTCAGAACGGTGTTCTCCTTTTTAATTTCATTCATTTCGGTTTCAATCTTATTGACTGTCCCTTTTAGCTTGTGTGTTTCCTTCTCCGATGTCGCAGCTTTTTCATCACTCATCTCGAGGCTTGCCTTAAACTCTTTTATATCCTTACTAACTAATTCAAGTATACCCAGTTTGTCATTTATTGATTTTAACAGATCGGTTTGGACCTTTACCATTCCCGGTGGTGAAAATATTAAATCGTCTGTGTCTGTAGAAGAGTCACGTTTCCGTTTTGAAATCGGTTCCCCTGTCTTACTCTCCGTCATGTTTGGGTGTTGCTTGTTTTCGTAATATTTGTCAATAAATGTCTCTAGTTTTAAGATTTGTTTTGTGTTATTATCCAGATTGAAGGTTCACCCACCAGATTATGTAGTGCTAATATTTTAGTCTAACTTGACGATATTGAATATTACGTTTTATCTTGAGGTGCTCTACATAACTTCGTTCAGTCCGCCATTACCTTTACGCCCGACTTGTATATTTCCTCAGTGAAATCAATGTACTGTGCAAATGTCAAATAGTAATTTGTCAAAAAAGCCTATACGACAGACCACGTATTTCACCCTGCACACCCTAATTGGCAAACAAACAAAACAAAGGCAAAGTCTTCTCATGCTTTGTTGATTTCAAAAAAGCTTTTGACTCAATTTGGCATGAGGGTCTGCAATACAAATTGATGGAAAGTGGTTTTGGGGGAAAAACATACGACATTCTAAAATCCAACAAGTGTGCAGTTAAAATGGGCAATAAACACACATTTCTTACCACTGGGCCGTGGGTGAGACAGGGATGTAGCTTGAGCCCAACCCTCTTCAACATGTGTATCAACGAATTGGCGAGGGCACTAGAACAGCCTGCAGCACCCGGACTCACCCTAATAGAATCTGAAGTCAAATGTCTACTGTTTGCTGATGATCTAGTGCTTCTCTCCAGTATCTTCTGCACAGATTCTGTCAGACTTGGCCCTGACAGTAAATCTCAGTAAGACAAAAATAATGGTGTTTTGAAAAAGGTCCAGTTGCCAGGCCCACAAATACAAATTCCATCTAGACACCGTTGCCCTGGAGCACACAAACAACTGTACCTACCTTGGCCTAAACATCAGCACCACAAGTAACTTCCACAAAGCTGTGAACGATCTGAGAGACAAGGCAAGAAGGGCCTTCTACGCCATCAAAAGGAACATCAAATGCAAAATCCCAATTAGAACCCATTGCCCTTCATGGTCTGGGGGTCTGGGGTTTACTCACCAACCAAGAAGCCGTTAAATTCTACAACCACCTAAAAGGAAGTGATTCCCAAATGTTCCATAACAAAGCCATCACATACAGAGAGATTAACCTAGAGAAGAGTCCCCTAAGCAAGCTGGTCCTGGGGCTCTGTTCACAAACACAGACCTCACAAAGCCCCAGAACAGAAATACAATTAGACACAACAAAATCATAAGAAAACAAAAAGATAATTACTTGACACATTGAAAATAATTTACCAAAAGACAGAGCAAACTGGAATGCTATTTGGCCCTAAGTAGAGAGTACACAGTGGCAGAATACCTGACCACTGTGACTGACCCAAAATTAAGGAAAGCTTTGAAAATGTACAGTGAGCATAGCCTTGCTATTGAGAGCAGCCGCCGTAGCCTGTCTTCTCTTGAGAGCAAGTCTGCCTATGTGCACACTGCCCACAAAATGAGGTGGAAACTGAGCTGCACTTCCTAATCTCCTGCCAGATGTATGACCATACTATAGAAATACATTTCCCTCAGATTACAGACCCACAAAGAATTTGAAAACAAATCCAATTTTGAAAAACTCCCATATCTATTGGATGAAATACCAGTGTGCCATCACAGTAGCAAGATATGTGACCTGTTGCCACAAGAAAAGGGCAGCCAGTGAAGAACAAACACCATTGTCAATACAACCCATATTTATGCTTATTTATTTTCCCTTTGTACTTTATATATTTGCACATCATTACAACACTGTACATAGCCATAATATGACATTTGAAATGTCTATTTCTCTGAAACTGTCACGCCCTGACCATAGTTTGCTTTGTATGTTTTATGTTTTGGTTGGTCAGGGTGTGATCTGTGTGGGCATTCTATGTTGTATGTCTGGTTTGTATATTTCTATGTGTTTGGCCTGATATGGTTCTCAATCAGAGACAGGGGTTTTGCGTTGTCTCTGATTGGGAACCATATTTAGGTAGCCTGTTTTGTATTGTGGGTTGTGGGTTATTGTCTATGTTATGTTGCATGTTAGCACAGTGTTTATATAGCGGTCACGTTCGTCTTATTCGTTTTGTTGTTTTTTGTTCAAGTGTTCTTCATTAAATATAGAAGAATGTATTCAAACCACGCTGCGTTTTGGTCCGCTTCTTACGACGATCGTGACAGAAACTTTGTGATCGTAATGTTTACTGTTCATTTTTGATTGTTTATTTCACTTTCGTTTATTATCCATTTCATTTGCTTTGGCAATGTAAACATATGTTTGCTATGCCAATAAAGCCCTCAATTGAATTCAATTTAATTGAGAGAGAGAAGAGGTAGTGTGGCGTGTCCAATAGTAAAAAAGTGAATTGAATTAAATTGCCTCAATTATGTATTACTCCTGTCAATACAATCATTCAAAATTGGCTAGTACACCAGCAAGCATGATTTGGCCCCAGATGATCATTCGCTTCAAAATGTTTTAAAATCACAAGCATATAGACTACAGTTGGAAGGCCCACAATTTGGGCAGAACTCGTGGCAAATACCAAACAAATGATTGTTGAGTTGCGACTGTCAGTGAAAAGCTGCTAATATAGGCCCATGCATATCGCAATATTTACAATACAATCGCGGGAAAACATTGTTTGGAAAGCAATACTAATCTGTCTTCCAGTTATCAAAATTCTCAATTTGAGTATCTTAGTAACACCAGTGGAGAGCATCGTCTTCATCCCCAGTGAGTGCGCTTATTCACTCTTTATCATTGGGCTAGTGAGTGCCATTTGAAACTTTGTATTTGGACAATAATTTCCTCCTCCAGGTTAAACATCATACTGCACAATTATTGTCTCCCTTTTTAGTAGACCTAGATTAGATGGTTGCATACAAGGCATAGCTGCAAGAATTTGTTTTGAGCAGAGGGTACTGACCAACCACCTTTATAATAAAGCAATGCATGCATCTATGCAGAATAACAAAATCCAATTCCTAATGTGATGACTAGCCTAAGCATAGGACAAGATATTACTGCAGCCTCATGGCTGTTTGCAAAAAAGCATGTTGTGAACAGTGCACACATTTCTTTGTAGGCAAGAGAGAAATGTGATATTATTCCTATTCCCGTTCGCCAAGTTTAGATATGTAAACGAATAGAAAATAGTCAGTCATATATATATTTTAATATCCTGTGTTTTATCTATCTTCTACCCCTAATTTAATCAAAATAAAACATAGTTTGGAAAGCAAATTGCTATTGCTGTAAAGAGAAGACAATAGAAAGACTCTAATCTGTCTTTTACAGTAGTTATCATAATCTGCAACTTGAGCGAATAGTCTTTGGCACCAGCGTAGCACATTGGCCATATCCCCCGTGAGTGCCCCGTTGTGCACGTATTAGCTTTTTATAATTAGGTCAGTTCCGCTTGAAACTTTGTTTTGGACGATCATTTCCTCCTCCAGGTTAAATGGACTTCATATTGTACAATTTGTCAGTGTTAGCAATATAGGCCTATAGTACCCTGTCATTTTTGTTGTATTAAAAAAGATTCTGCTAATGTCTCTAGACAGAAGGTGTAGTAGAATTGCATGAAATGTGTTTATAAACACAAGGAGAAGATGCATATCTGATATAGCCTTTAGCCTAGGCCTACTCTATGCCACTACACGCTCAGCTATGCATTGAACACTGCAGTCTTTTTTGCGAACAGTGATTATTATTTGCCTAAATTATGACTATCCAATACTGTTGTGATTCACACAATAACATTTAGAAAACATGGATGTTACACCACCATGCATCATTCAAGAGCATTAATTCTATTGATGTATAAAACCCTGGCACTAACTTACACTCACCGTCATCAAGGTACATCTGATCCAGGTTCTCCTCCTTGACCGTGACCTGTCCGCCAGGGAGGCTGGCTCTCTGCTCCTCTCCAGGGGCGCATCTCTGGGCTTCCATCCCTCCAGGGGAAGACCTGCCCTTGGGCACCACCTTGGGCTGCTGCTGGATCACAGTGGTGGGGTAATGTTGAGGGGAGTGGGCCGGGACAGGGGAGTGAGCTTGGGCTCCAGCCTGCTGAGGGAAGCTATCACAGTAGATTATATGCTGCTGGTTGTCAGGCTGGAGAGGTGGAGGGTCGCCTTCCCTGAGCAGGTGTTGGTTGGTGGGGGAGAACTGGATGATGGAGGGGTGTTGGCCCTGGCCCCCTCCGTGTTGCTGCTGGACTGGGGAGCCTGTGTGGACCAGGACAGAGCGGTGTGGGTCGGGCATCATCCCCATCCCTCCAGTCTGCTGGTAGAGCCCTTCGGGACTGCCGCTCAGACTCTTGCCCCCGCGGGTGTACACAATGGCTGGGCTCTGTTGCTGGAAGCGGGGGTCTGGGCCGGGGGTGGGGAGGCCGGATCGGACCTGCTGGCATGAGGCCATGCTGGAGACCAGGCTGTTGTCTGGGTGAATGATCCCCACAGGACTGTGGTGGTAGTAGGACTGCGGGGAAACACCCAGGATCTGGGGCATGGCGAAAGGATAGTCATCCACAGGCTCTGTTTTAATGGAGGGAACTGTGGGAGAGACGGAAGACAACAGAGATATGACTGAGGGTTAAGTCATATTGCTTAAAGTAACTACAACCTACTACACCAAGCATATCAATGTGACATACTAATGACATGGAATAACATATGACTTGATATCATTCCTACATCATTGTATTGTTCTTTCAGAGCACTTAAAGGGGCTCAGAGCCTCCTTATTGCGGATGCCTATGGTACCTACCTGCCAGTGGGGTGAATGTGAAGTGCTGTGGCTGGCTGCGCTTCCTCTTTCCGTTGATGACATAGAAGTTCACTTTGGCAGGATGGCAGATAGATGGGTCACGATAGGAAGGGATCTCAACGAACAGCAGACTCTACAAAATGACATCGTTTTCAGTTCATATTAATCAGTCACATTATTATTATTGATTATAATTGTTTTCAGTTCATAATAATCTGTCACATTATTATTTAAGATTATAAATCAGAGTTGATAAAGTAGGACATTATTATTTTAAATCAAATTAGAAAAAAAAACTAAAACAAACAATCCACACAGTATAATCAGTGACTGGTTTGACCACTGTTTCAGACATGGAGAAGTGGCCATCTATGAATGGACTGGTACTCACAGGCTGACATTTATCTTTGTCTACTGTTGTCTCCATCTCCCAAATCTGCTGTCCATCTGCAGAGACAGATAAGGGAAGGGTCGTTTCAGGTCAAATCAATAATTCGGGGTATATTTCAATACCCTATTGGACACAGAAAATACAGGAACACAGAACAAGGAGGTAAAAAAAATAAACAATGGTAAAATAATGTGTGCTACTGGTACTATGCTTACTAAGTTGCTGACCAATGAAAAATGTACTCTAAACAATAACAAATGAACTATCCCAGCTGTATCTCTATTGTCTCTTCAACAGATTGAGACAGCATGGGAGGGGATTCTCCACCTGTCTCAGAACACAACACCTAGTTTAACCCATCACATCACTGTCTTCCTGCCACTAACCCATAGGCCATATGATTAACATGGTGTTAGAGAAGGCTCTTTGTGTCACATAGATTATATCTCTTTCCTAACCACTTACCACTTACCATTCCACCATTCTGATCACCTACAGCTATATACAATGCCTTCGGAAAGTATCCAGACCCCTTGACTTTTTCCACATTTTGTTAGGTTACAGCCTTATTCTGAAATGGATGAAATAGTTTATCAATCTACATACAACACCCCCCAATGGAAAAGCAAAAATGTTTGCAAATGTATTTAAAATAAAAAAACATAAATATTACATTTACATAAGTATTCAAAACCTTTACCCAGTACTTTGTTGAAGCACCTTTGCCAGTGATTACAGACTCGAGTCTTCTTGGGTACGACACTATAAGCTTGACACACATGTATTTGGGGAGTTTCTTCATTTATTCTCTGTAGATCCTCTTAAGCCCTGTCAGGTTGGATGGGGAGCATTGCTGCTCAGCTATTTTGAGGTCTCTCCAGAGATGTTTGATTGGGTTCAAGTCCGGGCTCTCGCTGGGCTACTCAAGGACATTCAGAGACTTATCCCAAAGCTACTCCTACTTTGTCTTGAATGTGTGCTTAGGGTTGTTGTCCTGTTGGAAGGTGAACTTTTGCCCCAGTCTGAGGTCCTGAGCGCTCTGGAGCAGGTTTTTTAAAGGATCTCTCTGTACTTTGCTCCATTCATCTTTGCCTCGATTCTGACTAGTCTCCCGGTCCCTACCATTGAAAAACATCCCCACAGCAAGATGCTGTCACCACCATGCTTCACCGTAGGGATGGTGCCAGCTTTCCTCCAGGCGTGACACTTTGCATTTAAGCCAAAGAGTTCAATCTTGGTTTCATCAGACAGAGTCTTTAGGTGCCTTTTGGCAAACTCAGAGCGGGCTTTCATGTGCCTTTTACCGAGGAGTGGTTTCTGTCTGGCCACTCTACCATAAAGGCCTGATTGGTGGAGTGCTGCAGAGATGGTTGTCCTTCTGGAAAGATCTCTCATCTCCACAGAGGGACGCTGGAGACCTGTCAGAGTGACCATCGGGTTCTTGGTCACCTCCCTGACCAAGGCCCTTCTCCCCAGATTGCTCAGTTTGCCTGGGTGGCCAGCTCTAGGAAGAGTCTTGGTGGTTCCAAACTTCTTCCATTTAAGAATGACGGAGAGGCCACTGTTTTCTTGGGGACCTTCGAATCTGCCGACCTTTTTGGGTACCCTTCCCCAGATCTGTACCTTGACACAACCCTGTCTCGGAGCTCTACGGACAATTCCTTCAACCTCATGGCTTGGTTTTTGCTCTGACATGCACTGTCAACTGTGGGACCTTATATAGAAGGGTGTGTGCCTTTTCAAATCATGTCCAGTCAATTAAATTTACCACAGGTGGACTCCAATCAAGTTGTAGAAACATCTCAAGGATGATCAATGGAAACAGGATGCACCTGACCTCAATTTTGTGTCTCATAGCAAAGGGTCTAAATACTTTAGGTATTTCTGTTTTTTATTTTTTAATACCTTTTCCAAAATGTCTAAAAACCTGTTTTCAGCTTTTCATTATGGGGCATTGTGTGTAGATTGCATAGGATTTTTTTATTTTTTTTATCAATTTTAGAATAAGGCTGTAACGTCACTTTCTGAAGGCACTGTATTTACCATGAAGTGAAACCATTCCCTGACCTTACATTTACCATAATATATTGTATGAAATCATACATACAATCACATATTTACTGTGTCAAGCAAAATTGGTAATATTTTAAAAGTAAAGAAAAGTATATTCTATAAACAAAGTGTGATGGAGAACATTGGTTCAATGGTTGATACACACTAGTGATCAAAAACAGGCCAAACCTGTCTTTAATATCTGACCCTTGGCAAGGCAGTGACTAGGGTCTGGTTTCAATGATGGACTCGTTGCATAGATGAACTACGTTACTGCCTACGTTGATAAGGGGGGGAGGGGTTCCAGGGACTCTCCGAACAAATCACAAGGCAGACATGCCAGAACGTCATGATTTTTGCAGGCAAAACCTATGCAGTGGCTTTAGCTGATGCAAACTAGCCACTTGTGAAATGCACTCCTTAAAAATAACTTCCATGATCTCCATCTTGCGAGCTACTATTTTGTATTTTATTCAAGCGGATAAGGTAGTGACATACGCAGTGACGCAGTTCCTCTATGCCAAAGGAGTTCATCATTGAAACCAGACCCTAGTCACTGTGTTTCCTAGGGTCAGGTTTTCGAGACTAAAACCTGTCTGGTATGAAGAGATTTTAGAGGAGATACTAACCCACTTGTTTTACACCATGTTTTATGTATACCAATACTCTGATATTGTTGCTTTTGACAACTGTCATACTGTAAGGCATTGCTTGAAACTCAAGGTTAGGTCTTGCTCAACAATGTAACATTTATGTGCTGAACATATTTAATGTGCTGGGAACCTCCCATCATAGGTGTTGTTGCTGTTATCTGCATTTAGCTGTTTGTGTCATTTTATTTTATTATATTGCAGTAACTTAAAACTGGAAAAAGATGATAGGTCAACAACTTGTTGGAAATGACGCTGATGATGAGTTCATGTCACTAGGCAGGTTTCCATTGACTCAGGTTTATTCGACAAAAGCAACGTTGCAAAAAAAATGATTGTGACGTGGAATGGAAACGGCAGATACAGTGGCTTGCGAAAGTATTCACCCCCCTGGCATTTTTCCTATTTCATTGCCTTACAACGTTGAATTAAAATAGATTTTTTGGGGGATTGTATCACTTGATTTACACAACATGCCTACCACTTTGAAGATGCTACATTTTTTGGGGGGTGAAACAAGCAAGAAATAAGACAAAAAAACTGAAAACTTGAGCATGTGTAACTATTCACCCCTAGAGCCACCTTTTGCAGCAATTACAGCTGCAAGTCTCTTGGGGTATGTCTCTATAAGCTTGGCCATCTAGCCACTGGGATTTTTGATAAATTCTTCAAGGGAAAACTTCTCCAGTTCCTTCAAGTTGGATGGGTTCCGCTGGTGTACAGCAATCTTTAAGTCATACCAAAGATTCTCAATTGGATTGAGGTCTGGGCTTTGAGTAGGCCATTCCAAGACATTTAAATGATTCCCCTTAAACCACTCGAGTGTTGCTTTAGCAGTATGCTTAGGGTCTTTGTCCTGCTGGAAGGTGAACCTCCGTCCCAGTCTCAAATATCTGGAAGACTGAAACAGGTTTCCCTCAAGAATTTCCCTATATTTAGCGCCATCCATCATTCCTTCAATTCTGACCAGTTTCCCAGTCCCTGCTGATGAAAAACATCCCCACAGCATGATGCTGCCACCACCATCCTTCACTGTGGGGATGGTGTTCTCGGGTGATGAGAGGTGTTGGATTTGCACCAGACATAGCGTTTTCCTTGATGGCCAAAAAACTCAATTTTAGTCTCATGTGACCAGAGTACCTTCTTCCATATGTTAGGGGAGTCTCCTACATGCCTTTTGGCGAACATCAAATGTGTTTTCTTATTTTTTTCTTTAAGCAATGACTCATTCTGGCCATTCTTCCGTAATGCCTAGCTCTGTGGAGTGTAAGGCTTAAAGTGGTCCTATGGACAGATACTCCAATCTCTGCTGTGGAGCTTTGCAGCTCCTTCAGGGTTATCTTTGGTCTCTTTGTTGCCTCTCTGATTAATGCCCTCTTTGCCTGGTCAGTGAGTTTTGGTGGGAGGCCCTCTCTTGGCAGGTTTGTTGTGGTGCCATGTTCTGGATTTAATGGTGCACCATGGGATGTTCAAGATTTCGGATATTTTTTTATAACCCAACCCTGATCTGTACTTCTTCACAACTTTGTCCCTGACCTGTTTGGAGAGCTCCTTGTTCTTCATGGTGCCGCTTGCTTGGTGGTGCCCCTTGCTGAGTGGTGTTGCAGACTCTGGGGCCTTTCAGAACAGGTGTACAGTTGAATTCGGAAGTTTACATAAACAATTTTTAATGACTCCAACCTAAGTGTTTCAACCACTCCACACATTTCTTGTTAACAAACTATATTCTTGTCAAGTCGGTTAGGACATCTACTTTGTGCATGACACTAGTCATTTTCCCAACAATTGTTTACAGACAGATTATTTCACTTATCATTCAATGTATCACAATTCCAGTGGGTCAGAAGTTTACATACACTAAGTTGACTGTGCCTTTAAACAGCTTGGAAAATTCCAGAAAATGATGCTGTTAGAAGCTTCTGATAGGCTAATTGACATAATTTGAGTCAATTGGAGGTGTACCTGTGGATGTATTTCAAGGCCTACCTTCAAAATCAGTGCCTCTTTGCTTGACATCATGGGAAAATCAAAAAAAAATCAGCCAAGACCTCAGAAAAAGAATTGTAGACCTCCACAAGTCTGGTTCATCCTTGGGAGCAATTTCCAAATGCCTGAAGGTACCATGTTCATCTGTACAAACAATAGTACGCCAGTATAAACACCATGGGACCACGCAGCCGTCATACCGCTCAGGAAATAGACGCATTCTGTCTCCTAGAGATGAACGTACTTGTGCGAAAAGTGCAAATCCATCCCAGAACAACAGCAAAGGACCTTGTGAAGCTGCTGGAGGAAACAGATACCAAAGTATCTTTTTCCACAGTAAAACGAGTCCTATATCGACATAACCTGAAAGGCCGCTCAGCAAGGAAGAAGCCACTTCTCCAAAACTGCTATAAAAAGCCAGACTACGGTTTGCAACTTCACATTGGGACAAAGATCTTACTTTTTGGAGAAATGTCTTCTGGTCTGATGAAACAAAAATATAACTGTTTGGCCATAATGACCATCGTTATGTTTGGAGGAAAAATGGGGAGGCTTGCTAGCCGAAGAACACCATCCCAATCGTGAAGCATGGGGATGGCAGCATCATGTTGTGGGGGTGCTTTGCTGCAGAAGGGACTGGTGCACTTCACAAAATAGATGGCATCAAAATATGGCATCATGAGTGAGTAACATTATATGGATGTATTGAAGCAACATCTCAAGACATCAGTCAGGAAGTTAAAGCCTGGTCACAAATGGGTCTTCCAAATGGACAATGACCCCAAGTATACTTCCAAAGTTGTGGCAAAACGGCTTATGGACAACAAAGTCAAGATATTGGAGTGGCCATCACAAAGTCCTGACCTCAATCCTATAGAAAATATGTGGGCAGAACTGAAAAAGTGTGTGCGAGCAAGGAGGCCTACAACCTGACTCAGTTACACCAGCTCTGTCAGGAGGAATGGGCCAAAATTCACCCGACGTATTATGGGAAGCTTGTGGAAGGCTACCCGAAACATTTGACCCAAGTAAAACAATTAAGGCAATGCTACCAAATACGGATTGAGTGTATGTAAACTTCTGACCCACTGGGAATGTGATGAAAGACATAAAAGCTGAAATAATAATTCTCTCTACTATTATTCTGACATTTCACATTCTTAAAATAAAGTGGTGAACCCAACTGACTTAAGACAGGGAATTTTTACTAGGATTAAATGTCAGGAATTGTGAAAAACTGAGTATAAATGTATTTGGTTAAGGTGTATGTAAACTTCCGACTTCAACTGTTCAATGGGGGAAAGCATGGAAAATTGCTATCAAATATTGTATCAGTAAGGTAAAGGAAGTTTCATTTAAAATGTTACATAGAATTTATCCTGTGAAACATGTTTTGGAAAGATTCAAGCTGAATATTGACTATAAATGTGATTTCTGTGGAATGGAGAAGGAGACCATTTTGCATTTGTTTTTTGCCTGTATTTATAGTAGAATATTTTGGATTGACATTAAGATTTTTATTACACAAAAATAGGACCGGTTGTACAATTTAATGGTTTTGATATGATTTATTTCAGAAATTCTGACATTGATAAAGATGTAGTGTTTTTAATTCAACTGCTAATAATATTAGGTAAATTTCATAATCACAAATGCAAATGGTCTAATTCAAAACCTAACTTTTTTTTACTTTATAAATGAATTTAACAATATGGCACTACTTTAACTAAATTGAAAAACAAAAAGGCAATTAAAACTGGTTATATTATTAATGAATATGGTTTGTTTTTTAGGATTCCTGGCAATGTAAATAGTTTGTATGTATGTTTGTTTGCATGTGACTATTCCTCTTTTGTTTGTTGATAAGGTAGCCTAGTCAAAAAATTTACATCCAATCACATTAACCCTTACTCTCTCGCGGTAATTCCACTAACTATGTAGCCAAACGTAGCTGCTGCTCATTACACCAGCTCTGTCAGGAGGAATGGGCCAAAATTCACCCAACTTATTGGGAGAAGCTTGTGGAAGGCTAACCGAAACGTTTGACCCAAGTTAAACGATGTAAAGGCAATGCTACCAAAAACGAATTGAGTGTATGTAAACTTCTGACACACTGGGAATGTGATGAAAGAAATAAAGGCTGAAATAAATCCTTCTCTCTACTATTATTCTGACATTTCACATTCTTAAAATAAAGTGGTGATCCTAACTTACCTAAAACAGGGAATTTTTACTAGGATTAAATGTCAAGAATTGTGAAAAACTGAGTTTAAATGTATTTGGCTAAGGTGTATGTAAACTTACAATTTCAACTGTATATACATGTATCCTGAGATCATGTGTCACTTAAATAAAGTCCACCTGTGTGCAATTTAACTAATTATGTGACTTCTGAAAGTAATTGGTTGCGCCAGATCTTATTTAGGGGCTTCATAGCAAAGGGGGTGAATACATATGCACGCACCACTTTTCCATTTTTTTGAATTTTTTGAAACAATTACTTTTTTTCATTTCACTTCACCAATTTTGACTTTTGTGTATATCCATTACATGAAATTCAAATAAAAATCTATTTAAATTACATGCAACAAAAAAGGAAAAACGCCAAGGGGAATGAATACTTTTGCAAGGCACTGTATAGGAGATAAAAAAAAAGATCTAATACATTTTTATCCGTTCGACAGGGGTGGAATTTTATTTAGTTTTCCTTTCTTTATTGCGACAAATGATTACAGAAATTGTGTTTTTTGAATAAATTATGATTGCTGAATACTGTAATTTTGAAGGTACGCAGGGCATGTGATGTTATCAACTATAAAGCTCCACTCCACATTTAATTCTAAATACCTACTGCTTGCAAAAAACATTTATTCAACAATAAAGATAATGTTTCTTTGCAGCACAAAGATTGTCTTGACTTTGAAGAATGCCTGAATTGCTTCACATTGGATTTTGACGTTTCACCATCGAATTGTTTCAGATCATCGGCCTACGTGAGTGCAAGTTACACTATGGCACGGACCGTGGTAATAAGTAGGCACAAGATAATTATTAGAATATGGCAAATATTAGTAGATTCTTGCATTCTATCCATGCTGGCTACCAGAGACATGAAACATAGGTGCCCTAGTAGAATACAACTATGTTTCAAGATGAATTCCTCTCCAAAACACACAAATAACCAACAAAAAGAACCCTTGTTTTCAACATTTTTACATTTAAACTAGATTGACCACCTTTTCAAAATAAACAGCCTACCTATTTTCTCAAATGGAAAGAAATCCAATATTCAGCGGCCTGATATCCTTTTAATACTGTGTGGGAAACCCCATGTCAGACCACAAATGAAAGGCACAGATGCTGAAATGAGTCAGCAGAACAAAGGTGGATTCCATGAATCTTGCCAAGATTTTGTTTTATTTTTTCCTCTTGTTTTATGGTTAACTCGCCCCGTTTCAGTACACAGTAATGACAGGTGATGACTGCTGCTGTCTTGGTGTTTATATTTGTTTGTGTTTTGTTCTAAAACTACTCTACTGGATACCTCTAGTATTTTCGTGTATCTCTGGTAATTAGGAATGGAGGCAGTCAGAAAGAGTTGAGCAGGCCCAGCTTGGCTTCTGTCTGTGTGTGTGTGTGTGTGTCCTAGAGCCAGAGAAGGCCCCAGCCAGAGCCAGTTGTGTCCCATTCAAAGGGATTTCATTGGCTCACTGTTCCAGAACTCTGTGTCATGTGGAGAACCTCTACAGCACAATGGCAATCCCTCTTCTAAGTAGATATACTTTTTTTCCTGTCTCCAATACTATACATTATTGCAGTGTGTTGTAAACCAGCAGCAGGGAAGCCCAGTGAAAAAAGTGTAGATAAGAAATCCAAGTTTTAGCTAAAGCAGTCCACAGAGAGCCCACATCTCATTGCTCCCCACACTTGGCCCCCAGAGAGCCCACATCTCACAGCTCCCCACACTCGGCCCCCAGAAAGCCCACATCTCATAGCTCCCCACACTCGGCCCCCAGAGAGCCCAAATCTCATAGCTCCCCACACTTGGCCCACAGAAAGCCCACATCTCATTGCTCCCCACACTCGGCCCACAGAAAGCCCACATCTCATTGCTCCCCACACTCGGCCCCCAGAAAGCCCACATCTCATTGCTCCCCACACTCGGCCCCCAGAAAGCCCACATCTCATTGCTCCCCACACTCGGCCCCCAGAAAGCCCACATCTCATTGCTCCCCACACTCGGCCCACAGAAAGCCCATGTCTCATAGCTCCCCACACTCGGCCCACAGAAAGCCCACATCTCATTGCTCCCCACACTCGGCCCACAGAAAGCCCACATCTCATTGCTCCCCACACTCGGCCCCCAGAAAGCCCACATCTCATTGCTCCCCACACTCGGCCCCCAGAAAGCCCACATCTCATTGCTCCCCACACTCGGCCCCCAGAAAGCCCACATCTCATTGCTCCCCACACTCGGCCCCCAGAAAGCCCACATCTCATTGCTCCCCACACTCGGCCCCCAGAAAGCCCATGTCTCATAGCTCCCCACACTCGGCCCACAAACAACCAGTTGTAATGCGACACAACCATATGCTAAGACTAATAACTAACAGATAAAGCATCTAAAAACTAGGCTACTCCATAGCCGTCAGACAAAGTCCTAAGACTGCTGAGGGCCATAAACAACAACCTCTAGAGGAAAACTATTGAGAACCACAAATAAAAACGTAGACGTGATTTATGGAAGGTGATAAACAAAACCTGGACGGCCAAGCTATGTACAGTATAACAAAACCTAGACAACATAACACACCAGCTAACCAGGAATAAAAAGCTACATTAAAACAGTCCCTAGGTTGTGCATCTGGTTTAATAACAGCTGATGTTATGTTCAGTGATTGGGTGACGACTGCCAAGGTAAACCAAGTAGCTGCCGTAAGTGCTGTAGATGGATCAATGAGGCTCTTCCCTGTGGACTCAGTATTGAGGATATTGAGGTGCAATTAGGGGACATAAACTGTATATCCCTTTCTACACAGTGGCTGCGTTATTGGCAAAATATCTGATCTGATTGGTCAAAAGACCAATTAGTGGCTAAATAATCATCTGCCTATGTAAATGCATCTAGACAGTCTGTATTGAGTGTGGAAACAGAGAGCAGCACAACAAAGACTGTCCCGAAAACTGTGACTGACTGTGACTGACATCTTCCTAGGGCTGCAGGTAGCCAAGCGGTTAGAGCTTTGGGCCAATATCCGAAAAGTTGCTGGTTCAAATACCCGAGCCAACAAGGTGAAAAGTCTGTCAATGTTCCTTGAGCAAGCCACTTAACCCTAATTTGCTCCAGGGGCGGCATATTTACAGGTGAAGTCGGAAGTTTCCATACACCTTAGCCAAATACATTTAAACTCAGTTTTTCACAATTCCTGACATTTAATCCTAGTAAAAATTCCCATTTTAGGTCAGTTAGGATCACCACTTTATTTTAAGAATGTAAAATCAGAATAATAGTAGAGAGAATTATTTATTTCAGCTTTTATTTCTTTCATCACATTCCCAGTCAGTCAGAAGTTTACATACACTCAATTCGTTTTTGGTAGCGTTGCCTTTACATTGTTTAACTTGGGTCAAACGTCTCGGGTAGCCTTCCACAAGCTTCCACAATAAGTTGGGTGAATTCTGGCCCGCACACGTTTTTTCAGTTCTACCCACACATTTTCTATAGGATTGAGGTCAGTGCTCTGTGATGGCCACTCCAATACCTTGACTTTGTTGTCCATAAGCCATTTTGCCACAACTTTGGAAGTATGCTTGGGGTCATTGTCCATTTGGAAGACCCATTTGTGACCAAGCTTTAACTTCCTGACTGATGTCTTGAGATGTTGCTTCAATATATCCACATAATCACTCATCATCACTCATGATGCCATCTATTTTGTGATGTGCATCTGTCCCTCCTGCAGCAAAGCACCCCCACAACATGATGCTGCCACCCCCGTGCTTCACAGTTGGGATGGAGTTCTTCGGCTTGAACGCCTCACCCTTTTTCCTCCAAACATAACGATGGTCATTATGGCCAAACAGTTCTATTTTTGTTTCATCAGACCGTAGGACATTTCTCCAAAAAGTACGATCTTTGTTGCAAACCGTAGTCTAGCTTTTTTATGGCGGTTTTGGAGCAGTGGCTTCTTCCTTGCTGAGCGGCCTTTCAGATTATGTCGATATAGGACTCGTTTTACTGTGGATATATTTCGTTTTGTACCGGTTTCCTCCAGCATCTTCACAAGGACCTTTGCTGTTGTTCTGGGATTGATTTGCACTTTCGCACCAAAGTACGTTCATCTCTAGGAGACAGAATGCGTCTTCTTCCTGAGCGGAATGACGGCTGCGTGGTCCCATGGTGTTTATACTTGCGTACTATTGTGTGTACAGATGAACGTGGTATTTTTCTGAGGTCTTGGCTGATTTCTTTTGATTTTCCCATGATGTCAAGCAAAGAGGCAATGAGTTTGAAGGTAGGCCTTGAAATACATCCACAGGTACACCTACAATTGACTCAAATTATGTTATTTAGCCTATCAGAAGCTCCTAAAGCCATGACATAATGTTCTGTAATTTTCCAAGCTGTTAAAAGGCACAGTCAACTTAGTGTATGTAAACTTCTGACCCACTGGAATTGTGATACAGTGAATTACAAGTGAAATAATCTGTCTGTAAACAATTGTTAGGAAAATGACTTGTGTCATGCACAAAGTAGATGTCCTAACCGACTTGCCAAAAACATAGTTTGTTAACAAGAAATGTGTGGAGTGGTTGAAAAACGAGTTAATGACTCCAAACTAAGTGTACGTAAAACTTCCGACTTCAACTGTATATGGCTGACCCTGTAAACCAACACAGGTCATTGCACCTGTATGTGACAATAAAACATATATATATATCTTTTTTTTACTATGACAAACAAAGTACATCTCTTAAGTACAGTGTACAATCCTGTAAGCTGTCAATGAAGCACATGAACAATCTGCACTTGATACTAATACTGTCAGCTTGTTGAATAATTGGGTGAAGTCTAAAATAAACCTACAACAAAACCTTGCTGTGATAAGCTTCTTATCCGAAAAAGGACACCACTGTTTAGTATCAGGAGGAATCTGAATGCAAATATCTGAGCGGTGAGTGAGGAGGAAAGGTCAGGATTCAAATGACAGAGAAAGCACGCTGGCCTTTGTCACTATTACTCAGTCACATTGATTCGTACAGCAATATCTGACACCATCTGTGTTGTAATGGTGATTCTGCCATTCCGTTGTACAAGTTAAGATCTTTAAATAGTTGTGTCACAAGGCCTAACTAACACTGGATTGAGCAGACCAATAAGAATGCAGTAATGTAATTCTGGTACTGTGATGTCACAAGCAAGGCTAGTAGCGTCTTTTTATTTTCCTAATGTACTGAGGTATTTGAAGCTTGTCTACAGGTGTGTGTACAACATGCAACAGAGGTCCTATTCCATGCACAACAAAATAAACAGCATAAAGATAACGTAACACATAAATAACAAGCGGGGAGGAGAGGGCACAGGAGAGTGAGGCTTCTGCCTTATCTGATGGATCATGCAAACTATTCATAGGTTAAACGAAGCATGGCATTAGCTATACATTAGTTTCAATGTGGTGCTGGGGAAGTGAGTTTTAAAACTGTGTAGCTGAATTTGTGAAGGCATGAACAAAATGAGAGCAGGGATGGGGTCAATTCCATTTCAATTCCAATCAATTCAGGAAGTACACTGAAATTCCAATTCCAATTCTCTTCAATGCTTTTCAATTAGGAACATTTTAAATTGGAATTGGGTTTACTTTCTGAATTGAATGGAATTAAAATGGAATTGACCCCAACCCTGCAAGAGAGTAATGTGATAATAAAGGACTGTGGTGTTAAAAGCATGGGTAATAACTGTAAGTCTGATTATCATGGCTGGTTTATGAGGGTAAATACTTTTGCAACACTTCTGGCACATAATGCAAAAGGTTTTTTGCAACAGAATCTGGCAACTGTTAGAAGAATACTGTCAAACATTTTCCTGGATCAAAATAACCATAACATTTTAAATAGATGAGGCGGCACATCATACAGCATATGGACCATGCCATTATCATTTCCTCCCTCCCTCAGAGGTGTTGGCGGAATACTCACCATGGGTTTTTTCCATAAAGATGACTTTGGAGTCAGAGCTGAAGTTCTGTCCCGTCAAGATCATCTGCTGACCTCCCAGGACAGAGCAGCTATCCATGTCTTGTTTCTCCACCATTGGTAGCTCATGGGCCGACCGCTGGGCTGTGGGATGGAAGAGAGAACATGACGTTACACATTCTGTGGTACCGACAGGTCATGTTGGCGTAGAGGGTAGAGAACTGGCCGCTGGGCTGCAGGACAGCAGACGGAGCATGGTATTATTATGACTTGACATTACACACTCTGTGGTAGGTCAGTTTGATCTCAGGTTGATATTTGCTTTGAACTCACAAGGTAATTGTTGACAGATTTCAATGAATGAGGCTTGTACCGACTCATTTCAAAACCATACTTCCTCATTGTGTATTTCAAATATTTGTCTAAATATTAGATTTGTGTAAACATTAATATAGGCCAATGACTTGGTACAGTGCAGTACATTTAGTGCAGTGGGAGGATATGAATGAAGGTTGTAATGTAAATTGCGGCTACACGCTAGAGGCCTGGACACACAGAGCACATCATGGAAGTGGGACTCTGTCCAGTGGAAACAAATGACAGAGTGCAGTAACCTATAGTACAGAAAGGGGCAGAGGGGAGGAGGAAGAATGAATATGGAGGATGGACCTCTCCAACACTATCATCATTACGCAATGGAGCGTATGTTGGCATATGTTCAACAAACCCTGTGACCTGTATGTGAAGTAGACACTGAACGGCTACTGTAGTGTATTCTCTCCTGGAACAGTAGATTTCCTGGACTGATAGCTTAAATCAGGAAGCTACAGCCACAGAGACAGCCATAGAAATATAATTACTAGAATGGGAAAAGCTCCTCAGACCATGGCAATTCAACTGGAACACTCATGGGTACATTCAATATGGTCACCTGTGCATAAACCCATCAACTTGAATGGGAATTTCAGATCTCGTCATTCTTTTTGTAATATTTATTTAACTACGAAAGTCAGCTAAGAACAAATTCTTATTTACAATGACGGCCTATCCTGGCCAAATCCGGACGACACTGGGCCAATTGTGCCCCGCCCTATGGGACTCCCAATCACAGCCAGATGTGATACAGCCTTGATTCGAACCAGGGACTGTAGTGACGCCTCTTGCACTGAGATGCAGTGCCTTAGACTGCTGTGCCACACTCGGACCCCATAGGGAGGCATCCAGGGTTGGGGAACCATTACGTTAGAGCATTAAATGACTCAGCGCTTCTCTTGCTATCTATAGTGACTGACCTTATTCCTTTGGATCAACTGTCGGCAGTCTGAAGTTGATTCATGCCAGGTAACATGCTTGAGTTACAAAGGGACCAAATTAATCACTTGTAATGAATGAGAAGGGCAGTTGCCCTCATTCTAGCTGTTTCATGTTTACTTCTAGAGTAGTTTGTGTGGCAATTAAATTTAAAAACATTTAGTACACATGAACAGTGTAATTACTTCCTCAAGCTTATCGTCATCGTCCTGCCTTAATTACTGAAATTCAATCTCCACTGAGGCTTGTGAAGTGACCTTTGGACAGTCTACTATACTGTGAGTACACTGAGGATGATACCTGGAGGCTAGTCTCTTCATCCACATCACTGACGGACAGTTTCGCTTACTTATCGGCCATTTTGACAGATGTGCTGGGTGTGTTATAGTACGATTGTGCAAATACAACTTTGCACCTGATTTTTGGGGGGGTTCGGTGATGCCAGCACTACATAATCGTAAACACACAGATACACACACAGTGTTGAGGGTTGAGAGAACCAAATCAAATTTGTTACATGCGCCAAATACAACAGGGAAGGGAAAGGTGATACCTAGTCAGTTGAACAAATGAATGCATTCAACCAAAATGTGTTTTCTGCATTTAACCCAACACCTCTGAATCAGACCGCTGCTGGAGCTGCCTTAATCAACATCATAAGGCACCCAGGGAGCAGTTTTTGGGAGTTAACTGCCTTGACTGCTCAGGGATTCGAACCAGCAACCTTTCGGTTAATGGCCCAAAGCTCTTAACCACCCAACCGCTATGCTACCTGCCACCCAACAGGTTTAGACATTAACGTGAAATGCCTACTTACAAGCCCTTTCCCAACAATTCAAAAGTAAGAAAAATGGGTAAACATTTTTTTTTATAGTAACACAACAAAATAACAGTAATGAGGCTATATACCTGTACCGAGTCAATGTGCAGGGGTATGAGGTAATTGATATAATGTTTTCAATTTTTTTATTTTTTAAGTAGTTAGGCCAGTTGAGAACAAGTTCTCATATATGTACATGTAGGTAGTGTTAAAGTGACTAGGCATTCAGGATAGATAATAAAGAGAGTAGCAGCAGCGTATGTGAGTGTGAAAGTGTTGTGTACGTGTGATTGTGTGAGTGTGTGGCGTCAATATACATGTGTGTGTGTGTGTGTGTGTGTGTTTTGTGTGCGTGAGCATATGTAGTGTGTGTGTGTGTGTGCGTCTGTGTGTTGGAGTGTTAGTGTAGTATGTGCAGGTGTGTGGGTAGAGTCCCTTGAGTGTGCATAGAGCCGGTGCAGGAGAGTCAGTGCAAATAAAAAGGCTGTCAAGCCTCATCATAAAAGAGGCTTGTATGTCCGTGTGCCTGGACCTGATGGTACTACTCCCAGCTCATTTAAATATAGACCCACTTACTATGTGTGTTACCTCTGGTTAACGTCAGTCCAATGAAAACAGGCAAGAAGAAACATAGCTGGAAATATACTGCACTGTGTAAAATCAACATACAAGCAAATGTTAAACCTAAACCACCCTTTAAGACACATCTATAGTAGGCTATAGAAGGCATAGACAGAATTATACATAAAATAAAATCATACAATCATAGGTTTATGACATATAGAATGACATGGCCCTTCTCTGGACACTGTGTTAACTAACCTCCAAACGAGCTTCAATGCCATACAACACTCCTTCCGTGTCCTCCAACTGCTCTTAAAACGCTAGTAAAACCAAATGCATGCTTTTCAACAGTTCGCTGCCCGCACCCGGCCGCCCGACTAGCATCACTACTCTGGACGGTTCTGACCTAGAATATGTGGACAACTACAAATACCTAGGTGTCTGGCTAGACTGTAAACTCTCATTCGAGACTCATATTAAACATCTCCATTCCGAAATCAAATCTAGAATTGGCATTCTATTTCGCAACAAAGCCTCCTTCACTCACACCGCCAAACTTACCCTAGTAAAACTGACCATCCTACCGATCCTCAACTTTGGCGATGTCATCTACAAAATAGCTTCCAATACCCTACTCAGCAAACTGGATGTAGTCTATCACAGTGCCATCCGTTTTGTTACCAAAGCCCCTTATACCACCCACCACTGCGACTTGTATGCTCTAGTCGGCTGGCCCTCTCTACATATTCGTCGCCAAACCCACTGGCTCCAGGTCATCTATAAGTCTATGCTAGGTAAAGCACATCATCATCTGCTCATCTATCACTCCAGTGTTAATTTGCTAAATTGTAATTACTTCGCTACTATGGCCTATTTATTTCCTTGCCTCCTCACGCCATTTGCACACACTGTATATAGACTTTCTTTTTTTTGTATTGTGTTAATGACTGTACCCTTGTTTATTCCATGTGTAACTCTGTGTTGTTGTTTCTGTCGCACTGCTTTGCTTTATCTTGGCCAGGTCGCAGTTGTAAATGAGAACTTGTTCTCAACTAGCTTACCTGGTTAAATAAAGGTGAAATAAAAATAAAAAATATTAAAAATGTGTTGGATTTATAGTACTTACAGCACTCGATTGGATGGGAGGAAACTTGCAGTGAGATGTGTTGCCCATTGGGTTGGGGTATGTGGACACGGAACACCAGACGCACACGAGTGTTCTTCCGTCCGATGTCCGTCTCGCCCTTCCTCAGCTCAATGTCAGCATTCCTGAGCTTCAGGATCCCAGCACAGTCGATTCTGTGAGAAACACACCAATATGAGATCTACTGTAAATCCTGTACCGGTAAACAAATGTTGCATTATGATTACAACCGATATGGCTAATTACATCAGACCTGTGTTCAATTAGTATGTTATTTTTCATTAAAATCCTTGATTGAGCTTGCCTGGCACAATGGAACCAATAGAATAGTTTTATCAGTGCAAATCCATCATGCCCATCTTGTGGCACTGGAGACAGGCTGAGCAAAAATGCTCAAAAAGTTTAGAAGAAAACAAATACTATTTGAACCCAGTTCTGCAAAGAACACTGCTCTGTCTGGGTGGTGTTCGGCATGTGTCACTACTCTAGCTACTCTCACATCGCTTTCATGTTGTTCTTGGGCTCCAGAGGGATCTCCAGGACTTTGGTGGAGTTGATAATCTTCTCGTAGCTGGTGGTGGTGACCGTCTTGCCCGTGATGCGGTGGACCTGGTAGAAGGCGTGAGGCTTCAGGATCCTGTCGTCTGCAGTCCCAATGAAGATCTGGAGGCCTAGGGGCTCCTTACCCCTGTAGCCATGCAACTGGAAGAAACACCAGAGGAAACTCCAATAAAACATTAATAAAACAAAGTCAAGATGCTCACACTTTTTATAATGTGTCATTTTTAAATTTAAAGAACATTTCTTCTCTACCTGTTCTTTTTCAATACTTATATACCTGCACAAACACTGGTAGGTACCCAGTGTTTTATTACATAGTTGAATTTATATCATGATTGTTTTTTCTCATTATTTTGCCAATAACTATATGTATTTTTTGCCAGTTTGCTGATAACAGTTTAGGCTGAACATAAAGCTTACACCCTGGTAGACACACACACTGCTGGAAACATAAGTATTTTCCAGTCCTCAACATTAGTATTCAGTCGAGTCTCAATTTACTGTTGAGAGTTAGAATAGTAGAATACACAAGGTGCAATTTCAAAACTTTGTTGCAGCAGTTTGTCTTGTTACATGCCACTCACTGACAGTCCCTCAATTAGCCAATGTCAGTTAAAATAATTTTGATTGGTAAATTAGTCTAATTAATCTAGCCAGCTTTCTACACTTGTAGTAATCATGGATGAATTACCCGACCGCGGAGCCCCCACTGATTTTGTTAGTCACTCGAACTCAGATATCATATTATGTCTTGCTCACAAAGGAGGGTCGAGAGTTTCAAGTTCCTTGGTGTTCACATCACCAATGAACTATCATGGTCCAAACACACCAAGACAGTCATGAAGAGGGCACAATAAAACCTTTTCCCCCTCAGGAGACTGAAAAGATTTGGCATGGGTCCTCAGATCCTCAAAAGGTTCTACAGCTGCACCATCGAGAGCATCCTGACCGGTTGCATCACCGCCTGGTATGGCAACTGCTCGGCATCTGAACGCAAGGTGCTACAGAGGGTAGTGTGTACTGCCCAGTACATCACTGGGGCCAAGCTTCCTGCCATCCAGAACCTATATAATAGGCGGTGTCAGAGGAAAGCCCATAAAATGATCAGAGATTCCAGTCACCCAAGTTATAGACTGTTTTCTCTGCTACCGCACGGCAAGCGGTACCAGAGCACCAAGTGTAGGACCAAAAGGCTCCTTAACATTTTCTAACCCCAAGCCATAAGACTGCTGAACAATTAATCAAATCGTCACCGGACTATTTACATTGACTCCCCCATTTGTTTTGTACACTGCTGCTACTAGCTGTTTATTACCTATGCATAGTCACTTCACCCCTACCTACATGTACAAATTACCTCAACTAACCTGTACCCCTGCACACTGACTCGGTACCGGTACCCCCTGTATATAGCCTTGTTATTGTTATTCTTATTGTGTTACTTTTTATTATTTGTTTTTACTTCAGTCTATTTGGTAAATATTTTCTTAACTCTTCTTGAACTGCACTCTTGGTTAAGAGCTTGTAAGTAAGCATTTCACGGTAAGGTCTACACTTGTTGTATTCGGCGCATGTGACAAATAAAGTTTGATTTGATATTGACCTGGCATAAGACATGGCAAAATGTGTTGAATTGCAGGAAATTTGGCAAAAATACAGTCAAAAAATGTATCATAAAGAATATGGTTTTGAAGTGTTTGTCCTATATCTAGAAGATATAAGAAAGCTCAGTAAATATGTGTGCTTTTTTTGGACACATATTTAACCCCTTATTTTTGTTGCCACAAAATTACATTTATACTTCCATTAGTTTGTTTGGGTTACCTTCAGACAAGTCCCGTGACACTGATGGGGGTCGTAGAGCAAAACAGAGAACACCATCATGTTTGTGAGAGTCTCCCCTTTCCATAGAGTGGTGACAACCATTCGGACGCTACAAACATTTGTGAGAAGACCGATTTTCTTTTTGTCATGGTCTGACAAACACCGCTGTAGCTCTGCCACCTTCCACCGCAGATAGCTTAAACTGACGTATTGTAATGGGGATTTTTTTATTATCTTACTTAGATTGACGCATGGGTGCGATAATAAACTCTTAAGGATTAATGTGTAGCGGCTAATTGTATAGCTAATAGTAAATGAGCTTGAACTTAAAAAAATAAATACATAAATTGGACGGCCCTGTCGGTGGATGGTTTCTGTTAGTCCTAAAGTAAATGGAATTCAAAAGAGCTAGGTAGGAATAACTATGATTCACTGGAATACTAGACGGCCAAAGCCTTAGCTTTACCCTGAGCCAATGTTCCACGGACACTTTCAAGACAAAAGAAAGAAGGCAAGGTCTACGTTCATTCCAGTACTTCTCAAGTTTCTATACAGTGGAGAGGTCTGGTGAATTGGAGGTGGCCACATAGAAAATACATGTTTATAACATGATGTAAAAGTCCTAATCATAAATGTTTATCAAAGTCATTACATAAAATTGTAAATAAGCTGTAGGCCTAGTTGTCGACAATATTGAGCTAAATAAAGTCTGCTTGCAACCTCAGACGTCTGCACTTTACGTACTTCTTTTTTAACTCACACCACTAAACCCCCTATGTCTCTGTCACACACACGCACAAACAGTGTCAAGCTCATGACTTCTTAGACAGATACTTTTAGTTGCAAGTTCACGCTTTGTGGTTTTTGCATGCTTCCTTCCAAGGTAGTTGCTGGTCTCTCCACTAATCTGCATCTGTGTGTGTGTGTGTGTGTGTGTGTGTGTGTGTGTGTGTGTATGTGTGTGTGTGTGTGTGTGTGTGTGTGTGCGCATGCATATATACACTGAGTGTACAAAACAGTCCTAATATTAAGTTGCACCCCCTTTTGCCCTCAGAACAACCTCAATTCATCGGGGCATGGACTCTACAAGGTGTCGGAAACTATTGAGTATGAAAACTAGCAGTGTTGCAGCTCTTGACACACTAAAACTGGTGCACCTACTTCCATACCCCGTTCAAAGGCACTTAAATCTTTTGTCTTGCCCATTCACCCTCTGAATGGCACACACAGAATTATATATTATTGGATGTAATGTATTTCTATTTTGTATTGTTTTAGTGAGTATGTGTATTGTGGCCTTGTAATTGTCCTTAGCTGCCCTGGAACTACAGTGAAAATTAGCTTTTGGCTAACCCTGGCACATTTACATGAATTTTGCATTATTGTAATATTGATGTTGATTAATGTACATTGTCCCCTATAAATAAGTAAATACACAATCCATGTCTCAAGGCTTAAACATACTTATTTAACCTGTCTCCTCCCTTTCATCTACACCAGGTATTCCCAAACTGGGGTACGCGTAATGCCGTCAGCGGTACGCCAAATAAAAATGTGATTCACATGAAAAATATATATATTTTTGAATTTTAATTCATTCACATTTTCAAACAATACATTTATATTTTCCAACGGCGCTATACATTTGGGTGAGTTTCTTTCTCGTCTGAGTAGCCTCGTTTCACTGCCAAAAATAAAATGTAACCATCTAGTGTTCAGCGAAATAACAACACAATGTCAAATACAGGTAGCCTAGTCAAATAATTAACATCCAATCACATTAACCATTACTCTCCGCGGGAAACCGTCACTCTTGCGCAGACATTTAGAAACGAAACATGACAATTTGAAAGATAAGCCACGGGAGTTTTTTGAACGAGAATAAAGACAACTTTCGAGAAGTAAGACGTGTATAAAAGCAACAGATACCATTAAGAAGAAGGGTCTAGAAGCCTTATATGGTGAGCTACCGAGTGGCAAGGAAAGGCAAGCCCCATACTATTGTGGAGGACTTAATTCTTCTTGCTGCTGCAGATATGGCTGGGACAATGCTGGGGGAAAAGGCCAAAAAAAACTGTACAGACAATGTCTCCATCAAACAACACTGCATCACGACGCATCAGTGACATGGCAGGAGATGTTTTGAAACAATTACTACTTCACATACAAGCCAGTGAATTCTATGCGTTACAGCTGGATGACTCAACAGATGTGGCGGACCTGGCAAGGCTCCTGGTATATGTCCGTTACGTTTATGGGGGGGGTCAATTAAGGAAGACATCCTCTTCTGCAAACCACTGGAAACCAGGACAACATGAGAGGATATTTTTTAAAGTACTGGACAGCTTTGTGACATCAAATGGACTTTGGTTGTCAAGATGTGTTGGTATGGTTAACTTTGTTAAAGCAAGGCCCCTGAACTCTCGTGTATTTTCTGCATTATGCAATGATATGGGCAGCGACCATGTAACACTTAACACATACAGAAGTGCGCTGGTTATCAAGGGGCAAAGTATTGGCACGTTTTTTTAAAATTGAGAGACAAGCTTAAAGTTTTATTTACTGACCATAATTTTCCCTTGTCTGACCGCTTGCATGATGACGAGTTTCTCACACGACTGGCCTATCTGGATGATGCATTTTCTCCGCCTGAATGGTCTGAATCTAGGATTACAGGGACTCTCCGCAACTATATTCAATGTGCGGGACAGAATTGAGGCTATGATTAAGAAGTTGGAGCTCTTTTGTGTATGTATTAACCAGGACAACACACAGGTCTTTCCATCATTCTATGATTTGTGTGCAAATGAACTCAAGCTTACGGACAATGTCAAACGTGATATAGCAAAGCACCTGAGTGAACTGGGTGAGCAATTACGCAGGTAGTTTCCCGAAACGGATGACACAAACAACTGGATTCGTTATCCCTTTCATGCCCTGCCTCCAGTCCACTTACCGATATCTGAACAAGAGAGCCTCATCCAAATTGCAACAAGCGGTTCTGTGAAAATTTTATTTAATCAGAAGCCACTGCCAGATTTCCGGATAGGGCTGCGCTCAGAGTTTCTTGCCTTGGCAAATCGCGCTGTTAAGACACTGATGCCCTTTGCAGCCACGTACCTATGTCAGAGTGGATTCTCGGTCCTCAATAGCATGAAAACTAAATACAGGTACAGACTGTGTATGGAAAATTATTTAAGACAGACTCTCTCCAATACAACCAACATTGCAGAGTTATGTGCATCCATTCAAGCCCACCCTCCTCATTAACCTGTGGAGAGTTATTCACAATTGTTGATGAATAAATAAGGTTTTACATGTAAGATGACTAAATAAAGAGAAAAATTATTGATTATTATTATTCTATTATTATTTGTGCCCTGGTCCTATAAGAGCTCTGTGTCACTTCCCACGAGCCGGGTTGTGACAAAAACTCACTCATTCTTATGTTTAATAAATGTATTGTATAGTATGTGTGGCAGGCTTACAATGACGGCAAAAAGCAACATTTGAGAGTGTGCTAACCCTGGTGCTAGAGGGGGTACGCAGCTGGAGGTTGAATGTCTGAATGGGTACGGGACTATAAAAAGTTTGTGAACCACTGATCTACACTGATTGAAGTGGATTTAACAAGTGACATCATTAAGGGATCATAGCTTTCACATGGATTGGTGTTCCCTTCACACACTGGTCTCATGACAGTGTTTCAGGAGAGATGAGCTTTTAGTTAGGCATACTCATATGAAAAAATGAAAAGCAAAAATATAACGTTTTGTTACCTTTTGACACAATTTATACATGCTGTATAGAGTTAGCAGCACTTCTTTACATGTTCAATGTAAGCTGAACTTAAAGCGCAACTGGCAAGAAACAACTTCCCTGAGAGAAAACGGCCTATGTGGTATCGATATTTTTCAGAAACAGTTATTCTAGTGTAAAAATTGACTACAAAGTGTAAATAGGATCATGTTGGTCATAAAGTCAGTCTCGTTCAAAATTGAGTTTTGTAAATGAGGTCGTCATGACTTGAGTTTGGTTTTGATTTCAACAATTCTCACTTGCCCACTAACACGGGATACACATCTGCAGCGATTGCACTCTATCCAATCCAACTGCAGAACACACAGACAGTGTGACAGACTGCCCAGCAGCGCAGCGGATCAGACTTTGTTAACAGATTTATTCTAAAATGGATTAAATATTTTTTTCCATCAATCTACAAACAATACCCCATAATGACAAAGCGAAGACAGGTTTTCAGAAATGTTTGCACATTTTTGCAATTGACATTTACATAAGTGTTCAGACCCTTTGCTATGAGACTCAAAATTGAGCTCAGGTGCATCCTGTTTCCATTGATCATCCTTGAGATGTTTCTACAACATGATTTGAGTCCACCTGTGGTAAATTCAATTGATTGGACATGATTGGGAAAGGTACACACCTGTCTATATAAGGTGCTACAGATGACAATGCATGTCAGAGCAAAAAGCAAGCCATGAGGTTGAAGGAATTGTTATAGAGCTCTGAGACAGGATTGTGTTGAGGCACAGATCTGGGGCAGGGTACCAAAACATTTCTGCAGCATTGAAGGTCCCCAAGAACATAGTGACCTCCATAATTCTTAAATGAAAGAAGTTTGGAACCACCAAGACTCTTTCTACAGCTGGCTGCCCGGCCAAACAGAGCAATTGGGGGAGAAGGGCCTTGGTCAGGTAGGTGACCAAGAACCCGATGGTCACTCTGACAGAGCTCCAGAGTTCCTCTGTGGAGATGGGAGAACCTTCCAGAAGGACAACCATCTCTGCAGCACTCCACCAATCAGGCCTTTATGGTAGTGGTCAGATGGAAGCCACTCCTCAGTAAAAGGAACATGACAGCCCACTTGGAGTTTGACAAAAGGAACCTAAAGGACTGACATACCTTGAGAAACAAGATTCTTTGGTCTGATGAAACCAAGATTGAACTCTTTGGCCTGAATGCCAAGTGTCACGTCTGGAGGAAACCTGGCACCATCCCTACGGTGAAGCATGGTAGTGGCAGCATCATGCTGTGGGGATGTTTTTCAGTGACAGGGACTGGGAGACTAGTTAGGATCGATGGAAAGATTAATGGAGAAAAGTACAGAGCGATCCTAGATGAAAACCTGCTTCAGAGCGCTCGCGACTTCAGACTGGGGCGAAGGTTCACCTTCCAACAGGACAACGACCCTAAGCACACAGCTAAGACAACGCAGGATTGGCTTCGGGACAAGTCTCTTAATGTCCTTGAGTGACCCAGCCAGAGCCCGGACTTGAACCTGATCGAACATGCCTGGAGAGACCTAAAAATAGCTGAGCAGCAACGCTCTCCATCGAACCCGACATAGCTTGAGAGGATCTGCAGAGAAGAATAGGAGAAACTCCCCAAATACAGGTGTGCCAAGCATGTAGCACCATACCCAAGAAGACTCAAGGCTGTAATGCTGCCAAAAGGTGCTTCAACAAAGTACTGAGTAAAGGGTCTGAATACTTATGTAAATATGATATTTTAATAAAAACAAATAAAAAAATTCTAAAAACAGTTTTTGCTTTGTCATTATGGGGTATTGTGTGCAGAGTGATTTTAGAATAAGGCAGTAACGTAACAAAATGTGGAAAAAGTCAAGAGGTCTGAATAATTTTCCAAATGCACTGTACCTAAGACAACATATCTCACATTTAACTTAATAAATACTGCATCAGACACCTTAGCTAGATGTAAAATTGTGCGACTAAACCTCCTCTACAAGAACGTCTCAATTAATGACAGATTTAATGAGTTATCTTAGATTCATTCTGACTATTTTGAGGAAGTGATACTGGCTTTGTTCCTATGGTGTCTCATGGGGGACAAACATCAGTAACTGCCACCGAACTACACCCCGAGACAAAAATCTTGTTTTCTTAGTGAGCAACAGACAAATACATGTGGAATCAGTGCGTTCAGATGCTCTTAATAGAAGACATTTCCACATGTTGACGGTCGTCTGTATATTTTAAGCAGGGCCTATAATTTTCAGTTCATATTTTAACGTTTCCACGGCAACGTAATGAAAGCTTCCTTGTGGTTGTTGACTGTCAGAACCTGGCCAAGCAGAAATTAAGCATTTCTCACTTTCTATTTTCTGTCTCTCACGGTCAGTGAGTTGTGCCTGGTGTCATCCAATCATGTGGCTGGCTAGGCACGTCCAAACTCCCTCCCAGTCCCAGACTGAACTCTCTTCACTTTACTTTTCCCAGTCCCCCTCATTCTGACTCACTGCAACCATGGCAACCGGCTTCTCAAATGGCCTGTTTAGTATTTGCAGCAGTAGACTATTTTACTCACTGTGTCAGACTCAGCTACCTTTGTTCAACACCACGTATTCATGTCACTTTATGACCAAAATGTTCTTATTTACACTTTGTAGTAAATTTGATACTAGAATAAATGTTTCTGAACAATATCGATGCCACAAAGGCCATTTTCTCTCCAATAAATTATTTATTGCCTTCAGTTGCGCTTTAAGTTCAGCATACATTTCTGTTTTTCATATGAGTATGCCTGACTAAAAGTTCACCACTCCTGTCTCCTGAGACCACTGTCATGAGACCAGTGTGTAAAGGGGTCACCAAGGACCAAATAAACAGAAACCTGCTTGTGGTTGAAAACATGGGGCTGTGAGGGGTACCGCAGTGCTGTGTTTTTTAGCAAGAAGACAAATCTTTTCATGACACTTAGTTTGAAATAATTCACAACACAAAATACACTGACTGTACAAAATATTAAGAACACCTGCTCTTTCCATGACATAGACTGACCAGGTGAATCAAGGTGAAAGCTATGATCCCTTATTGATGTCACTTGTTAAATCCACTTCAATCAGTGTAGATGAACGTGAGGGGCCAGGTTAATGAAGGATTTGTAAGCCTTGAGACAATTGAGACATGGATTGTGTATGTGTGCCATTCAGAAGGTGAATGGGCAAGACAAAAGATTTAAGTGCCTTTGAATGGGGTATGGTAGTAGGTGCCAGGCGCACCAGTTTGAGTGTTTAAAGAACTGTAATGCTGCTGCGTTTTTCACGCTCAACAGTTTCCTGTGTGTATCAAGAATGGTCCACCACCCAAAGGACATCCAGCCAACTTGACACAACGGTGGGAAGCATTGGAGTCAACATGGGTCAGCATCTCTGTGGAACGATTGACACCTTATAGAGCCCATGCTAAGACGAATTGAGGCTGTTCTGAGGGCAAAAGGGACATTCCTAATGTTTGGTATACTCAATGTATATTGTTCATAGGAAATGAAATAAATAATAGCCTAGAAAGACTTTACTGTAGTAAGTATGGGAGTTAGTGTGAGGATAAAGTAGCTGCCATGTATAAGATGTCAGTGCAAGATATAACTAATTTCAGTGAGTGTGGCAAGCTGCTAGGAAGAAAAGAGAGGAGTGAGAGATAGAGAGAGAAAAGATGAGGTAAAGGATGACAGATAGAACGTACACGGTAACACACAGTAGTCATTTTCATAAGCCAGGCCCTGGGGCAGTAGTACCACATGCTGTAATGATGACTAGGAAATACCATTACACGCAACAGGCCTTCCTATTCAGACTCTCCTACATTAAAATGGGCTACCTAGAACCATAAAGGGTTCTTCGCCTGTCCCTCTTCGGTTCTAGGATATGTTTTAACTTTTTGCTGCAAGGTACTGTAGATTCCTTTCACCAAATGGTTCATAAAGGTTTCTTGATGGTTCTTCATTGGGTGAAAACGTTCTACATGGAACCAAAAAAGGTTCCCAAAAGCCTCCTTTTCTAAGAGTGATACAGAGCCAGCAGCGTACCTGGACGACAGGATGACCTCCAGTGGGGGCTTTGACCGCTCCTCTGCTCCCCTCTGTCTCATAGTGGGCTCGGTGATGAGGCTTGGGCTGCACGTCAACATGGAGCTCGTACTGGTCTGTATGGCTGGGGACAGGCCATTCCAGAGGGGGCAGAGAAGAAAGTGGGATGCTACAGGAAATAAGAGATGGAAACAAGGGTTAATTGTCTGTGATTAGGCTTCCTAAAGTGTGGCTCCTAATGTAGTCATATAACTGATACAATGTAATAGACACTAAATCTGATTCATAATATGGGTGTGTCCCTGGTTAGGCAGAAAGTATTCCAGTACTGGCCTACTAACTGCACCCTTTACCTATACAGTACAGGCTTCCTACACCATTCACCTGCAAAGGTTGGGGACCAGCTGCTTGGTCCAGATGGGAGGGATAACAAAGAAGGACTCCGCCCCAGTTTTACTCTTAACGTCTTGCTCACAGGACACCAGGTAGTTGACCTCCCTGTGGTTCTCTGGGTAGAGGGCGTACGCCTGGTTGGCCGTCTTCACTACCTTGGTGGGGACGAGACCAGGCTGGACAGTGCCGTAGCCGTTCATGGCCTCAGCCATACTGTTGGGGGTCCCGTAATGGGCACTTGCGTTCTGTTGGGAGTGCTCCCCGTTGCCCCCGTGTGGGGAGGGACTGCGGGAACGGATCCCGGTGACCAAGCTGGGATTCCTGTACATGTCGTAGGTGCGCTTGCCCTGTGGCGAGGTGGAGCGGGATCCTGGCCTGATGGATGGGGAGGGCGAACGGGGGCCGAGGCAGCCCTCCTCAGTGCGGGGGGAAGTGCCTGGGGATGTGCGGGGGGAGCCGGTGTGGATGTTCTGGAAGCGGGGGCAGAGGTCTCCGGCCCCGGTCTGGCCACTACTTGGGGACACGCAAGGGGAGGCCCAGGGAGAATAGCTCTCCGAGTGCCAGCTGGTGGAGGAGTTGCTGCTGGCTGGGCTCAGGCACTGGGGCTCGCGGTATACCAGGCTGTCGTGGCCCGGGACGGTCAGAGTGGGCCGGGGACTGATGTTCAGAGGGTGGTTCTGTAGGGAGTCTCGTCCATGGCTGTAGAGCTCACGTGACGGGGTGATCTCGATCCTGGGGCTCAGGGCGATACCCCCAGGCCTGGTGTGGTCCAGGTAGTTTTTAGCCTCCAGGTGTTCATAACCAGAAAGGCTCTCTGGGTTGCGCTCGCTGCACTTGATGTCGTAGGGGGAAGTCTCCTCCAGGGGGTAGGCCAGATGAGATGCAGCACTGAGGACTCTCTGTGAGGAGAGATTTGGCTCATCTACTGAGAGGTAGATAGGGAACAAGGAAGAGAAATGATCAGAAGAAAATATATTATTTATAAACGGACTGTCCATTGTCTGTAAAATTACTGAAGATATTACGTGTTCTCAGAAATCACACATCTTACAAAACTTTGGATCCATATTTGCAATACACATGAGAGCCACATTAAACAGAAAATATATGTTCTTTGAATTCAACAAACCACCATTTCAAATAATAATGTTGTCAATCATTTTTATTCAATCCCTTTGATCAGTTTGATTAACAATCATAGAAAACAAAAGGTTTAGGCGTGGAAACTATTCACATCATCAAATGGGGCCCCTTGTGACTGTTAGAATATTTGTAAACATTAAAGCCATGCACATAAAACAAATGACAGCTGATGTTTTCCAGTTAGAAAGTGTGTTGAAACAAGCTAGCCATGATTATACAATGTATACAGACATGCATAGCAAATGCAGGATCAAATGTATAATTTTTGTGAAAAAATATATATTTCCTTTTAGTAATGTTTACTAGAACTAGAAGCGGAAAGGAAAATAGCATTCTGTCAAAATCACATCGCTGTTTATTTGTTTTCAATGACGCCACTGCATTTAACGTTTTACGTTGAAAAGTAATATAAGCATCTAAAATGTGAAAAGCGCGCGGGAGACTTGACAAGCCATTGGACAAACCTTGATCTTCCCCGGGAAAGTTGTTGCAAGGTGGTTCATATTCAAACAGGTAATCAAACTCCAACTCATCTTGGCAGTTTACTTGACTCAGTTCCTCTTCCAGCCCTAACTCACTAGGGTCTTTTCTGTCGTAAAACGAGCTCATCTGTCTTATTGAATCAATTTACTTATAATAAAAATTAAAGGAAGCAGATATTTTGTATAATCAATGATGTTACTCTGGCTGTTCTCTTCATCCACGAAGGCCTTGCGATGTCAGAGGCCTTGACGGAGGTGGATAGGCTATGATAGAATCTTCACTTGCTCAATTGAAGCGATAATACGCCACTGATGCCTCAGTAAAAAAAAAATGCGAAAAGAACGAGCAGCGAGTGCAACGTAATAGCAGCTAAACTTCCTCTTTCAAACTAAACCTCATATAGAGATAAGGCGTGTCTATTTTCATATAGAAGCCCTAAATAAATACGGTGCAAGGTGTCAAAGGCGGAGTGATCACGCCTCCCTATGATCATTGACAGAACAGCTGCAGGTGCACAACTTCATAGTGATGAGTTGCATCAGTGGTACAGTTGATGTGCTGCTGCCCCCGGGTGTCTGGCACCAAGCAATTACGCATGGCATATAGGGGTATCTTACTGTAACTTTTAATACAAACTGTAAAGATATGCCCAATTAGAGTCGCCTATATAGCCTACAGTATGAAAGGATGCTTACTGGATGAGCATTAGAGCATTTTCATTCATTTTCACCCATCATCCCAGATGCTGTATCAATGAATATTTAAATGATGAATAATTACAACAACAAAAAATAAGTTCACTGTTATGGTCTATGTTCTAATGAATGTATTACTAATAAACGTTTATACCAGACCCTTTATAAACTAAATTTGACAAAGGCATTTCTAAAGCTGGCATTGATTCATTACATGTAAATCCAATGGAAACGGCTTCAGGATTCGACTGTTTAGGTGGAAATGTTTGTAACACTCTAAAAAGAAAATGCTCCTGGAGTATATTTTCGGGGTTCTTCAAATTGAAACTGTGGGGGAAGCCCTATAAGTTCTTTAAAGAACCCCTTTTAATGGATCCTCAAAATAACCTTTTGAATAAGCTTTTGGGGTTAATTTTTTTTCTTATTTTGGGGTTAATTTTTTAATTCGCATAACAATAACACAATCTTTTAGTTGTCAGTGTTTATTAGGATTTTAGTGGCATAGCAGAATAAAAAAATAAACTCCCAGCAGAGCGCTAAGTCCAATGTGTATATCCTCTGGTGTGTTGATGTTAATGTGTTGATGTTCTCCGTATCCATAGCCAGAATGATTTTGCAGTGCATGGTGATCGGACAGGTTTCCTGTTATATTCATCAGAGGTGTAGGGAGGGTGAAGTCTGTGAATCCAAAAAATTGTAATTATAAAGATGTTTAACAAAACCTGCACATGACAGTATTCATACTTTGGTTTTTGTGGTAAATGTGAATGATTTTTTTTTTTGATAATGGTTTCATACACATACCTTGTCCATAATGTAGATGAGGATGGTACATGTGATCTGCATAACATACCAATACTAATTGACATACCTTCGTGTGCCTCCTTGTCTGTATACCTTCAGACACAAAAGTGAGCAGTTCAGTCATCTGCACCCAATACAGCTAGCCTTCAACATATTCTTATAGCCTACATATTCTTACCTCCTTGTTCATTGATATCCATTGAATTGTGTCCATTTTCTGTTTTAGAAAGATTTGCACAAATATGAAAAGATAGATGGTATTATCATAAAACAATATCAATTTAGATCATATAGGGGACAAACCTTACCTTAAATTGAGGAGATCTTTACATTGTTCAGTTAAGTGCCTGCCCCTGCTGTCCTTTCAAATTTAAAATCAAATGTTTTAGTTGGGCAGTTAGGTCCCTGCAAGAACCCCCACCAACTAAGGAGGTTCCTCGATAAACCCCACCTCTTATGGGGTTCTTGGAAGAACCTTTTTGGGGTCATTTTCCGTGCCAAGAACGCTAAGGTTCTTCTAAGAACTTTGAGGATCTTAGAAGAACCCTTGTTGAACCTCAATTTTTTTGAGTGAAGGCAGTACTGTAGACTAGGTTGAAGATACCCAGGTCAGGACAACCTAATAATTCCATGAGGAAGCTTTTGAAAATAAACAGATTCATGGGACCAATGTCGTTGCTAACCAGCATCGCTGGTCCCATTGTTTAGAATTCTTCCAAATGTATGCAAAGAGTTATGGGATATTAGAAACCTCTTGTAGACAGGCCCCCACCAGCTATACGTAACCAAGACGACACTTAGTGGGTTGTATGCATGAAACAGCACAGAATGTACCTCTGTTCAAACTGCCCATAGGAATGGCACCTCCCAGGGTGTAATGTGCTCAGTCGGATCGTACTAAAAAACAACATTATGTGGTCCAAAACCAGGGCCCGCATTCATAAAGCATCTCAGATTAGGAGTGCTGATCTAGGATCAGTTTTGCATTTTAGATTATAATAAATATGATTACAAGGACAATGGGAACTGATCCTAGATCAGCACTCCTTCTCTGAGACGCTTTATGAATATGAGCCCTGATTTACATTGAATTGAGAGAGCCTGTCCCAGATCTGTTTGTGCTGTGGCATGACAATGACCATAGGATTTGATTAAACAGCACATACATATCTAGGATCAGGCTAGAGAAAGTTGACAGATTATTGTAATTTAAACCCCAGCCTGCGCTCCTTGGTGTCTAAACATGTTTTTTAATAGGATACTTAATATTTGTGATAAACCTGACAGTGGAACAACACCATTTGTAGTTATTACACCTGCAAACCCTAAAGTATCAGCTATTACAGTACAACCTTTGCTATAGCGTTGTAATAACATCTTGTAATAACACCATACCGCAATAGCTATATTGTAAAAGTTTACAGCAGAAGTCTGAAATATGTATGGGTCCTACTCCTAATTGCTCCTAGCAACAATAACTGAAAAAGAGTCCCATGCTAAAATTAGGTGCAGCCTAATAATGCCTTGATAGCAAAAATGTGTGAAATGGCTTATTACTGAAATACACATTTTATAATTTGTTACATTTATTAATCCCAAACCAAACTGTTAAATAGCCATGCATACCTTACCTGAAAGTCTCTTGCCTTGGCATTGTCATCATACTGAACTCCCAAAGACGGTCAACATACTGAATTCCCAAGGACGGTCAACAAACTGAACTCCCAAGGACGGTCAACATACTGAACTCCCAAGGACGGTCAACATACTGAACTCCCAAGGACGGTCAACATACTGAACTCCCAAGGATGGTCAACATACTGAACTTCCAAGGAGGTCAACATACTGAACTCCCAAGGACGGTCATCATACTGAACTTCCAGCTTACCCGGTCAACATACTGAACTCACAATTAATAATGCAAATGAAATCATGTCCCATCCCATAGGCTTTAGGTAACAGCTAACAATATCTATTATACATCTTTACCATTATAGTATTATTATGAATTTTGATACATTACTGCCCATTATAGAGTCATTAATGTTATTTTAAGAATGATGTTAGCCTACTGGTAATACATGTAAACGATTAGAATTATAACCTGAAGCGTCATATTCATGTGACTACAATGACGTTTAGCCACTACATTAGCCTACCTTACACAGCGCTATAGTGTTCCCCAATGGCTGTACTGGGGGCATGTAATAGCGAATCGCCGTGGTAGGCTATAGGTTGATCAACTCATGGGCGTCAGTTATTTCTCAAACCACTAACTGTCCAGATATACCACATACGTTAGACAACTAACGAGTCCATAAACCCTATTTTGTCGAATATACAATGTATAATTACAGATACACACGTCCAGGACTAGGCTATTAGGCTACTCGAAAATCAATAGGGTTGATAAATTACCAGATTATCACAATTCAGCACGCGGCATCCATACCTTGATCCATCGACCTCATGTTGTGGTACTGTGCCAATCTCCAAGATTCTCTAAACATTTGGAATACAGTAAAAATTCAAATTAAAAAATATTATCCTATCATAGCAATAGAAATCCACTCGCGTAAAAGGCAAAATAAAAATGAAGTATTAGACGTCCAATAGTCGTTTATAAATTCAGAAACATGGAGCTACAATAGACTCCAGCAAGCTATAGTTGAACTTATTTTCCTTGCTCTGAGGATTACTTGAGTATCAAGAGCGGGTTCCTTCCCTGCTCTGGGTGTTTATAATGGTCCAATGCTGTAAAATAACGGGATTCCCTCAGTGTTTCCTCCTGTTTATGCACTTCGCCATGGAAACCTGGAGCGGCTCCATCTCTCGGAGACTCAGGGCTTTCCTGCAAAGCCCACGCTCAGGAATCCATGACGTCTCCGGCTCATGCGCCAAGGCATTTCTGCGGCTTCTCGCAGACAGTGGCACACAATAACTTCATTGTAGGGATGTGAAAAAATGACTGTAGGAAAGAGGCAAAAAAATGAAAACAGTACGTATACTATATACAGTACATAAATGTTTTAGGCTACACAATTCTAATGTTTGATGGTCACTTTACTGTAACTAGTACCTTTTAATTGAGTTGTAAAAATCAGAAGTAGTCATATAGGCTTTTCTCTTAATTACAGTCTGGTTTTGAACCTGTGGGATATGTTGCTGGAAATAAAATGAGGCTATTGGTTGGCTTGCTTGTCATGTCAAACATGGAATCTTTTTTGAGGAATTCTCAGTTTCCACCAATACAACTTCCTATTGGAAACTTCTAATATAAGACGAAAAAAAGTTTGAAATCATGGACAGCTAAATTGACCCCAGCAAAAATTTGCATTGCAAATACATGTGGTATATATTACCATTAGACATACATATTTCGCAGGGAAGTATCTAACAAAAAACTGCCTTTTTTTGCACCTTGCATGTGGAATGATCTCCAATGGACTTTAAATTTGGAGGAATTGGTGCTTCTGGGACATTTCAGACGGCTGTTAGGGGACCTTTTTACTGAAGAATGTGTCTGTTTTTTATGATTGTGTTTAGCTTTTCTGTCACACCCTGATCTGTTTCACCTGTCTTTGTGATTGTCTCCACCACCCTCCAGGTATTCCCCATCATGCCCTGTGTATTTATACCGGTGTTCTCTGTTTGTCTGTTGCCTGTTCGTCTTGTTTGTCAAGTCAACCAGCGTTTTTGTATCAGCTCCTGCTTTCCCCCAGTCTCTCTTTTCTCGTGCTCCTGGTTGTGACCCTTGCCTGTCCTGACCTTGAGCCCGCCCGCCCACTTGACCACTCTGCCTGCCCCTGACCCTGAGCCTGCCTGCCATCCTGTACCTTTGCCCCATCTCTGGATTACCGACCTCTGCCTGATCTGACCCTGAGCCTGCCTGCCATCCTGTACCTTTGCCCCTGTTGTTGTAATAAACATTGTTACTTCGTCTGCAACTGGGTCTTACCTTATCCTGATAGTACGAACTGGCCTTGACTGACCCAGTAGACCCGGACCAGCTGCGCAACGCCATCTCCTCCCAAGGAGCCAGCATCGGGAGGCACGAGGAACTGCTCGTGGCCTTATGGAGGGGGTCCAAACGTTGGCTGGATGCCATGACCAGGCATGGAACAGTTTGTTGGAGCAATTCTGAGGGTTGTCTGGAAGGCAGCCTACCACGGTGGTAACCCCACAGCCCCTCAGTAACCCAGCTGCTAGCAGCGCCATCTCATCGGCCACTCCACCTTCTTGGGAGCCCCGTTTACCCCCCCGGAATGCTTCAATGGAGAGTCGAGCACCTGTCGGGCGTTTCTAGCTCAGAGTGCCCTCATTTTTGAGCTTCAGCTCTCCTTCTTCCCCTCGGATCGCTCCAAGGTAGCCTATCTCAACACGCTGATGTCCGGGAGGGCTCATACCTGGGCTACTGCTGTATGGGAACAACAGCCAATTAATATGCGTTAATTTGGAGGGGTTCGTGGGAGAGGCGAAGAAGGTTTTTACGCCCCGTTTTCCGGGAGAGAAGCTGCCCGGGAGCTAATCCAGCTTCGGCAGGACTCCTGCAGTGTGGTTGACTATGTGGTGGATTCACGTTGGCAGTGGAGAGTGCTTGGAACCAGGAAGCACTGTTCGATATGTTCCTGCACAGCGTCTCGGAGGAGGTCAAGGATGAGCTTGCTGCTTGGGAGTTACCTACGGATCTTGATTCCCTCATTGCTTTGACCATCTGAATCGATGGACGACTACGGGGACGACAGAGGGAGAGGAAATTCGACTTTGCTCGCACATCCAGGGATTCCACCTTGCCTCCGAGTCATCCCGGAAGTCCCAGATGATCCCGTTGCCGAGAGAACCCGAGGCCTCCCTACCTTCCCAGAGAGTCACCGGAGATGGCTGAGTTACCGATTACCGAGCCTATGCAACTAGGAACGAGTACTCTGGTGGGCCATATGGAGAACTTTCCTGCTTCCCTTGCTCGCATCCCTGTTCATGCCATTCTGCTGTGGGGTAGCCAGTCTAAATCACTCCGGGTCCTCATTGACTCTGGGGCCGATTAGAGTTTTTTGGACGCTACCCTGGCTTCCGAGTTGAACATCCCCACTCAGCCTCTCTCCACTCGCATGGATGTTAAAGTGCTGGACGGGCGCTCTATAGGCCGGGTCACTCATATTACCACTCCCATCAACCTACAGGTGTCAGGGAATCACAGCGAGACTATTCAATTCCTGCTCATCAAGTTTCCTCAGATTCCTGTGGTATTGGGATTCTCCTAGCTCCAGTGACACAATCCCCTCATCAACTGGTCTACTGGTGCCATCATGGGCTGGAGTCCGTTCTGCCACGCCCAGTGTCTGAAGTCAGCGCAACCTGCCCCGGGATGTATTCCTGGGGGTTTGGAGGGTGGCTCGGACATCTCCGCCATTCCTGCGGAGTACCAGGACCTTCGAGAGGTGTTCAACAAGGCCCGGGCCACTTCGCTTCTGCCGCACTGACCGTATGACTGCGGGATTAACCTTCTCCCTAGCACCACTCCGCCCCGGGGACGACCGGAGACCAAGGCTATGGACACCTACATTGGGGACTCCCTAGCTGCAGGATTTATGCATCCTTTGTCCTCTCCCGCCGGTGCAGGGTTCTTCTTTGGAGAAGAAGGACAAGACCCTGCTCCCGTGCATCGACTACTGGGAACTCAATGACATATCGGTGAAGAACCGCTACCCACTACCACTCATCTCCTCGGCATTCGAGCCGCTCCAGGGGGCCACCGTGTTTTCCAAGCTGGATCTATGGAATGCCTACCACCTGGTGCGGATACGGGAAGGGGATGAGTGGAAGACCGCCTTCAACATGGCCAGCGGCCACGACGAGTATTTGGTCATGCCATTTGGCCTCACCAACACCCCTGCTGTGTTCCAGGCTCTAGTAAATTATGTTCCCCGCGACATGTTGAACCGGTTCGTCTTCGTCTACATTGATGACATCCTCGTCTTCTCCCGCTCCCTCCAAGAACATGTGCTCCACGTCTGACAGGTTCTTCAACGCCTCCTGGAGAACCAGCTGTTTGTCAAGGCAGAGAAGTGCGAGTTCCATTGCTCCACCATCCCCTTTCTGGGGTACATCATCTCTGCTGGGAGTGTCCAGATGGATCCCGGGAAGGTGAGAGCGTTGGTGGATTGGCCCCAGCCTTCGTCCAGGGTGCAGCTGCAACGTTTCCTGGGCTTCGCCAACTTCTATCGCCGCTTCATCTGGCATTACAGCACCCTGGCTTCCCCCCTGTCAGCACCCACTTCTCCCAAGGTTCCGTTCATGTGGTCCCCTGCTGCTGACCGGGCGTTCCGGGACCTCAAACACTGCTTCACCACTGCTCCCATCCTGGTTCATCCTGACCCTTCCCGCCAGTTCATGGTGGAGGCCGATGCATCGGATGTAGGAGTGAGTGCGGTCCTGTCCCAGCGTTCTGCCCTGGACCTGAAGCTACATCCCTGCGCCTTCTTCTCCCATCGCCTCAATGCCATGGTTCTCTCAGCCGAACCCCGGGGTGGGGGGAGGGGGGTCCCGATAACCGGATGTTCATGCCTGACACGGTCCACTCCGCGGTCCTGGAGTGGGTCCACTCCTCCAGACTGGCCTGCCAGCCGGTGTCCCGCCGGATCCTGGCATTTGTGCAACAATGCTTTTGGTGGCCCACCATGGTCCCTGACGTCTCCGCATTCGTCGCCGCTTGCACAGTGTTAGCTCAGAATAAGACTCCATCGGCAAGCTCTGGCTGGCCTTCTGCAACCTCTGCCTGTCCCTCACCATCCCTGGTCCCACATATCCCTGGATTTCGTCACGGTTCTCCCCCTGTCTGAGGGCAACACTGTCATCCTGACTGTGGTCGACTGGTTTTTCAAAGCCGCCCACTTCATTCCTCTCCCCAAACCACCCTCGGCCAAGGAGACGGCCCAGCTCATGGTGCAGCACGTCTTCCGGATCCATGGACTGCCCATGGACATGGTCTCCGACCAGGGTCCTCAGTTCTCGTCCCAGTTCTGGAAGGCGTTCTGCACCTTCATTGGGTCGTCGGCCAGCCTGTCCTCTGGGTTCCACCCCCAGTCCAATGGCCAGTCAGAGCAAGCCAACCAGGACCTTGAGACAACTCTGCGCTGCCTGGTCTCCGCCAACCCCACCACCTGGAGCCAGCATCTTGTGTGGGTGGAATACGCACGCAACACCCTTCGCCCTTTAAATGTTCCCTGGGGTATCAGTCCTCGCTCTCCTGAGCAGGAGGAAGAGGTTGGCGTACCTTCTGCCCAGATGTTTGTCTGCCGCTGTCATCATACCTGGAGGAAAGCCCGGTCGCCCCTCCTCAAGACCACCTCCAGATATCGACGACAAGCGGATCGCCATCGGACCCCCCGGCTCCCTGGTATCATCTCGGGCAGAAGGTATGGCTATCCACCCAGGATCTGCCCCTCCGGGTGGAATCCCGCAAACTCTCCCCCCGGTTTATTGGCCCGTTTCCCATCTCTAAAATGATTAGTCCCTCTGCTGTTCGTCTTCTGTTGCCCTGTACCCTTCATATACACCCCACCTTTCATGTGTCCTGTGTTAAGCCCGTGTCTCACAGTTTTCTGTTTCCAGGCCCACCCCTCCTCCTTCGGCGTACACGGTGATACGCCTCCTGGGTGTTCGACCACGGGGCAGGGGTTTCCAGTACCTGGTTGACTGAGAGGGTTTTGGTCCGGAGGAGAGGTGCTGGGACCCCGCTAGTGACATCCAGGACCTAGCTCTCATTGCCCCTGGGGGGGGGGGGGGGGTACTGTCACACCCTGATCTGTTTCACCTGTCTTTGGGATTGTTTCCACCCCCTCCAGGTGTTGCCCATCTTCCCCATTATCCCCTGTGTATTTATACCAGTGTATATACCAATCTCTCTTTTCTCGTCTACCTGGTTTTGACCTTTGCCTGTCCTGACCCTGAGCCCGCCCGCCCGCCTGACAACTCTGCCTGCCTCTGACCCTGAGCCTGCATGCCGTCCTGTACCTTTGCCCCGTCTCTGGATTTTGACCTCTGTATCAAGGCACAAGGCGAGACCCAAATGCAGACACAGGAGGCAGATGGTTGGAGTCTTACAATGTTTATTAATCCAAAGGGGTAGGCAAGAAAATGGTCGTTGACAGGCAAAAAGGTCAAAACCAGATCAGAGTCCAGGACATACAGAGTTGCAGACAGGCTCATGGTCAAGGCAGGCAGAATGGTCAGGCAGGCGGGTACAAAGTCCAGAACAGGAAAGGGTCAAAACCGGGAGGACTAGAAAAAGGAGAATCCAAAAAGCAGGAGAACGGGAAACACGCTGGTTGACTTGGAAACATACAAGACAAACTGGCACAGAGAGACAGGAAACACAGGGATAAATACACTAGGGAAAATAAGCGACACCTGGAGGGGGTGGAGACAATCACAAGGACAGGTGAAACAGATCAGGGCGTGACACTCTGCCTGATCTGACCCTGAGCCTGCCTGCCATCCTGTACCTTTGCCCCTGTTGCTGTAATAAACATTGTTACTTCGACACGGTCTGCATCTGGGTCTTACCATATCCTGATATTTTCATGTATTGTTGTGTATAATAACGTATATTTGTATGTGTATATGGTTGTGTAGTAATGTGTGTATTGTATTTTGACGTGTATTGTGGTGCTAAACAGGGCTCATCTGGAAAAAAGACCTTGGTCTCAGCATTGACTCCCTGTCAAAATAAAGGTGAAATAAAAAACTTGACAGATCAGTACATATGACATTGATTTAACTTTTCATAATATGAACAAGGCCCCACTATCCTGGCTTCTATGCTAATGGTCAACAATGACATGTCATTGTTTGGATTGCATTTTGGCAACACAGTCAGCTCTTGGGGCTTATGCATTATCCTTTTATGGACTTTTATTATGTACATTTGCTACTGTAAATCTATTCACACGTAATACACACACTAGCAATTAAACACTCAAGGTCTACCTGAAGCATTTATCTTGGAAAGGTCTTTTTAAATCATGGGACCGGGTAACCTAAACCAATAAATGCTTCAAGAAAGCCTAATTCAGCACATTAACAAGTTCAGTGTGGTGCCCAGAGGAGGAAGCAGTGGAATTGGACATACAGAGAAGCCAAGGTAAACTTAACAGACATTAGTTCCAACCCCATGCAGGCCTATATCAGGCCTTTACTCTCTTACACCCATTTTGTGGATTGGCTTCTTATGCTACATAATAGAAAGATAGGTGATTAGACGTTTTAATACCTTGTAACAGGATGCATCCCAGAGTATGTGGAACTTGTGAATGGATCAAGTACTGGATATGCAACCATTTTGTTTAAGTAAGAGGACATTTCCCACCATTAATATATAATGACTTGTGAGGACTTATGGAGGCATTCATAAAGCTTTTAAAGTTGTTGTTCATTTAAAGTGGAAGAACCTTTATACCCATTGTGGTACATTGTACATTGTAGAAAATTAGGACACTGATATGTGTGCTGACAACAAATGTAATCTCATTTTATTTGTCACATGCTTTGTAAACATGTGTAGACTAACAATGAAATACTTACTTTTCCAACAATGTTGAGTTAAATATTTAAAACAATGTATAAAATAAAATATAAACAAAATAATACAATAAGAATAATATAAAATAAAAGTCAATGACGTGAGCAGCAGAGCTTTCCATAGGAAACTAATTATACTTTAAGGGGCATAATCAGGGATCTGATTCAAGTTCTGACATGGTTTTGGGTGCTAGATCCAGACTATCGAACTAAGTGACTGCAGTGACTGTATTGTGGTGCTCAACAGGGCTCATCTGGAAAAAAGACCTTGGTCTCAGCATTGACTCCCTGTCAAAATAAAGGTTAAATAAAAACTTGACAGATCAGTACATATGACATTAATTGTGCAGAAAATCACACAATTCAGAGTATACATTTTAGGGTTAGCCTAACTCTCTGACTGTCTGTGTTAAATCCATTGCCTACCAGATGTAAATTCCTCCACTGTGACGTTACTCTTGTGCAATGCAAATTATGAATGAGAAAATTAATATATGGCACAAGTTTGAGAAGGGAAACCTGACTGCGCCTGTCCAGAAGGCCGAGTTTGTATTTCCGTTTTTTGCTAGAGGAACCCACTTTTTCAAAATTCATGCAGGATTCTTCCTTCACTGTAAAACAGCTCATTTAGGGAGCATTGTCTGGGTTATAGCATTACACCATTTGAGTTTTTCAATTGTAACATGGGTGTTTTAGTTTTGAAACCAGTGAAGCAGTGGAACTTTGATGTGGAAATGCATGGCACATTATATCATGTCTCATGGAAAGCTTTCGAAGGAAATTCAGACAGATAAAGGTATGCGTAGACATTTGGCTCCATTTGAGTTTCTCCTTAAGAAATCCATGCAATTGTATTATTTAAGGTAGACTCAGCAATATGACATCATCATCAGCTGTGATACTTCTTCCTTACAGTAATCAACAACAACCAAATTAAAATCTGCCAAGACTGTAAGCACTGGTTGTTCACAATTTATATCCGCCCCTTACAGGGACACCTGCATTTGTAAAAGCAAAAATTGGAATTGTGTTGTTATGGATTTCTGTAAGCAGGAAGTCACCACTCATTTGATGTCATATTGTGGAGTCTACCTTTAATGTGGCACTGCTGTCTTGACTTGAGCGTCATTATTGACATAGTTGTTTGTAGCACATTACAATGTACACTAGATGTTTTAAGTACTAACTGATAGAGAAGCAACTTGTCAAAAATCCACATTCCTACTGTATTTAGATTTCAGTTTGGACTTCCTGTTCATTGTTTCAGCCAGTGTTTAAAATTAATTCCTAAAATAAAGTTCTATAAAACCATTTTAAGTTCTTAAAGTTGCTGCTTTATTCCTGGACAGAACAGTAGTTAATGGAACTGAACTAAAATGCTTGGATAGTAGAACCAGGCAGTATATTATGTTGTGTAATTAGGGATCCTGTTCTTCTTTTGCCACTTGTCATCTTTGGAAAACATTTCCTTCCTTCTTTTTCAACTGAATGAACTAATATGTTCCGTATCAGTATGGAAACTATATGAACTAATACGTTCCGTAAATAAAGTTACATAGCTCATGGATTCTCCCCTTTTGAGCACAGGTGGTGTTCTGAAATCCCATGAAACAAAATCCCCCCAGAAGACACTCTTCGATGTTGTAGTACCAAGTTTCAGATCCTAACTCATAACTCTGACATCCTTCTATCCCTTCTATTCCTGTTTGTTTCCACAGTAGCCAAGAGGTGGGGAGTTCAACGTTGAAACTTCTTTATTCAGCAGTACGTGGTAGAGAATAAGCAGCTAGAAACCAACCTTTCAGTCACCCCTGTGCTGTGCCACTCCTGCCCTCTCAGGCTAACACCCATGGGAGACATCTAACACTATGACTATCTATTCACCCAGCACCTCAATAACAATAACAACAATAACCTGACCCCTATAGGAAGAGTTGCATCTTCTACTTGTACTACAGTACCACAGCTAATACCACTACAACTACTACTCAGTGGTGCAAAGTACTTAAGTAAAAATACTTCAAAGTACTACTTAAGTAGTTTTTTGGGGGTATCTTTACTTTACTATTAACTTTTACTTCACAACATTCCTAAAGAAAAATAATGTACTTTTTACTCCATACATTTTACCTGAGACACAAAAGTACTCATTACATATTGAATGCATTCCTACTGCCTCTAATTTGGCAGACTCACTAAACACACATGCTTCGTTTGTAAATGAGTGTTGGAGTGTGCCACTTGATATCCGTTAAAAAAAGAAAAAGAAAATGGTGTCGTCTGGATTGCTTAATATAAGGCATTATTTATACGTTTACTTTTCAAGCTTAAGTATATTTTAGCAATTACATTTACTTTAGATACTTATGTATATTTAAAACCAAATACTTTTAGACTTTTACTCAAGTAGTATTTTACTGGGTGACTGACTTTTACTTGAGTCATTTTCTTATTAAGGTATCTTTACTTTTACTCAAGTATGACAACTGGGTACTTTTTCCCACCACTGCTACCTCTACAACAACTACTACAAATACAAGTACTACCACTCCCTTAACAGATAGCTCCTCCTCTTCTAATTATGCAATGGGAAAAAAACATTAACTGACAGTAACTGTAGATAATCTGAATCGTCTCCCTACGATACTGTTTTAACAGCACTGTACTTCACTCTCCCTCACTAGGTGTTATAGAGGATTACAGTAGGAGGGGAAATATTTCAGGGGCCCTTCCTTCGCAATAGTAGTAGGTGCTAAGACCAATCGAAGCGTTCCAGTCCTACCAGGCTATAAATAGCTGTTGAGGAGGTTGTGTGCATGCTTAGCACCTTTTCTTATGAGGAGCCTACCGGTCATCACCAAAATCCTTTGTTTACACTGGGCATAATAGAATGTGTAACAGATTGAATTATATTGACTTTTTTTGTATTGATCTGTCAAATTTGATTTATCCAAACAGTACGGCGAATAGGGTTTGACATCATTTTCTATTTGACAAAATAATGTTATTAAAATCATGATTATGTTTTTCCGTAAAGGTAAATTTTTTCCCCCGTAAGAGTACAATTGACCCTAACAAGCTGTCTTTCTCTATAGAGGACTCCCTGACATCAGAATGAGTCTTCAGCCATACTGGGTACTCTATATCTCTCCTCTTTGATTGAATTGTAGGTTTGGCAATGCTGCAACAAGGGACTCTGTTGAACGCTTGAATCTCTGAGGAAAGAGTTTAAACATTAAGGTTAGGGGTCATTGCTGTTGATTCTGGGGTGGAATTTCACTTTTCATTGGGCTGATTAACTTAAATGGGTTCTTTTATTGGTATAACCTACGCATTCGGGCAAAAAAAACAAAAAAAACATTGGATGGAGAAGCAGGATTTTATTATGAACACAGTAGTGTGGGGTTTGACTCCATGTTTTGCGGATTGGGCTGAGGCTTGGTTCCAACTAAAATAATTTCTGGGACGAATGCAAAATCTTGGTAGATTCAATACATTTTAACTTGTGCATGTTCTAACTTGGTGTGAGATTCAATTATTATTTGCAAAGATTATGATGTATTATGATGAATTTTATCAGATGAACTAAATCCCATATAGTTCCCTATCATGATAAAATCCCTATCTGACATTACATGGTCAAAGTGACAGGGCATAGACTGACCCTTCCACAGTGAAGGCTACAGGATCTGCTCGTTGGAAAGTGTGGCTGACTGTAGAGGAGAGCAGCCTGTGTTGTGTCAGGGACTCCCTCCTCTGGTGAAAATGAGACATACTGATTTACATAAGGAAGATTTCCACTACAGTACAGCCTCAGTCTTACAGTTTTACTTGAGGAATAAAAAATAATAATAAAAAATGTACTCACACAAAGCTAAACATATATATTTTTTAAATACTTTAAAAAAGGATTTTGGAGTAATGAAAATGAAGGTTAAGTGACTAGAAAGGAAAAAACATGAGATTTATTTGATCACCACTGAAATCCACAATTCAACACTATCCTCCTTTTTGTTCTGCTGATTAGAATGCAATTACACCAACACAAAATGATCAAGGTTAATACATATAAACAGGTTATTTACAATTATGCAGTGTCATTCTACCACAATTGATGGTTTGAAACCTCCAAAGTCCACATGATACAAAAGAAAGTAGTTGTCAGTGCTAACAAACTTCTGTGCAAAAAGGCATGTCAAAATTCAAATGGTTTCAATGTTTGAAACTTCAACTAAAATAAGGAGATGTACAGTAGGTTACACAATACAAAATGCCTGTAATTTCAACACACTGGGCACACACTGGTTCAATCAACGTTGTTTTCATGTCATTTCAATGAAATGTACATCTGTGTCCAGTGGGAACTGTACAATAAAAGCATTGAATTAGTAGTTATGCCACGCTGTATGCATTCTTTAACTCAAATAATTCACACATTTTAACAGTAACCCCGTCATGGTATTAGGCTACATCTTTATAATGCGTCAAATTAGCTCAAATAATATAAATGGAGATAATACAACACAATGTCATTAGTACCAGTCTCTGAATTTACTGAATGGTAGGAATTGGGAGGAACAGTATGGGAGGAATTAATTCATTTTTTTCTTCCCTCAAATGTGTACTAATACATTTTGAACATCAACACATTCTCCTGGGCCATCCACTCTGAGCAGGTGAAGTGTTATTTTCTATTCCAGACATGTCTGTGTCTGTGGGGAGAAGCAGTGGGAATTGTGGGGGTAGGCGAGGGGTCAGCTGGACAGTGGTCAGAGTATTTTCAGCTATGGCTTGAATTGGCTTCATGTCACAACTAAAGTGAATCATGCAATGATACAGTGTGGCCAGAACTGGCGTCAGGAGTGGGCAGTGGCCACATGACAGGGTAGCCTACAGACTCCCTGGCTTAGAGGACAGCTAATCCGGAGGCCAAAGTGGAATATACGTCTTGGCTACAAATAGCATCCTGTTAGTGGCTGAATATTGACCATGCTCTTCAGTTTAGACAAACTGTTTTACCATTCGCCGCTCCGACGTACGAAATGACAGACACACACACTTTGACATCTGAGCCTGTGGGTTATCATGCTATATTGAACCACCAAGCCACCTCCACTTGGTTGGGTTATAGTCGTTAAGTGACACACAAACACATACACAAACAGAACTGATCAGTTCACTCATCCATCTTTAAACCCCAGAACTGTTTTAACATCAAATTGCATAAAGTCCTTGAGAAATGCTACTTCAATACCAATGTTATCCATTAACAGATTGTGCCGTAAAGTTTTGAATCAGTAAAGTAACTATTACAGTATGTTATAATTTTAGGGGGGGAATATAAAATAATTACATTTCACACTATATTTCCAATGTAACTACAACGATTACTTTTAAGAAATATGTGCAATTAAAACATAATTACCAATTCAATGCATTTCAGACTGACAAGCATGTATTTTTTTTTAATGCAAGTATGTTAGTCAAATCCAAGCAGGCGTTCCTTGTTACAGTTCTATAGGCCTGATGTTTAGATACCAAACAGGATTTCTATATTCCCTATATTGTAAATGAGTCAGTCCATGATTAAGAGGCACACATAGCCCTCTGTTAGTACATTATGGAACCTATTTCCTGATGGTATTCACACATTTCTAGACATGTTACCATGACAAAACACAGAATTCCGGTTCCAGCTTCAGTCTACATGGTATGGAATTCCCAACCAGTGATAGTCAATCCAACCACCAATCCAATCAGTCTGGAAACATACTCAGTCTTTACATCTAAACAAGGGACGTATTGTAGACTTGCACAACTTTCTCTCTTCTCAAATCAAACTTTTTTTCTTCCCACACCATCTCTTCCAATTACACAATAACCTTTAAGAATAAATTAAAGGGGAAGGGAACCCTTAAGGTCCTAATAAAGATATGCTCCGTTAGATGAGTTAGGGAGGAGTGAAAGCAGAGACCTCTCTCCCAGTGCACAGAAGCAGGGATGGAGGTACTGTATGGTGGCGGCGGCGGGGACAGCTGCCTCCTCGTCTCTCTCTAAGTAGTGAGCTTGGAGTAGTTGGGAGGTGAGAAGCGTCTGCGCAGGTACTTGAGGATGTAGAGGGGCAGACAGCTCACCAGGGTGATGACCGTCACCTTCCACAGGAACGACATCGTGGCAATGAAATATACATCTAGAAACAGTACAGGAAACAGAGGGCAGGATGGTGGGTCATTCAAACAGAGATGTTTATACAGTGCCCTCCGTAATTATTGGGACAGTGACATTTTGTTTTTCGTTTTGCCTCTGTACTCCAGCACTTTGGGATTTGAAATGATACAATGACTATAGAGGATAAAGTGCAGACTGTCAGCGCTAATTTGAGGGTATTTTCATCCATATCGGGTGAACCGTCCCCCCATTTTAGGGGACCAAAAGTATTTTGATAAATTAACTTATATGTGTATTAATTAAAGTAGTCAAAAGTTGAGTATTTGGTTCGTGTTTCAGTTGCCACTACTCAGTTCATTTAGTGACTTAAACGGTTATGTTAGATGCAGCCAATTTTATCTCAATATCAAATCATTTCTGGGTAACAATACGAAACGTCCTCTCACTGTCAACTGCGTTTATTTTCAGCAAACTTAACATGTGTAAATATTTGTATGAACATAACAAGGTTCAACAACTGAGACATAAACTGAACAAGTTCCACAGACATGTGACAAACAGAAATGGAATAATGTGTCCCTGAACAAAGGGGGGGTCAAAATCAAAAGTAACAGTCAGTATCTGGTGTGGCCACCAGCTGCATTAAGTACTGAAGTGCATCTCCTCCTCATGGACTGCACCAGATTTGACAGTTCTTGCTGTGAGATGTTAACCCACTCTTCCACCAAGGCACCTGCAAGATCCAGGACATTTCTGGGGGGAATGGCCCTAGCCCTCACCCTCCGATACAACAGATCCCAGACATGCTCAATGGGATTGAGATCCGAGCTCTTCGCTGGCCATGGCAGAACACTGACATTCCTGTCTTGCAGGAAATCATGCACAGAATGAGCAGTATGGCTGGTGGAATTGTCATGCTGGAGGGTCATGTCAGGATGAGGCTGCAGGAAGGGTCACACATGAGGGAGGAGGATGTCTTCCCTGTAATGCACAGCGTTGAGATTGTCTGCAATGACAACAAGCTCAGTCCGATGATGCTGTGACACACCGCCCCAGACCATGACGGACTCTCCACCTCCAAATCTATCTCGCTTCAGAGTACAGGCCTCTGTGTAACGCTCATTCCTTTGACGATAAACGCGAATCCGACCATCACCCCTGGTGAGACAAAACCACGACTTGTCAGTGAAGAGCACTTTTTGCAAGTCCTGTCTGGTCCAGCAATGGTGGGTTTGTGCCCATAATTGCTGGTGATGTCTGGTGAGGACCTGCCTTACAACAGGCCTACAAGCCCTCAGGCAAGCCTCTCTCAGCCTATTGCGGACAGTCTGAGCACTGATGGAGGGATTGTGCGTTCCTGGTGTAACTCGGGCAGTTGTTGTTGCCATCCTGTACCTGTCCCGCTGGTGTGATGTTCGGATGTACCGATCCTGTGCAGGTGTTGTTACACATGATCTGCCACTGCGAGGACGATCAGCTGTCCGTCCTGTCTCCCTGTAGCACTGTCTTAGGCGTCTCACAGAACAGACATTGCAATTTATTGCCCTGGCCACATCTGCAGTCCTCATGCCTCCTTGCAGCATGCCTAAGGCGCGTTCACGCAGATGAGCAGGGACCCTGGGCATCTTTCTTTTGGTGTTTTTCCAGAGTCAGTAGAAAGGCCTCTTTAGTGTCTTAAGTTTTCATAACTGTGACCTTAATTGCCTACCGTCTGTTATCTGTTAACGACCTTTCCACAGGTGCATGTTCATTAATTGTTTATGGTTCATTGAACAAGCATGGGAAACAGTGTTTAAACCCTTTATAATGAAGATCTGTGAAGTTATTTGGATTTTTACTAATTATCTTTGAAAGACAGGGTCCTGAAAAGGGGATGTTTCTTTTTTTGCTGAGTTTAGTACATTACTGTGATTGTTTTCTATTAAAACAGTAAAAAATAAACAAACATAGCTTCTTAGCAAAGAGCAATTTTTCTCAGTGGCGAGTGGAAAACGGAAAACTAGCTGTTATTTGCAGAGAGGTTTGGACCTCTTTGTCTTATTGATCTATTAACTAATTTACCGCATGGTGATGTCTCCAGGCAGGCCAAAACTCCCTTCCACTAAAACAGGCTGAAATTTCAGGCGGTCTTTTCAATCAGCTTAAACTAAAAAGGGCATTACCATCATTTCACAGTATTATTCCAACCTCATAGTATGGAAATACATAACACACAGGTGAATCACGTTTTTGACTGCACTGGGCCTTTGAAAAACAGGAGAATAGGGAGACCTAGCATGTTGCCAATACAGCAGATGAGCGAAATGGATTATCATGTAATTGACTTGGATTCAAGCTGTTCCATTCAGGGACATTATGTATCCTTTGTGTTACTTGTGTCGTTAAACGTTAAAATTACCTCTCTTTTAAGAAAGAGAAGAATGAGAAGGGCACTTTTGACCACGTTCAGGTCATAACGCTGTGGTCTGAAAATGGACCTCCACACCCCACATAAAGGCCTAAAATAACGGTTGGAAAACGCAACTAGACTGAAGTAACTGATCGGAATCTATGCAACTAGTCCATTCGTCACATTTTTCGCTTTACTTGGGCTTTTCAAGTGACAAATGTCTGCCGCCTACCACTGTTTATATTTCATAAACTACATAATACAGCCGACATGAAATTCCATAACTAACATCAGCAGCAGTGTGTGTGGTTCTAGATGTGGTACAATCGTTTCTAAACTACAGCAGGCTGTTTAGTCATAAACACAAAGACCTTGGCCAGCGTGTGTGTGGTAGCGGGAGCAGGAAACTAACACGAGGCTTTGGCATTTCCACTTCAACACTCTTGCATGCCGGTGGCTGGCTGCACTCCTCTGGTACTATTTGTCACTTTATTCACCTTTAGCAGGACTTCCTACAGTCAGTAACCTCCAGGTCTCAGACAGCCCAGGGGCACAGTATGAATGGAGAAGAGCCTGTCATCACTGAATGCTGACGTACAACTCCAAGGGCAGTGAAAGACCATTACTATCAATCTATCACTGTGTACAGGTTAATACAATTGTGGATACATTATTATTTGTCTCATCTGTATCAAAATTCCTGGCATCGGAATTCCTTGGCCAGAAACATGTCATCAAATGTGTGTGGGTGTTAAGTATGTGTTTTACCCACCTATGAACTCGTGGAGGAAGACGAGCGAGGCGATGTAGCAGGCCAGACTGAGTAGCTCGGCTACGATCATGAGCCAGTGCCACGTCTGGATGGTGAGCGCCACCATCAGCAGCTCCGTGAGGATCAAAGAGGTGAAGGAGATGGCCACGATGTGGACAAACTCTGACTCAAACAGCAGCAATGCCCCATACATGATGATACTGCCTGAGGAGCACAGAGAACAGGTTAGCACAATGTCAAAAGCACTGCTACTGCTTGTATGGATGTGCATGTGCTTTTATTTTCAATCAACAGACATCTCTATGGTGCCGTTTAAATGCATGACTGGCAAACTTTAATGCTCAACCTGAACCTTGGCTCTAACTGTTCTGTTATACACCAGTTATTCCAACGCTACAATCAGAGGAATGGACTACAGAAATACAATGAAGAGAGTGTGAAGTCAGTACAGTACAGCCACATCTATATATTTTGCATAAAATAAATAAATAAGGGCATCGATGTCAGGATTTGTAGCTGTGACGGGAAGAGGAAGTGTAACACTTCACCATGTTATTGTGACCTTAAAACGGAATGTAAAAATACACTTCCTGCGATTGAAAATGTAATTAATACCAACAGATCTGACATGGGACATACAGTATCACAGTTATGTATAAAATACAGCAACATTGTACTTCAATGTATTGCTTATACACATCACATTGTTGGGATAAACCAGATGTACATTTTCCATTGGACATTTGGTACATTGGACAATAAAATTATATTATTCATATAAAAGCATACAAAACATTTCTTCCATGGACAACTGTTATGGAATCGATACCAAACAACCCACCAATGTCCTTAAACACAGAAACCAAAGCACACTCAATAGCAAATAAGGATAAAAAGGATCATGTCAAAGGAAATATCAGAATATTGTGCCACACTCTGTTTGAGAGGGATGGGAGGTAGGGATTGAGCGCTGAGCTGTAGACTAAAGGTTTAGGGTGTAGCATTGGATGATTCTGGCAACGCCTTTGCAATACCAATAGTCCTTGTTGGAAAACCTTAGGTTATTTAACATTTACAAACCACAGACATCAATAAACTCCACTACTAGCAATTAAGAAGAAAGTGCGTGGGCTGGTGGGGAGCATCATGGATCGTACACCACAGGGCAGAGCAGTTTCTAAAGTACTATCTGTGTGAGAGAGGCCTAAAGGAATTAACAAAAAAACCACAACAAATTCCTAAGAATCTATAGGAATGCCTATCAATAGCTACTCAAGCGTTTATTTCCACTTATTTCCATTACACACTGCATCAATGTCTTCTTACCTTGGTAGATACTTATTAGGACCCATATCAGAAAGGTCTTAAAGGACAGAGGTCGACCCTGAGAGAGGAATAGAAAAATAACACATTTCATTTAATACAATATAATTATTTATAAATACACTCAGGATAACAGTGACATTAAATGAAAGCTGAATAGAGTTCAAAATAAATGTGTGTATATACTGTAGGTATACTACTCTGAAGGTTATGGAGGTTTATGCAGTACATCATTTTGAAATAATGCATATTATACTGCCATATTCGATAGCCAATAAAGTAATATAATGAAGACAGTGTATTACCTTTAGGAGATCCTTATATAACTCAGGATAGAGCATAGCTACTTCTGACTTCACATCTTTATCCAACACGAGGGAGAACACAGGGAACATGGTGTAGATGGTGGAGTAGCTAGAATAAAGAACAAACTATTTAATGGAAATTGATCAATGATTTATGTAAGAAATGAAACACAAAAATTATGTTTTATCTAAAGTTATCCAGGTAAATGTAAAAAAATACAGTTATTAAATTTTTCCCCAAATTATTGAACATTTCAGGCATCTAATTTCCTGACATTTCGCTAAATCGATTTGATCTCCATTCTAAGGCTGAAAAGAGGGTCTTTTGATGAGGTTTTGATGACTAAGCAGGGTTAAAGTAATTTCTTTTTTTTCCTACATTCAACCCAATGCAACAATACGTCAACACAATCTCAATGTCATAGCAATCCGACTAACAGTTGAAATGCCATCCTGATAAGCTACCGCTATTGAGAAAAGATCAGCTCAGCTCAGCTCACCCAATAATGAGAAATCCTTGGTAGAGGGGGACAGACGCAAAGTAGAAGACAGAGGAGAAGACAGCCTGGGGGAAGAAGAGACCATGAATGAGTCATCACCATAGCAAAATGGTATTATACTGTGAAAGAGTTCATCTGTGTATATCAGAGGGTTAGAGTTAATATCAGAATAAATGGTGGATTGGCCGCTGTGGGTGAAAATCCAGCACTTGCAGAAAGAGGAAATTAGAAATACAGTGCATTCGGGAAAGTGTTCAGCCCCTTTGACTTAAAAAAATAATAATTGTTACAGCTTTATTCTAAAATGTCTTAAATAGTTTCCCCCCCTCATCAATCTACACACAATACCCCATAATTACAAAGCAAAAACAGGTTCAGAAAATTTGGCAAATTTGTATTTAAAAAAAACCCTGAAATATGACATTATTCAGACCCTTTACTCAGTACTTTGTTGAAGCACATTTGGCAGCGATTACAGCCTCGAGTCTTCTGGGGTATGACGCCACGAGCTTGACACACCTCTATTTGGGGAGTTTCTCCCATTCTTCTCTGCAGATCCTGTCATGTTGGATGTGGAGCGTCGCTGCACAGCTATTGCAGGTCTCTCCAGAGATGATCGATTGGGTTTATGTACGGGCTCTGGCTGGGCCACTCATGGACATTCAGAGACTTGCCCCGAAGCCACTCCTGCGTTGTCTTGGCTGTGTGCTTTGGGTCGTTTCCTGTTGGAAGGTGAACCTTCGCCCGAGTCTGAGGTCCTATGTGCTCTGGAGCAGGTTTTCATCAAGGATCTCTCTGTACTTTGCTCCGTTCATCTTGCCCTCAATCCTGACTAGTCTTCCAGCCCCTGCCGCTGAAAAACATTCCCACAGCATGATACTGCCACCACCACCATGCTTCACAATCACAGGATGGTGCCTGGTTTCCTCCAAATGTGACGCTTGACATTCAGGCCTAAGAGTTCAATCTTGGTTTCATCAGACCAAAGAATCTTGTTTCTCATGGTCTGAGAGTCCTTAAGTGTCTTTTGGCAAACTCCAAGCAGGCTGTCATGTGCCACTGTGTTCTGGGGACCTTCAATACTGCAGAAATGTTTTGGTACCCTTCCCCAGATCTGTCCCTCGACACAATCCTGTCTTGAAGCTCTACGGACAATTCCTTTGAACTCATTGCTTGGTTTCTGCTCTGACATGCACTGTCAACAGTGGGACCTTATAGAGACAGGTGTGTGCCTTTCCAAATCAATTGAATTTACCACAGGTGGACTCCAAATCAAGTTGTAGAAACATCTCAAGGATGACCAAGGGAAACCAGATGCACCTGAGCTCAATTTCGAGTCTCACAGCAAAGGGTCTGAATAGTTATGTTAATAAGGTATTTCTTGTTTATTTTTAATACATTTGCAAAAATGTCTACAAACCAGCTTTCCCTTTGTCTTTATGGGGTACTGTGTGTAGATTGAGGAGGGAATAAAGTTTAAAAAAAAGACATTTTAGAATATGGCTGTAACGTAACAAAATGTGGAAAAAGATGAGACGTACTGTTGTCCGGTAGTTTCACCAAATCAGGGGAGGGGTAGTAGGGTTGAGGGGTGAGGGGAGGACAAAAAAAAGGTTTTAAAAAATTGTAAGGGGGATTACAAATACAATCAATTAAATTAATAGAATCACAAATCTATCTGCAACATTGAAGCTGATTACCCCCCCACCCCCCCAAAAAAATAATTATAGAAATATTTGCGTTATTGCGCGTTTCATTTCATATTGAGAACTGTAATACACTACTACAAATTATAATTGACATCATTTTCAAAACTGAATATTTACTACTTTCATTTAAAAATTGGTTAGTAATCTGAGTAATAGCTCCAAGAATTGATTATAAAAGTGAAATAATAAAGCTATTATTATCATTCTGGCAAGGCACTACTTCTGCTAAGTAGTTTAGAGCTCTTGCTCTATACCAAAGAGTTAACCCATTACAGTCTAAGCCATGACTAAGCCTGGGGGGGTTTAATTTGGCCTTACTGCTATTAACCCATACAAACGCATTGAATAACAGATTCACTACACAGAACAACAGATAGTCCCCCAAATAAAAATCTAAAGGAAGTTTGTTCTGAAGGTTCTGTCTTCCAGTACCAGTCAAAAGTTTGGACACACCTACTCATTCAAGTTTTTATTTTTTTATTTGTACTATTTTCTACATTGTAGAATAATAGTGAAGACATCAACTTTTAACAAGGCACACCTGTTCATTGAAATGCACTCCAGGTGACTACCTCATGAAGCTGTTTGAGAGAATGCCAAGCGTGTGCAAAGCTGTCATGAAGGCAAAGAGTGGCTACTATGAAGAATTTAAAATATAAAATATTTTGATTTCTTTAACACTTTTTTGGTAACTACATGATTCCATATGTGTTATTTCATAGTTTTGATGTCTTCACTATTATTCTACAATATAGAAAATAGTAAAAATAAAGAAAAACCCTGGAATGAGTAGATGTGTCCAAACTTTTGACTGGCACTGTATATCTGAGCGATATAAGAAAGATCAGGATTTTTTACATTTTTTATTATTATTCACATTTTTTTTGATTTTTTTTTTTAACATGTATTGAACCCCTTATTTTTGGCATTAAACAGTCCCCATTTATACTTCCATTCATTTTTTGAACTAGTACCTTCAGATGAGTCTTATGAGGACTGTGGGCGTCCTAGAGCAAAACAACTGACATACGTGTTTGTGAGTATCTCACCTTTCCACAGAGGGGTCATATTAGTGTGTATCTACAGACAGAAGTTGGCAGATCGGCTGTACCAACTTCAGACAATTCCTAAGATGCTTGTGGGGGGCATAGAGCAAAACGGAGAACAGCATCGTGTCCGCAAGGACGCTACAGACGATTTTGGGAGAAGACAGATTTTGGGGATTTCTCATGGTCTGACAAACATCGCTCTAGCTCGGTCACCTTTCAAAGCAGATGCGGAAGTGCGACAAAAAAACCTGATATCTCTATCTTAAATTGACATATTTTTATGGGGATTTTTTTATTCTGCTAATTAGATTTCCGCTGGGGAGTAGAAATTGACTCTATGGGGTTAACAGCTGTGGTTGTGGGCAGTGTTAATCCGAGACACATTGGAGGCCTCCCAAACTAGTCTATGGCCTGGTCTGGGAGACTAGAGGGCTGAAGACCTGGCCTTGTACTTGGGCTGTGTACTCACTAGGGCTGAAAAGGGGGGGCTGAAGGCTGGGGCCCCCCAGAAGAGTTCCTGGGGTCCCCTGCTCTGACTCATTCCCCACCCTGCTCCACCTCTCTATGCCTGGCCCAAGGTACTCTCACTACCCACTGGCTCTGGGGCTGGTGCTGCATGGTGACTAGGCTTCCAGGGAAGCTGCTGGCACTCCCTGTCCTGACACTCCCTATCCTGTTTCACCATTTGGTACCCTAGTCCTGACTCACTCCCTACCCCGTTCCACCATTTGGTACCCTAGTCCTGACTCACTCCCCACCCCGTTCCACCATTTGGTACCCTGGTCCTGCCTACCTGCATGGTGCTGATGCACAGGCTCCGGTGGATGACAAACTGGGAGAGGCCGGCGGATCTCTTGTAGCTGTTCCGCCCATGGACCATGAGGAGTCTGCCCAAGTGCTTGAACTGAGTCACAGAGAAGTCCGCAGCCAGCGATGCCTGTTTCCCTTCCTGTCAACCAACAACATGGTGGTGGAATTTTTAAGACATTCTGAGATACATTTAGAAAAGGTTAGCAAAGGTCTTTGGTAACCAGAATAACACTTTTTACGAGTGTATATAAAGAAAAGTTTGGAGGAAAAGTTTAAACTACTGCCACTTGAGTAAACAAGTTCCCTATTTCTGCCACAGTTAAATCAATATTTACCAACTATTGAGTTGATGTGGAGCTCTGGTCCATAGTTAATGAAGGAGCAAGGTGTCCATAAAGTAAGAACTCTACATGGTTGACCTGTCAGCACTACAGTTCAAGCAGTCCCAATCAGAACAGAAGACAATACCACATTGTCAGAAGACAACGTCACATTCATTTCCTTTACACCCATGACATGTTTTCACACAGTCAAAAAGTGCATGATATGACATAGTGACAAATGTATGTTAAATGGTGCTCTGGCCAGAGGGGCTCCAGCTCTCAGGAAACACACGACACAGACAGCAGCGACAGTGTGTGTGTGAAAGCAGAGCAACAGGGCGACAGGGACAGAGAGGTTCTTACTTTGCCCTCCACTCCCACGCCACAGTCGGCTTCCTGGATCATGCTGACATCGTTTCCTCCGTCCCCTAAGAGAAAACAAACAGACATCAGTGGAAGTGTCAGGAGGAACACGTCTGTTAATGTGACTCACAGCAGAGAGGGCTTTGTGTGTGTATGTGTGTGTCTGTCTGTCTGTCTGTCTGTCTGTCTGTCTGTCTGTCTGTCTGTCTGTCTGTCTGTCTGTCTGTCTGCCTGTCTGCCTGCCTGTCTGCCTGTCTGCCTGTCTGCCTGCCTGTCTGCCTGCCTGCCTGCCTGCCTGCCTGCCTGCCAGCCAGCCAGCCAGCCAGCCAGCCAGCCAGCCAGCCAGCCAGCCAGCCAGCCAGCCAGCCAGCCAGCCAGCCAGCCAACTGTTTATCAAGTTTATATCATGAAAACAATACCATCCAATATCTTAAAATGTACAGGTCAGTAACCCTGCAGTTAACTGTAATTGGAGAGTTTTAGTGAGCTGAATTGAGAGTAGGCTATTTGTTAACTCTGTAACTGTGTATACTGTAATGTCCCAATCGAGAAAGGCTTGGGGCTGACACTGGGCAGACTCACCTACAGCACAGGTGAGTTTGCCTGTGCGCTCCTGCAGCAGCCGGACTATCTGGGCCTTCTGGGTCGGAGCACAGCGGCAACACACCACGGCAGGACACTGACACGCCAGCTCCATAAACTCATATTCATAGAACTTCAGACACACCTGCAGGAGAAGCAGAGTATGACAGACGAGGGTTGAACAACCACCGGGGCCAACGACCAACTGTGGTTTATGTCTGGATCTTTATTATTGATATAGACTCCTTCCTCAACGTCTGTTACATTTATCTAGGCAGTTGTCAATTGAAACTCAAAACAATGCAGCAGTGTGAATGGATGAGACTCAACACCGGCTGACGTTTCTCAAGTGTCTCAGTTAGTCAGTCGAACATTGGTTAAAGTCTATTACCAATACCACAGCTACCACCAAAGGCCTCTTCAGTAATAGTGCTTTGGTTTGGTTTACACAGATAAGGTAAAGTATTCAGAGTGAGGACGGTGCACAGCTTACCTCCAGTGAGTCCCCTGATATGACCAGAGCACAGTCGTGTTTCCTCCTGAAAGCGTTGAGCTCCAGATGGGCCTCTCCTCGTGTCGTCACCTAGGACCACAGACAGTACATGGCTTACCATCATGTCAGAGACACACAGATAGCTATCTAACCCACAGCAGCAGGAGTAGCTGCTCTCCTGACTGCAACTGTCAACCACACTCTAGATTAGCATCAGGGTGAACTGATCAACTGCCAAATGTTGAACATATGTAAGGTGTGAAACCATAAGGATGACCAGGACATGAACCCACTAATACATGGCTGATTTTGTGGATTTATATAGACTACTATTTCTAATGAAATATGGAGGTTAATTGTGTGGACATTACAATAGGGCAAATTGTCTAACCTAAGGTCCATCCATATTAAGAAGAAAACATCCCATAGTTTCTGCAACTGTGTCAAACGTATATGTGGACTCGGAATTCCAAAAATGTGGAACTGGAAATGACAACAAGACATCAATCTGTCAACCAATGTTATGCACTGGTATGGCTATATTCCTCTCCTATTGCGTGTTCATACGTCAAGTCGTCAACCCAGTGCCATTTGTGTCGAACCAGGAAGCCAATAGCAGATGCCTTGGCTATTGGACCACTCAACAGTCACAGCCCCTGCCTGCCCTCCTCTGCTGGGAGAAGCTAAGGGATTGTTTTCATGCTGTGCCAGCCATTGTTATCCTCTTCCAGTAACAACTGTTGTACGCAAGTCCTAACCTTCCTACGGCAGGCAAGCTTTTCTGCAACTGGACGAAGGCCAAAAGGGAAGTCAACAGACTATCAAAGCAATTGTGCTGTTTGAGAGCTAAGCCTGCAAAACAAATTAGAAAGTTAGGTTCTCTGTCTGTGTTCCCTCAGGAAGTGGTTCAGCTGGTACTCACAGGCCTGTTTCCAGACCTGGGGTCAAATAGCATTTAAAATCATTCAAATATATGTACTATAAGTGTTTGTTTTAGACTGCCTGTAGTGCTAGTCAAGCACAGCTTAAGTATTTGAAACAATATCAAATAGTATTTGAACCCAGGTCTGGAAGGCTCTGGTCTGGTTGACACTGGCTTGAATGCTTATTCTTGTGAGAGGTGATTTATTGTTGGGCCAGCCAAATAGCCAGCGGATCCAGGCTGGGCTGGGCTGGGGGACTACATAAGCACAGCTATGGGCCTTCACCACACAGAGGATGGATGTCCGCATGAGGTCAGTGCAGACGACAGGAAACTGTGGATGGTCCGATGAACTAGGAATGACCCCTTATGCTAAAGCTATTTATTCCAATTCACAATAAACATTATATTCAAAGTGCAGTGGTTGAAAAGAAAAATGCCCTCTACTGCTTCTCCACTCACCGAATTAAAGATGTGGATTTCCTGGTTGCGGGTCACCAGATGAGCGTTCTTAGCCGTGCACGTGGCTGTTTCCAGCTTATCTCCAGTTAACATCCACACCTACACAGGTAAAACAGTTTTAAAATTACATTTGTGTGTGATTAACACGTTTTACATTTCTTATCCACATTCAAACAATGACACAATACATAACAACAGTTTGAGAGGGCATAAAGCCCAGGGATAAATAAAGTGTATTGAAAAAAAGTATGAAAATGTATGCACTCTGGATAAGAGCGTCTGCTAAATGACTAAAACGTCAATTTAAAATGTATTGAAGTGAATTGTTGCTGAGGCCGTCTACCCCCCTGCCCCGGTGACCCCTAACCTTGATGCCTGCATTACGTAGGATTTCCAGGGTGGGCCGTACGTCAGCCTGCAGTTGGTCCTCCACCCCTGTCAAACACAGCAGCTCCATCTCCATCTCCAGGCTCTCGATCACCGTGGCAACCTTCAGAGACCGGTCGTGCACACTCAGCTTGGCCTGGAAATATCGGGCCTGTGGAGAATGTAACGAGAGAAATGAGAGACATTATCCGAATATAGCATATTGGAGTTTAGCTAGTTTGATTTATTAACTGTCAAACATACAAAATCGTCAATTGTAACATGTTTTAGATGAGAAGGATTTGGAAGGAGCAAGTAAATGTCCAGCAGTCTCCAGCTCAGAGGAGATAAAGCAAAAAACTAATCTGAGAGACTCACTCAGGAACACAAGATCTGTGCATGAGTCACCACCGCCCAGCAGCCAGCTCTCACAATTATACACTCAGGCAATGGGCCTGGTGGACCTGCAGGGGAGACACTGCCTATCTGCCCGCCCTCCCACCCTGCATTGAGAATGGGAGTGTGTGTGTGTGTGAGAGAGAGGGATATCCGAGTATCAAACAACACACTTGACATCTTAAGAACAATGGTGAGTATCTGTGGAAAGTATTTTGTATTTGTTGTTGTTGGCAGGTAGGCTACCTAGCAGATATAAAAGACTTGAGAGAACATGACAACTCCAAGACAACACCTGGAAAGAGTGTATTTTGTGTAGGACGATAAACAAATTAGTGCTATATTGTCATCCAACACAAATGTACATTTCTTTAATCTCATAAGGAGTGGCACTAATAATAATAATACACTGGTAAAGTAAAAACAACACATGCAGAGGGAGGTGCAGCAACTAGTAAATTCATGTTATTGTAAGAATATTACCACACCTGGTTTCACATGTCATACCCAGATGTTGGTCAAAATAAATTTCCCTTCTCTTTATGGCACTATGTGGATGTGCTCAAACCAAGATGGATACCCTAAGCTTCAGCCTCACTAATGAGTTTGCCAAATGGCTATGACACACTGAAATGTCAAGGTCGCTAACGGTGGGCTTGGTTACTCAGAACAGTCAATTCATTCTCCATCTAAACATCCTCCTCCTTCTGTTGGCTTGGGTTACCGCACAGTCCCATACTCTATGGAACAACATGACAACAGTACTCCCTGACGAAGGCCATGCAGCCGAAACGCGTCGGTTTTTAAACAACTTTGTTTCTATTGAACATGCCATACTAATAAAGGCATTTTAATTAATTATATGAAGAGTGCCTTGGTCCTTTTTTCTTTTTGATGACAACAGTTACATTGAAGCTCGACCAAAGACAGAGAGGGCATGCTACTAACCTCAAAGTCTTGGTACTGTTCCTCTGTTAGAGACTTCTTGGAAACGACCAAGACCCTCAGGCCTTCCCTGGCCATATTTCCACACTGGAAGAAAGAGCAAAAGTAACACCAAAACATTAATATCAGAACGTTCAAACATACACAAGGACTGAACCTTCCCAAGAAAGGGAAAATTGACAGCAACACCCTAAAGATGACCGCAACACGCTATAATCAATTCATGGTGGTCGTTAATTAAAACTAAAATGACGTGTTTTAATAGAGGAAACCAAAAATACCTCTTCTTCCAGCCAATCATTATACTGGACGATGCCTGCCATCACTACGTCTGCACCCTTCATGTAGAAGGTAATTTCTCCTGTAGACTCATCCTGTAAAACAGACCATTCACTGTCAATACCTTAATTCAATGCTTGACAAACAAAATTGAAGAAAAACATTCACATCAATCAATAAGGTGCACTCAGGGGTTTCCCATCCTACTCTCAGCACCTGTGTAGAGATGCACATAAAGGATTAGTTTATTATTGTTGGTTGGTGGCTTAGAAAGGGAAAATTATTTTGGTGTTAATGTTCACAAGGGGTCTCAAACATGTTTGAAAATATTTTCTTGAGGAAGCCAAGTTTAATCGCAGCTTTCCTGAAGTAGAGTTATACCAGGTCTATCCAAGCCAGGTCTATCCATCAATAGTCATGCAGACAGCATGCAGACAGCACAGAGACTTAGTCATCGGAGTTCATAGCAGGGTAAAGTCTGTCTTAGATCAGCCTATGTCTTGATAGATAAATGGATCAATGCCCAGGATCAAAAGCCATAAAATGTATCTTAAAAAAGAGCAGTTGGTCCCAAACAGTTGGCCCTACTGATATCAGCTATACAATGGATCTTTCAAAAGAGTAGTTACATCAAAACACAGACAGTTGGCCGGCAATCAAGCAAAGTACAAAAGATCTTCCACAATACATTAGATCAGCTGAGGAAAGCATACACCTCTGGCAACTGTAAAGGGATGTCTCAAATTTGAATTTTCAAATCAAATTCATATCCTAGTCAGCAACACTCACTCGAATTATGATTCCCATTCGCTTGCTCTCGTAGGTGAAAGGGAATATCTGCAGGATGGTGAAGTTCAGGATCTGTCCACTAGGAGTCCTCAGCTGCATGGAGTTCTGGTCCCGTCCGACCAGTGTCAGACCCACACTCTCTGTCCACTGCACCAGCGAAACCTAGCAACAGTTTGGTGAATGGGTGGTTATAAAAATACATAAATTTGATGAGGTAAAAGGAGAATGGACCATTTTAGCATGATGTTAATCTTGGTTAACCCAGAACTAAAGTATTGCGTAATTGGTCAGATAGTCAATGAAGTTCTGGGTCCATAGTGTTAAGAGAAGAGATAGAATGAGCGAATCCAGCTCCAACCTCTCTCTTTGCAATTTACAGGCAAGTCTTTGGTCCAAATGTCCCCTCTCCTTCCAAAATTCGAAAGATGCTAACACCTGCAAAATCGTGATTTGTCCAAATAACCAGTGACGAAAAACCCAAGCACTGGAACTAATGCTGCTGATCTCACACATCCCGTTTTATCATGACAGATCTACAGTACCATTTATGTTTACGTAGTCTTTTCACGAGAGATTAACATGATGTACCTTTTCACAGGACAAATGAAAGAACAGGAAATATAAATCTGAGTAGCACATCTACTTCAGCTCAAATCAATAATAAAAGCATTTTCTGCACTCAGAGTATTGATTGACAAGCTAGGAAGACAATTTTAAAAGACAATGCCACATGTTCTTTCTGGTCTCTTTTGAAGGGCACATGAGGATAATGCCAAACAGACGACATTTGGAATGATTGAAAGAATCACTTTTGGGGGGGGGGGGGGGGTCAGAAGTTATTTTTCCCAATAACTTCCAGACCACCAGCACAAGATCAAAAACACAATTCATCCCTCATGCCTACACTGACCAGTCTCTAATTTCAATCTCAGATGGACAGGAAGAGGCATCAATTGGACCCTAAACACTTCCAAAGTCCAGTCCCAAACCAAGCCTCTTCCAGCTAACAAACAATACATATTTTATGCTAATATTTGGCCTGAGGCTATGCTTGGCTAATGGTAGTCTTGAGCTGAACTCCATAATGATCAACAAAGCTCTGACTACCTTGTGTGTTGGTCATACAAGTTGGGGAGAATGAGGTGTTTGACTTAGTCATGGTAACATTAGTAAGGCTACATTCACTATGGAGATGTGCAGTGAATCGGCTCCAACGCAACAGCACCACGTAGTCATGGGAATGTCTAGGAATTAATTGAGCTGGATCTGCTACTGGCAAATGTCTGGAGTCAAAACCACAGCTTGGCAGAAGCTACAATTCTTATTGGCCCTGCTTGGAAGTAGAACCCTCAGGAAATACTTTATACTCTGCCTTTTTTATAGGAACACACTTCTCTTGAGTCGATATCACAATCAATATATTAGACATAATACATATGATATACTAAATAAGCAGATGTAAAAGCACAAGTTTTGGAATAATATCGCCACACAACAACCAGGACTATTCATTTTGATTTCATAAAAAAACAGGTTATATCTGCCAAACATGTACAGGTAACTGCCAAATAAAGAAAACACTTGAGTAAATGAGGGATACAAAGTATATTCAAAACAGGTGCTGCCACACAGGTGTGGAATTAACATCCCATCATGCTTAGAGTCATGTATAAAAATACTGGGCAGGCCCAGTTGCCCATTATTTTGTCTACCATGGCTAGAAGAAGAAATCTCAGTGACTTTGAAAGAGGGGTGATTGTTGGGGCACGTTTGGCAGGAGCTTCAGTGACGAAGACAGCTCAACTTGCTGATGTTTCACGATATGCCATAGCCGTCTCAGTCTCCAGATCTCATCCCAATTGAACACTTATGGGTGATTCTGGAGTGGCGCCTGAGACAGTGTTTTCCACCACTATTAACAAAACACCAAATTATGGAATTTCTTGTTGAAGAATGGTGTTTCATACCTCCAATAGTGTTCCAGACAATTGTAGAATCTATGCCAAAGTGCACTGAAGCTGTTCTGGCGGCCCTAACGCCCTATCAAGACACTCAGTTGGTATTTCCTCTTTTTGGCAATTACCTGTATCACATCCAACAATGCAAGTTAGATAAATGGCTTAAGATTGGACTGCTATAAACCATGCATGCAACTGCCACTGACATTGTGACCACTACCACCGGCAGCCAACAGTCAACACCATATCTATATATAGACTTCCTGAGAAGCCATAGGAAAGCAAACTGAATTTGAGCCAAGATCATTTCAAGCTGATACAATATACCTATTTTAACAACTGCAAAAACATTCAATCAAGAAAGGAAATAGCAACACATTGACTTCTATTGTAACTTGTGAGAAATCTTGGAACAGGACAGGAGTTTCAAGACTCATATACATATTTGTGAGAGAAAAAAACCAAATGCTTGTATTGCATGAAGTTGAGCATACAATAAGCCACAGCTCACCATAAAACAAAAGCTGTGGGCCATATCAAAGTATCTAATACTAAGGTAGGATATTCAAAGAGGGAATAGGTTAGCTGAAATCCAATAGACTGGGGAGCACATTAAGGAAATGTGTATTTACACTATGGGAAATGGATCAAGCTGAATTCCTCCTCAATCTTCTTCCTGGACTTCAAATGATTCATAGCGATCAATGACATAGCTAGGTACACGTGTCATTTGTCTCCTCAAGGCTTCCTTCAAAGGCAGCAGGCAGCAGGTAGTCCACTGCAACAACCGCTAAGGGTTCAAACTTCAAAATCACTTGAAGTGACCCTCTCCATCATTTAACTTGGACTCTATTATTCTACTGTCACAAACCTACTGTAATGGGCCTAGTGACAATGCCCTTTAACCTTCCTGAGGGTGTTGAGTAGACAACTCACATTTCTCCCAGGCAATTTTTGTAGATGTTGGTCTACTGTATCTTTAACAAAAAACAATATTATAACCTTGCAGAGCAAATGTCAACTGTTAATTAATTATTTGTATAAAACACTAACAACCCCTGGTTGCTATATTTTGGGACAGCTATGTCTAGTAGTTAGGGTGAGCCGTTGTGTACCTCGTCTGGGCTGGCAGCTTGGTAAACCCTACAGGTGTCCTCATAATGCTGCTCTGCCTCGGCCTGGTCCGTCACGCCGTTGGCCTCGTACGCGGGCGTCACACAGTGCACCAGGGCGATGGCCTTCACAGCCTCATGCACACGGCTGCTGATGGTCTTACGAACCTTAGTGGCTGCCGGAACTCTGGATGCTGGGAGGTCATGAGAGGGCTGTGGGGAGGAAGGTGCAGAAAATAAAAGTTATCCGACTGAGTTGGAGCATCTGTCTACCTGCAAGGTTTTCAATAATTAGTAGAGCGTTTTTTAATAATAAACTTTTTTTTTTCTCAGCCATTGATTGACAAACAGTCATCACATAAATTAATGATTTGTGGGGAATATATACTGTAATGTATATATACAGTACATGTAACTGTGAGCTGCCTTATTCAGTAACTATGGCAACAAAGTATATGGAATATATGAGTTTTGCAGTGCTAAAACATAACACTTCTCTGAACTTACTCAGTTCTAAAACGACTACTAACCAAGTCATTTAACTAATCCTACCCTATTCATTCATACCATCCACAGAAAGTAAACACAACCAGGTGTGTAACAAAATAAGAAATATGAACAATTAGCTTTAGCATCTTGCTGCTGCTATTTTTAGGCTGGGGGTTGTGTTTCCACAGGGGTTAATGGTGGAGTCATTAAACTAGGGCAGGTCAGTGCTAGTGGGCTCTGGGGCTAGTGGCTAATCCGGTTTCCTTCTCCACTAACCTCTGGTGTCAAAGGGACAAAGAATGTCATTAGGGGTCAGGAAGCATTCAGCCAAATAATAATCACATAGCTGATATGCTGTCCAAAAGATATGCCCTAAAGACAAGGGTTGTTATTGGTTTTCACACAGAATTCTTTTGAGTTTTCAAGCATTGACTGTCTCACCAATTAGTAATTCATTGCCCACAGCCCATATGGACTGATGCAGAGCCACAGGTCTACATAGAGAGTTTGGCCATTGTCGTTTCTGTCAATGCGTCTCTATGTGCGCCACAACTAACTCAATATGGCTCGGTGGTGATGGTTATTGTTTACCTGTGTGTAGGCACTGTACACGTGGCTCTGCACCTCATCCATGGAGTCCATTCCATAGGCCACCGTTCCAAGATGGAGGCGACGGAACACCATCTCATTCTGGGTAAGAGTCCCTGCATCAAACACACAACCACAATTTATACTATTTGTAACATTTCTACTGATCGTGGGGTTATATGCACTGGTGTCAGAAGTGTTGGAAGCGAGATGGTAGTGTTGGTGTTAAAATGATTATCATAATGATTTTCATTCTATAGTACAGTCACACTATGATCTACAAGTCAAGTATCTTTCCATGCTGTCAGTGTCCTGACTGTCCTCACACTTTAAAAACCCCTCTCTCTGTAGCTAGTATTTCAGGATGACCTGAGAAGCCCCTACAGCACCTACATTAGACTGACCTTTGACGCATAGGCCCCATCGCCCTGATCATGGACAGGCTTGCCCTAGCACTATCACAATGAACATAACCTTAGCAAATCTTCAACACTATCAACTCTCATACAACAGACTGACATGTTGGGGCAATGTCCTCTTCTGACTACTAAAGCAAGATACAGGCATTTGGCATTGTCTTATATTGTAGCACTAGCCACTACTCGTCCTGTGCACTACAACATTTAGTAGTTTTATGCAAACCTTATACTTTACTGTCATGTTTTATTACCATAGTTACATCTTATGTGAATTGACTAAGCTGACAGTTTATGGAGGCACTCTCACCTCTTAAGCTCAATACAGAGTCCACAGCCACACAGCCGTGATAGTCCGGCAGTCAATAATGACATATTTATGTCTATAAACCACAAAAGTAGCAGACCTGTTTTGTCAGTGAGCAGGTAGGAGATGCGTCCCAGTTGTTCAGGTATAGTGCTGGCCCTGACCACCGTACCAGGGATCTTAGAGTCTCTTCTGATCATCCAGCTGAACACCATCTTACCCATGTCCAGGTTCACACGCAAGCTGGACACAAAGTTCACATTTTATTCATTTAATAAAATGTGGATATTAATGGGTTTAGGTTGTCCATCAAACATGCACATAAGGATATGTAGAAACAATTAAGTAAGGATAGATTTTATGTAAATGTAAGCCTCAACTGAAAATACCAACTTTTGGTCTTAAACCTGCTGTTAAATGTTGTTAAATATGGATTTATTAATTGCTCATTTAAATGAAATAGAAAGTGTGTTAATCTCCTACCTGATGGGGACAATGTTGGAGAAAAGCAGCAGGAAGCGGAAGATCTGCAGATACCAACGGCCGGCAAAGTGTTGGAGGGCCACCATGACCAGAGACACCACCACCAAAGCCCCAAACAGGATCTTGGTTAAACAGTTCACTTCCAGGTCAAATAGGCCAACCTACAAGAGATGATAAATGAGAATGACATCAGGCAGTACACGTCAAAACACTCTAAACACAATATTATGGAACAACTGTTGAAATGTTATGATTATTTGAGTATTGGTAGCGGTTTATTTTACAGTACATAAATTGACCAGGGTATTTTCTTTTTTTAAGACCTTGAAAAAAGGTAACAACACAGTAATAAACTATGAATTACCATGGAAACAGTACCGTAAAATAAAGTTCTACCAGAATATTTGCATGACTTTATGTACTAAAGGAAAGCGTCATGTGCAAGGTGTTTAACATTAATATACCTTGTGCCTTGGGTCTGAGGTGTTCATCACACTCCGGAGTTCCTTGCCTGTGTAAGTAACTACTCCTACCACAGTGCCTACAGAGACAGAACATTCAAGTAATGGACTGAAACTTTGAAAATGACAAGTCTCGAATCATAAACCATACAATATAATAAAGCATGTAGAAGACTTCCCTTGATGTGAATGCATGTTTTGAAATGTATAACGACAGTAGTACATGAGAGTTTGCCAATTTGCCAAATGACTACCATATGCTATATACAGTAGGTTAGACTCTGAAATCTCTATGTAGTGTTTTTTCCCTTTAGGGAAACGTTGTCTCTTATGGTTAACTACCCCTGAACTAGTTTTAAATGACCAAATGTCTGATTGCGCCGGTGTGTGTGTGTGTGTGTGTGTGTGTGTGTGTGGTGTGGTGTGTAGGAGGACAAATCATCAGCACATCAAGCGTGGAGGAAGTAATGCCTCATCACGGCTCTAGGGATGGATGGAGGGAGAGGGATGGAGGAAGGGCTGGTACTGGTTCCTTCCATGTTTTAGCTGCTTCAGTGGAGAGAGAGAGAAAGAGCACACCACTGGGGGAGTTGGTATTTACCAGAGGCGATGACAGTGCTGGCCCAAAGGGTATTCTCAATACTGAGACTCTCATTGACTGGAGGGTCTCCATCCTCCTAAAGCACAGTGGACACAAAACACAGATGGAACATTACTCCATGAACACAGAAAGTCTTTCATCAAAGTTCACTATATATGGTGGGAATTATCTTTATGCAAGTCTTAAACAAGAAAAGTAAAATATAATTGTCCAGGCCCTAACACTCACCCTGGTGAAAGTGCCAATAAAGTTGTGGATGTCAATGTTTGGTTCCTCCGCATACACATAGGATCTGATCTGGAGAAGATCCTGGAGGAGCAATCACAACATGGTCACTTATCAATAAGCGATAACAATTCCAAGAACCACCCAAAAACATGAGATGTGGCATTACTTTACTAAATCTTTCTGCAGTCAGTGCAGTGCAAACATCGTGTTCTACTAAAAGATAGATCAGCCATCTGGTCTGGTGACTCACAGCAGCAGTGGGCAGTCTCTGAGTACAGGCCACTGGGTGGCGTAGTTTCCAGTCCGTCTCTCCGTCCAGTTGGTCAGTACGCAGGAAGCAGGAGCCTAGAACAAGGCAGAAGTGAGGAAAATAACTGATCCAGAATGGAGTCACAGACACCTCTAGGGGGCACCGTTGTGTAGGCTTTAGAGATTGCAGAAGCATTCAGTTATAGGGCATCCATGGTACAAATAACTACATTCTGTCCATCTAAAAAATGAAATGTTACCCTATGTAAATAATGATAATATAAAAACGTGTCAATTTTGTCACATGCGTCAACTTCTAGCATTCTTTTATTTGGTGCATCCTTCATCCCCTCTATCTTTCAACATAAACATATCTTACCAAATGACTTACTGCAAAATAGTACTCAAATATATGAATGGTGCCCAACTGCACATTACTCTGGGGATCAACAAGAAAGTGAAGAGGTATCCATGCCAACCCAACCCTCATCCCCCCACAGCCTCCAGTAACCCCAGTTCCTCCTGGTCTGCGTCATCCTGCCTGCCTGTCTATAGATGAGAACACTGGGCCTAGCTAGCCTCTTCATAATTGACCTAATGGCCTCCATGTGTCAGAGAGATAACCAACTAACCACTCTTTCCAGTAAAATAAACATGTTGTTTTTCCTCCCCCCACAGGAAAGCACAACCACAACCAAGCATGCTTCATCTAGTTTGTGTTACTCCAAATCAAGATTATAAAAGTGTAAGGTTGTCGTACTCCAAATGTTTTATCTCACATTTCCGATGGATCCTAACAGCTGCTAGTTATCGAGGGGGTGGTGGTGTACTTGTTTAGAAAACAACAAGCCTGTTGGAGATGGCATTTGTTTTGCATGGGAGCAATTCATTCTGTTTCTGTCACCACTCTTTCAAATCTCATCCAATTCCACATTTGTTTATTCAGATTAGGCTCAGTCTTTGTACCTTGGTTCCCCAGTTTTCTCTTTGCATTTTATATGTTCTTTCTATTCTACACTTTGCCTGTCTTGGTGATTTTCCTTAGGAACTAACTTGCAATTTAAAAGACAAAAATGGTCAGGGGAAATGAATGGACCATGCTTCTTCTGTCTTCTACCACAACCCGTCCCCCCCAACCACCACTTTGAACGATAGCCTACTGGACCCAATTACAATTTAGACATTGTTGCACTTCCTGTCCTGGCTCTAGGCTAATCCCTTCACCTCACCACCCTTTTTAAACATGCCATTACCCTAACTATCCTGTTTTGGAGATTTGAATGAATGACCAGCAGATGTTTACCATTTCTTTCAGAGGTCCTTAAGAAGATCATGTCAGCAGGAACTCGCTGGTTCTACAAAGAAAAGACAGAAATAAAGAAAAACACAACTTCAACTTGCATCCTGTTCTTCTAACCCCCCCTCTATAACTGTAGACGTTCAGAATTTGCTTTAATGTGCTACATTACCTGTATTCAGCTAGTCACAATAATAATCCCTGCAGCAAATCATCCAGCCTTACCCTGAATAGGAGCCTGACCAGGCTTTACACTCTGTTTGACCCAGACTCCACTGTGACTGAGTCCTGGTCAGAGTAATTGGAAGATGAATTCTCAACACTATTTAAGTTGACAGATTTCAAAACATTGAGTTGGACATTGATTATTTTAAGTGGTCGATAGGTTTAATAAAGATTCACTTCAGATCCATGCGGTGGTACACATTTTGAATGTTATTTAAAAAAAAATGTTTTAACAAATTTCAAATCAGAAGATCATAACAATTCAGATTTCGATTTACTTTCAATGTCTCCTCAGTCATGGATAAAAAATATCAAATTTATAAAGAGAACAACATGTGTGATCTATCCTTCAAAGACTCCCAGAATCCACTCTTTCTACAGTAGCCAGTAAAAAATACTGTTAGGAGTTGGAATGTCTATTTGAATTACTTGAGATACTTTTAACAACATAGTGGCGGCAGGTAGCCTAGCGGTTAGAGCATTGGGCCAATAACCGAAAGGTTGCTAACTCGAATCCCCAAGCTACAAGGTGAAAAATCTTTTGAAGTGCCCTTGAGCAAGGCACTTAACCCCAATTGCTCCAAGGTCCCTGTTGATAATGGCTGACCCTGGCCATGACCCCACTCTCAGGGGGAGTTGGAATATGCAAAGAATATTTCAATTTCACACATGCGTATAATACATACTTAATTATGGAAATAGGACAAATATAACCTAACAAATTATATTTTATTATAATGTTACCAGTGATGATGCCATTTGTGATGCTAATTTGAATGGCACAATTGATTGCATTGTTTTAACTTTCCCACATGGATATGCCAACTTAATGGCATTTTAAGTGAACTATCTGGTAAGAATGCATTGGTATTTTCTGGGTGGTCTATATCCTACTAATCTCGGCTAACCCAGAACTTTAATCTTGCGTAATTGGTCAGATGCTCGATTAAGTTCTGGGTCCATACGTGTTAAGAGAAGAGATAGAAAACAACGAGCAGAACCGGAATGAAGAGCTCCACCCTCTCTCTTTGCAAGTTACGGGCAAGTCTTTGGGCCAAATGTCCCCTTTCCTTCCAAAATTCGAAAGATGCTAACACTTGCAAAATCGTGATTTGTCCAAATAACCAGTGACGAAAAACCCAAGCACTGGAACTAATGCTGCCGATCTCACACATCCCGTTTTATCATGACAGATCTACAGTACCATTTATGTAGCCTGTCCACGAGAGATTAATATCCTACAAGTGTTGCTTCAATTTTTTGTCAATATCATCAATAATCCAAATGTCAAATGTTTGGTTTTCTGATCCAATTAAGTTAATTTAAAGTTTGTGTCAGTTACGTCTGCATTGAGCTTGACAGACTCAAGCTCAGAAACATTGATCACAAGATTACAAAATCTTTAACTCCTTTCACCTCAAGTCACCAGTCTAGCAGATTAACAGACCAATCATTATTTGTCATATTTGGCAACTTTGCTATCCTGGTATGTAGTAGGCCTAATTCATTGATGCAGTCGAGGCGAAATCTACGAAGTGATTCAAACCTTTTCCACGATTATAAGGTCTCCAACTTGAATGCCACTACTTTTCACCTTCACAGTGCCTGAAATAAAAACAAACGTAAAATGAATATTCAATAAGCGTTTTCAGATTGCAGAATGTTGAGTTGACTAAATTCAGTGTGAAAATCATAATGGTATTGTGGTTAGATCAGAAATTAAGGATGAATGTTGTTTTATGGACATTCCATTCCTCTTAGGAGGGGAAGAATAGAGTAAAACAACCCAAACAAGTAAAAATCTAAAACATCCATGTAAACATTCACATGGCTCACACAGGTTTTTTATGGAAGTGCGACATCCTGGTACCATTAACGTCATTCAAAGACACTTAAAACCCTAGTCTTCATTCTCCCTACTTCTCTTCTCATGGCCCATACATACAGAAACACTATTCAGCTCACTGTTTACGCCAAACTGTCTCCTCCAGGTTACCTTGCAAATGTAGACAACTGTTGTTATAGATTTCCTTCCACTAAATGTGGGGGGAAAGTAATTTTCCATGTAGGCCTTCAGATCTGAAAGAATGTTGGGGGGGTGGGGGGGTTGAGCCTTTTCTCTCATTCCATTTGGAATGAACAGGCAAAATTGTTTGGAGCGGGTCACTAACCCTTGACCTTTGCTGTGACCTCAGGCTTTTGCATATGTAATACATTAATATTGCTATGCATTTAGGTTTATTGGGCTTGAAAACCCATTCTGTTTCACTTATTTTTATTATCTGAGTTTAGTCTACTTTATACACAAATCTGCTAACACAAACTAAACTTTCCCAATAAGCTTCAGAAATAATTGGTCAGAAGTCAAAATACTGAGGAGAAAGAAACTACTTTAAAATTATGAATCATACATTCCTACAGGATGACGCAAAAATCCTTGGTGGACGACTGACATCAAAACATAAATTAACAGCATGTTTTGCTCTTGATAAAGTAGCTACTTTCTCAAAGCAAAACAATCTACAGGCATTTAATGCCATTATCTCTCTCACCCTGTGCAACAAGACAGGCCACTGGGGCCACTATCATGGAAGCAACCATTTATTGTGTTTATTGATAAAACAAGCTGCCAGATCAAAGGGGAAAAGTGATGGAAACCGCAAGAGGTCTCCAGGTTTTTATTGCTAGTAGCACTTTATTCCAAGCCCTCTTATGTGTACACTTTTACATCCCTGCTTTGAATTAGCCATCACTCCCCTCCCACCCAGGACCCACTCCCCTCCCACCCAGGACCCACTCCCCTGTCAGCTTAGACAGGACCGGACAAAGCTCATACAGTTAACTGGACTGGAGACCAGGGTTGGGGTTAATTCCACAAATTCAATTAAATTCCCTCTCCCAGGAAATTCCATTTCATACAAATTCCAGGTCACTCTTTGCATTCAGAGATAATTCAAATCCTCTCAATTTCAATGTTAGGTAAATTCCAATAATTAAATTCCCAATTCAACATTATCGCCAACAATTCCACAAATTCCAATTAAATTCCCTCCGGCTTTCAGGCTGATCATGTCACTGTTCAGACTGCCTCACTATATGGGAAATATAGAAATACAAGTTAAAATAAATCTTTCAATCAACTTTTGATTCTAAATGCGTTAATTCCATTCACTGGGAAATCCAATTCAAGTCAATTCCAAAGATTAAATGTGTTTACAATTCAATTCCAATTCAAACAGTCCAAACAGTCTAAAACCAATACAATTTCAATTCCATAACATGAAGATTGTTGAAATTCGAATTCAAGAATTTAACTGGAATTTCAAATTCAATTTGAATAGACCCCAACTCTATTAGACACACCCACTATTCAGGTACTTGTATTATACTGAATAGACGCATCAGGAAACTACTGTAGGTCATTAATTGGTTGGAGTGGTTACTTTGGATCTGTTTATAAACATATTTATGTTGTTGTTTATTCTTCTTATTGGGTACCAATTGCAAACAAACCCTTACCTCTTATTGAGAGCTTGCTATATATCTGTGAATTCACTTCTTTGTCTCGACAATAACATCTGATCTCTTCAACTGCTTCTCTCATAATGGTAATAATCAAAACAATTCCCTGAAATACAAAAATATAAGACAAACCTTCTACATGTGTAAAATTACAAATTAGAACAAGTATCTTGTTTTTAGCAAGTGATTGGTGGATCATGTGAATACTTGATGCTACATTACTTTGACAAAATGCTACACTGCTTACCAAAGGAACCCAGTAGGTGTACAGAGCACCTAGCCTGAGCTCATTGACAAACTGAGAACAGGCCAGGAGCAGAAAGTACAAGTTGAAGAAGTACTTGAACTGATTAAACAGCACCTGAGAAAACAAAACAGAACAATATGATTTCACATAAATCAGCCAACCACAAATATGTACGTACATTAGGGGCATTATAATACACTGCTCAAAAAAATAAAGGGAACACTTAAACAACACAATGTAACTCCAAGTCAATCACACTTCTGTGAAATCAAACTGTCCACTTAGGAAGCAACACTGATTGACAATAAATTTCACATGCTGTTGTGCAAATGGAATAGACAAAAGGTGGAAATTATAGGCAATTAGCAAGACACCCCCAATAAAGGAATGGTTCTGCAGGTGGTGACCACAGACCACTTCTCAGTTCCTATGCTTCCTGGCTGATGTTTTGGTCACTTTTGAATGCTGGCGGTGCTTTCACTCTAGTGGTAGCATGAGACGGAGTCTACAACCCACACAAGTGGCTCAGGTAGTGCAGTTCATCCAGGATGGCACATCAATGCGAGCTGTGGCAAAAACGTTTGCTGTGTCTGTCAGCGTAGTGTCCAGAGCATGGAGGCGCTACCAGGAGACAGGCCAGTACATCAGGAGACGTAGAGGAAGCCGTAGGAGGGCAACAACCCAGCAGCAGGACCGCTACCTCCGCCTTTGTGCAAGGAGGTGCACTGCCAGAGCCCTGCAAAATGACCTCCAGCAGGCCACAAATGTGCATGTGTCTGCTCAAACGGTCAGAAACAGACTCCATGAGGGTGGTATGAGGGCCTGACGTCCACAGGTGGGGGTTGTGCTTACAGCCCAACACCGTGCAGGACGTTTGGCATTTACCAGAGAACACCAAGATTGGCAAATTCGCCACTGGCGCCCTGTGCTCTTCACAGATGAAAGCAGGTTCACACTGAGCACATGAGCACATGTGACAGACGTGACAGAGTCTGGAGACGCCGTGGAGAATGTTCTGCTGCCTGCAACATCCTCCAGCATGACCAGTTTGGCGGTGGGTCAGTCATGGTGTGGGGTGGCATTTCTTTGTGGGGTCGCACAGCCCTCCATGTGCTCGCCAGTGGTAGCCTGACTGCCATTAGGTACCGAGATGAGATCCTCAGACCCCTTGTGAGACCATATGCTGACACATGCACATTTGTGGCCTGCTGGAGGTCATTTTGCAGGGCTCTGGCAGTGCACCTCCTTGCACAAAGGCGGAGGTAGCGGTCCTGCTGCTGGGTTGTTGCCCTCCTACGGCTTCCTCTACGTCTCCTGATGTACTGGCCTGTCTCCTGGTAGCGCCTCCATGCTCTGGACACTACGCTGACAGACACAGCAAACGTTTTTGCCACAGCTCGCATTGATGTGCCATCCTGGATGAACTGCACTACCTGAGCCACTTGTGTGGGTTGTAGACTCCGTCTCATGCTACCACTAGAGTGAAAGCACCGCCAGCATTCAAAAGTGACCAAAACATCAGCCAGGAAGCATAGGAACTGAGAAGTGGTCTGTGGTCACCACCTGCAGAACCATTCCTTTATTGGGGGTGTCTTGCTAATTGCCTATAATTTCCACCTTTTGTCTATTCCATTTGCACAACAGCATGTGAAATTTATTGTCAATCAGTGTTGCTTCCTAAGTGGACAGTTTGATTTCACAGAAGTGTGATTGACTTGGAGTTACATTGTGTTGTTTAAGTGTTCCCTTAATTTTTTTGAGCAGTGTATATGCACGTGACAAGATATTGATCACTAAGGGTTCAGTTGAGACAAAAATAAGCTTATAGTTTCAGACATATCCACACACAAACTCTAATATACAGTACTCTAATATACAGTACCAGTCAAAAGTTTGGACACACCTACTCATTCAAGTATTTTTTTTTTTTTTTACTATTTTCTACATTGTAGAATAAAAGTGAAGACATCAAAACTATGAAATAACACATATGGAATCATGTAGTAACCCAAAAAGTGTTAAACAAATCAAAATATATTCTATATTTGAGATTCTTCAAAGTAGCCAACCTTTGCCTTGATGACAGCTTTGCACACTCTTGGCATTCTCTCAAACAGCTTCATGAGGAATGCTTTTCCAACAGTCTTGAAGGAGTTCCCACATATGCTGAGCACTTGTTGGCTGCACTCTGTGGTCCAACTCATCCAAAACCATCTCAATTGGGTTGAGGTCGGGTGATGGTGGAGGCCAGGTCATCTGATGCCAGCTCTGTTACTTGAACTCTGTGAAGCATTAATGTGCGCTGCAATCTGAGTTGCAGTTAACTCTATTGAACGTATCCTCTGCAGCAGAGGTAACTCTGGGTCTTCCTTTCCTGTGGCTGTCCTCAAGAGAGCCAGTTTCATCATAGCGCAAGGTGGTTTTTGCAACTGCACTTGAAGAAACGTTCTTGACATTTTCTGCATTGACTGACCATCATGTCTTAAAGTAATGATGGACTGTCGTTTCTCTTTGCTTATTTCAAATGTTCTTGCCATAATATGGACTTGGTCTTTTACCAAATAGGGCTATCTTCTGTATACCACCCCTACCTTGTCACAACACAACTGATTGGCTCAAACGCATTAAGAAGGAAAGAAATCCCACAACTTTTAACAAGGCACACCTGTTAATTTAAATGCATTCCAGGTGACTATCTCATGAAGCTGGTTGAGAGAATGCCAAGAGTGTGCAAAATTGTCATCAAGACAAAGGGTGGCTACTTTGAAGAATTTGTTTAACATTTTTTTGGTGTTATTTCATAGTTTTGATGTCTTCACTTTTATTCTACAATGTAGAAAATAGTAAAAATAAAGAAAAAACGGGAATGAGTAAGTGTGTCCAAACTTTTGACTGGTACTGTATACATGATATATCTCAACACAGACGGACATCAACTTTTCCAGTGCCACCCACAGTCAAGTATAGATTTAACAGTCACACATAGCTGAATTTCATTACCACCAATGTGCAAGATTACTACAAAGGGAAAGTTTGTGTTCTCTCATTGCTACTGTGAGTCATTTCCTCAACTACTGACAGGTGACAGTGAACACTCACACAACAAGAATAATGTGTTGATTTGAGAATGTGTGAATTTGCAATGCAAAAAAGGACAGGTCTTCTTGTTTTTCCTACTTTTAATGCATGACTTAATATCCAAAAAAGGCACAATGTTTAAGACTAGATCATGTCTGAAAACCAAATTCATATGAAAATTGGGCTCAGAAAATCAGAAAGTTAAAAAAAATGTTCCTTACTATTCTTTCCGTGGTTTAGTTTTAATTAGAGACTCAACAACTACAGTAGAGGCACACTAGTCTATACGGCACAGGCTAACATGAGTGCTCATTTGATTAGAATCAGTATCCACCAACCAACTATTCGAATCTATGGGGTCAGCTCTACTGCTCACTCTCCACTTTGCCACTAAACCGCTAACTCCACTTTGCCACTAAACCAATAACTCCAATTTGCCACTAAACCAATAACTCCACTTTGCCATTAAACCAATAACTCCACTTTGCCATTAAACCAATAACTCCACTTTGCCACTAAACTAATTCCGGCTTGTTGTGTTGTGAATGAGGAGCAGATGACGGTTGCTTGGTTGACCCGGAGTACCCGACACTCACCCCTGGGAGGAAGGTGAAGAAGTTGTACTTCTGGTTGTTAATGACGTTCCGGGGGTACCTCTGCTCCCTCTTCTCTGGGTGGCCCAGCCACACCGTCCGCGGCCGGAAGTCCCCCATGCCGCAGCACCTCGACCACGGGCAGCACCTGAGGAACACCAGTGTAGTTCATCATTAGGGCTGGTTTCCTGGATGCAGGTTAAGCTTACTCCTAGACCTGTACATCACAAAGAGTCTCAGGGTAGTGCAGATGTAGGATCAGTCTTGCCTTTTTAATCATAATGAGTATATGGACAGATCAACACTCCTACTCTGAGATGCTTTTGAACACTGGCCCTAGACTAAAAAAAGAATGCTCAATGAAGAAATTCCAATACAATGCTTTTTAGTCCATGACTAGGAATAATCTGTGTCCGGGAAACTGGCCATTTTAGAGTTTTCCTCTCACTGAAATGCCACCACAATAATATGTAAATACTACAGTTGAAGTCAGAAGTTTACATACACCTTAGCCAAATACATTTAAACTCAGTTTTTCACAACTCCTGACATCTAATCCTTGCAAAAAGTCCCTGTCTAAGGTCAGTCAGGATCACCACTTTATTTTAAGAATGTGAAATGTCAGAATAAGAGACAACGATTTATTTCAGCTTTAAATTCTTTCATCACATTCCCAGTTAGTCAGCAGTTTACATACATTAAATTAGTATTTGGTAGCATTGCCTTTAAATTGTTTAACTTGGGTCAAACGTTTCGGGTAACCTTCCATAAGCTTCCCACAATAAGTTCCCCCCCCTCCTGCAGCAAAGCACCACCACAACATGATACTCCCACCCTGTGCTTCACAGTTGGGATGGTGTTCTTTGGGTTGCAAGCCTCCCCCTTTTTCCTCCAAACATAACGATGGTCATTATGGCACATAACGATGGTCATTATGGCCAAACAGTTCTATTTTTGTTTCACCAGACCAGAGGACATTTCTCCAAAATGTACAATCGTTGTCCCCATGTGCAGTTGCAAACCGTAGTCTGGCTTTTTAGTGGCGGTTTTGGAGCAGTGGCTTCTTCCTTGCTGAGCGGCCTTTCAGGTTATGTCGATATAGGACTCATTTTACTGGGGATGGGGATACAGATAATTTTGTACCCGTTTCCTCCAGCATCTTCACAGGGTCCTTTGCTGTTGTTCTGGGATTGATTTGCACTTTTCGCACCAAAGTACGTTCATCTCTAGGAGACAGAACTCGTCTCCTTCCTGAGCGGTATGACAGCTGCGTGGTCCCATAGTGTTTATACTTGCGTACTATTGTTTGTACAGATGAACATGGTACCTTCAGGCATTTGGAAATTGCTCCCAAAGATGAACCATACTTGGAGGTCAACAATTTTTTTCTGAGGTCTTGGCTGATTTCTTTTGCTTTTCCCATGATGTCAAGCAAAGAAGCACTGAGTTTGAAGGTAGGCCTTGAAATATATCCACAGCTACACCTCCAATTGACTCAAATTATGTCAATTAGCCTATCAGAGGCTTCTAAAGCCATCACATCATTTTCTGGAATTTTCCAAGCTGTTTAAAGGCACAGTCAACTTAGTGTACGTAAACTTCTGACCCACTGGAATTGTGATTCAGTGAATGATAAGTGAAATAATCTGTCTGTAAACAATTGTTATAAAAATTACTTGTGTCATGCAAAGTAGATGTCCTAACTGATTTGCTAAAACTATAGTTTGGTAACAAGAAATTTGTGGAGTGGTTGAAAAATGGGTTTTAATGACTCCAACCTAACTGTATGTAAACTTCCAACTTCAACTGTATGTTTCCTACGGTGGTGTGGATGGCTTCAGTCAAGCAATAGGGCCATAGAGGTGGGTCCTGAGTCAGTAAATATTGGCATCATGTGTTAGGCATTAAGGCCCTAGTTTCATACACCCTTCTCAAACAAAATATTCCACTTCATCTAAGCAAGCAGCCAGCAGGTAACCTAACCTTATGGCTTACCATGTGTCATAATGGTCAGATCAAATATTGTATATATATTCTAAATACTAATTCCCTGGATAATGAATCACTAACTGTGGATGAAGTGAGAAATTGAACCCCTTCTAATTCCCAAAATAGGAAGCTGTGTTCAAACTAGGGCTGACTGCTTGCTACAAATTGGATGAATGCAGCACCTAATTTTTAAAGATATCCAGTATAATGAAGTTACCCATTCAGATGTGCGAGACAACAACTTCAGAAAAGTCCCCTCTGTATTGGAGTTAGGCGAAAGCATGCATGCCAAATTGATTCATATTGAAATAAAATAAGACATACTGCTCACTTTCACAAAAGATGGAATATGTGAACCAATGAGGTTTACATTAAGAAGTCAAGCTACAGTAGGCCTACTTTATTTCACAAAGGAAATATTACATTTCAAGAACACATATGGAGGCTCCTCCAAGGAAAGGGAGGACCATCCCCCTTAGTGAATTTCATAAAATAAAAATAGTGAAACATTAAAAAGTTTTCCTTTTTAGATAAAACTATACTAAATATATTCACGTCACCAAATAATTGATTAAAACACACTGTTTTGCAATGAAGGTCTACAGCAGCCTCAACAGCACTCTGTAGGGTAGCACCATGGTGTAGCCAGAGGACAACTAATTTCCGTCCTAGCTCTGGGTACATTGACTTTAATACAAAATCTAGGAGGCTTTGTGGTTCTCACCCCCTACCAGACTTACACAGTACTTATGACAACTTCCGGAGGACGCCCTCCAACCTATCAGAGCTCTTGCAGCATGAACTGACATGTTGTTCACCCAATCAAATGATCAGAGAATGAATCTAGTACTGAAAGCATAAGCTACAGGTAGCTAGCACTGCAGTGCATAAAATGCAGTGAGTAATTTAAATCAGAGAGAGACAATAGTTTACTTTTTTTTTTACAAATTATTTCTTCAGAAATGAAGGAGAAGCAAGAGAGAAAGAGAGCTGGCTATATTTAGTTGAATTTTTATTAACTTTCACGAATGCAGTCAGCTAGTTTAGCCTACTCAAACACCTGGCTCAAACAAAGAGGGATGCTATGTTAGCTAGCTGGCTAACTAACACAGGAACTCTTCCAAGTCAAGGTAAGCTTTTAGTTTTATTCATTTATTGCCACGGGGGGCCGCCCGTGTAAATCAAATCAAATTTGATTTGTCACATGCGCCGAATACAATAGGTGTAGTAGACCTTACAGTGAAATGCTTACTTACAAGCCCTTAACCAACAACGCCGTTTTAAGAAAATTCCTAAAAAAAGCAGCAGTAAAATAACAATAGCGAGGCTATATACAGGGGGTACCAGTACAGAGTCAATGTGCGGGGGGACCGGTTATTTGAGGTAATATGTACATGTAGGTAGAGTTATTAAAATTAATATGCATAGATAATAACAGAGAGTAGCAGCAGCGTGGGGGGGAGGGTCAATGCAAATAGTCTGGCTAGCCACTTGATTGGATGTTCAGGAGTCTTACAGCTTCGGGGTAGAAGCTGTTTAATAGCCTCTTGGACCTAGACTTGGCGCTCCAGTACCGCTTGCCGTACGGTAGCAGAGAGAACAGTCTACGACTAGGGTGGCTGGAGTCTTTGACAATTTTTAGGGCCTTCCTTTAACACCGCCTGGTATAGAGGTCCTGGATGTCAGGAAGCTTGGCCCCGGTGATGTACTGGGCTGTACGCACTACTCTCTGTAGTGCCTTGCGGTCGGAGGCCGAGCAGTTGCCATACCAGGCAGTGATGCAACCCGTCAGGATGCTCTTGATGGTGCAGCTGTAGAACCTTTTGAGGATCTGAGGACCCATGCCAAATATTTTCAGTCTCCTGAGGGGGGAATAGGTTTTGTCGTGTCCTCTTCACGACTGTCTTGGTGTGCTTGGACCATGTTAGTTTGTTGGTCGCCAAGGAACTTGAAGCTCTCAACCTGCTCCACTACAGCCCTGTCGACGAGAATGGGGGCATTCTCGGTCCTCATTTTCCTGTAGTCCACAATCATCTCTTTGTCTTGATCACATTGAGGGAGAGGTTGTTGTCCTTGCACCACACGGTCAGGTCATTGACCTCCTCCCTATAGGCTGTCTCGTCGTTGTCGGTGATCAGGCCTACCTCTGTTGTGTCATCGGCAAACTTAATGATGGTGTTGGAGTCGTGCCTGGCCGTGCAGTCATAAGTGAATAGGGAATACAGGAGGGGACTGAGCACGCACCCCTGAGGGACCCCCGTGCTGAGGATCAGCGTGGCGGATGTGTTGTTACCTACCCTTACCAACTGCTTGCTGCTGACTGTACTGCATGATTGTAGTGGGTTTACTAATGTGTTTGTTCTAATAAGGCTGTAATGTAACAAAACCTGAAAAAGTCAAGGGGAAATGAAGGCTATTCTATGCGAGAAATTGCCAAGAAACTGAAGATCGCTACTCCTTTCTACTCCCTTCACAGGAGTAGTACACAGCGTTGTATGAGATCTTCAGTTTCTTAGCAATTTCTCGCATGGAATAGCCTTCATTTCTCAGAACAAGAATAGACTGACGAGTTTCAGAAGAAAGATCTTTGTTTCTGGCCATTTTGAGCCTGTAATTGAACCCACAAATGGGCCTCTGTATGCCTATGTAGATATACGATTAAAAATCAGCCGTTTCCAGCTACAATAGTAATTTACAACATTAACAATGTCTAGACTGTATTTCTGATCACTTTGATGTTATTTTAATGGACAAAAAAAGTGTATTTTCTTTCAAAAACAAGGACATTTCTAAGTGACCCCAAACCTTTGAACAGTAGTATCACACACACACACACACACACACACACACACACACACACACACACACACACACACACACACACACACACACACACACACACACACACACACACACACACACACAACAGTAAGAACACCTGCTCTTTCCATGACAGATTGACCAGGTGAATCCAGGTGAAAGCTTTGATCCCTTAGTGATGTCACTTGTTAAATCCACTTCAATCAGTGTCGATGAAGGGGAAACAGGGTAAAGAATGATTTTTAAGCCTTGAGACAATTGAGACATGGATTGTGTATGTGTGCCATTCAGAGAGTGAATGGGCAAGACAAAATATTTAAGTGCCTTTCAATGGGGTATAGGTGCCAGGCTCACCGGTTTGTGTCAAGAACTGCAACGTTGCTGGGTTTTCTACACTCAACAGTTTCCCATATGTATCAAGAATGGTCCACCACCCAAAGGACATCCAGCCAACTTGACACAACTGTGGGAAGCATTGGAGGCAACATGGGCCAGCATTCCTGTGGAACACTTTTGACACCTGGAAGAGTCCATGCCCCAACAAATTTAGGCTGTTCTGAGGGCAAAAGGGGGTGGGTGCACTCAATATTAGCAAGGTGTTCTTAATGTTTTGTATACTCTGTGTACACTGAACAAAAAGTTAACCCAACAATTTCAATGATTTTACTGAGTTACAGTTCATAAGGAAATCAGTCAATTGAAATAAATGCATTAAGGGGGGTGGGGAGTTACTCAGTATTTAGGAGGTGTTCCTAATGTTTGGTATACTTAGTGTATATTGTTGCTTATCTTAACAGAGCCAACTCATTTGCAATTAATTTAAATCTTAACATTGAAATGCTCTGACAAGCACCATCTCTGAGATTGACTCTTCAAATCATATTGTTTTGGTCACACACACATTTAGCAGATGTTATTGTGGATGTAGCAAAATGCTTCCTGCCTGAGGGGATGATTGGGTACATGAGAGATGAATAGGGGATGCCCAGACAGGTGTGTAGCCTAGACTTGGGTGGCCTGCATTATGTTTTACTTTAACATTTGTGCAAATTTATGAGGGCAATATTATCATTGCATATCATATCAGGAAATAGGAAATAATAATTATTATATATAAAATGCACTGTGTAATAATAAGTCACATCATCCATATTATGTGTCTATCGATAGATAGTCATGGTGGTTTGCTGTCCCCTAAACCAGGGTTTCCCAAACTTGGTCCTGGGGCCCCCCATGGGTGCATGTTTTGTTTTTTGCCTTAGCATTACACAGCTGATTCGAATAACCAACTCATCATCAAGTTTAGATTATTTGAATCAGCTGTGTAGTGCTTGGGCAAAAAAACTAAACGTGCAAGGGGCGTGCCCCAGGGCCGAGTTTGGGAAACCCTTCCCTAAACAAGTGCTGATTCTTATAGTAAGGCCTGCCCTGTTTGGGCTGGTTCAACGCAATGACACAAAGAATGTCAGTCAACCATGCCACACTACCCCACCTTATCTTGAAGCATAATGCGGAGGGTGTTGTTTTTTTTGTCGGTCTATATGCCAATCTAGTCCCATGGATACTTAAACAATAGGCGATTAATATTGTACTAGCATCGACAGGACGGACAGCACCCGGAACAAGGATGGCTAATACATATTTCCCTAAACAAGCCCGTCAATTGTTCAGTTAGAAAATAGGTTCGTTTCATCTTGAACGTTTAGAATATACGGTTACAATTGAGATATTCGTCTGCAGGCTTTGAAAACAATTCGTGTTATCAGCCATCGAGCTAAATTACAGTCTAACGTCGTCGTTCTTAACATTTACAGTGTATACAACTTATTTTTTGTTCTTACCCATTCCTGTTTTTATTGTCGTGTCTTTTTTTGTCTCTCACTGGTTGCAAAGCAATATTGTCCGTCATTTCTGCAGCCCCAGTTGACGGTGACGCCAGACGAAGTCCACCTCGCTGTCTCTGCGTTCTGGGCGGAGGCTTTTTTGTGTGTCAGTGGCTGTTTTGGGCTTGCTTCAGCTAGTGGCTTGGCTCTTCATCATAGCTGATTCCATTTCGCTTTATCAAATATGTTAGAATTGGTGTGATGAAATAGTATTTAAAAATATGAACCTATAGGTTATGGCCTATAACATACAAATCTTCAATGGTTTAACATTTTTCGTTTTTTTCCCCATTCCAACAGGCCTAGGGGCTTGTCCAGAATAATGCACTGATCAGATAACTTTAACCCAGTAGCCTATGTATGCTCCATCTTGCTCTCCATTTCAAGAGACACAAATTCGATTAGGATACTTTAAGATTAGGTCTATACCTGCAACACCTGATGGGCCCCGTTTTGGTGGATAATTGTCTTAGTGGTTGGATAAACTGTTCTTACGCGAATTTCATTTTACTAACCACCCGAAGACCGCTCGAGGCCCTGATCGGTCACAAAAACAGATTGTTAGATTTCATTGTTTGGGGGGGGGGCAATGTTTGAATAGACTGCTAGTTGGATGGAGATGCAAATTAATTTAGTTGGATGCAAATTGACTTGGGCGCAAACATTCATTACTGGTACAAGTGAGATCAGCAACCAAACCAACAACTCCAAGTGTGTGATCAGAAGGAGACGAGATGGAAATCAGGGGTGTGCACGATGCAAATCAAAGAAAAGTAGCAAGAACAGACCCACGTAATCCACAAAGTGCATGCCCTGACAGAACAGATACAATTTTGTTGGCAGGACTGTAACGAACTCTTCATAGACAGAACTAAAGAGATTAACTTCATACAATGAAATCAAAACTGCAACATCACATGGTTCAGAATAATTCATGGCATGGGGACAGAAAACAGAACGCAAACCAAAGTTGGAAAAGTCACCCTGATTTTTATTTTCACAAGACCAGAAAGTAACATTTAGGTGACAAGGAAACAAAAGGAAATAAGACATTTACATTGTAAACAAGCCTAAACAGGCTCAACATTTCTTAAATTGTAGAGACATCAAAGCAGTTCTGACATGATTAGATTTTATAAACAAGGCACAACTTGGTAAATGCATTTTAATGGGGAATGTACAACAGTATTCTAGAGTTCATCTGCACATTCAGAGTTGTGCAAAGAGTCCAGTGATACATTCATTACTTACAACTCTGTAGAGAGGAATGAAAGCATATCATTGCTTACTCAGAATGTATCAGAGTGAATATACCTTTGAAGGTAGGTGGAGGAAAAACAAATATGTAAATGAGGTAGAGAGTCACCCTCAAAAGCTCTGGCATGACGCGATATAAATTAACAAAGTTTAAGATTCAACAGTTGATAAAAGAATGTTTAGTAGATTTGCACGTTCAATCAATGGAGAGAAGTATTGAAATATGTCACTTAACAAGGGTAGCAATTGAGTGAAATATTGAGTCAAATTCTGAAGTCAACATTTCCAAGTCCTCAAACAAAGTAAGAAAAGATGACAAATCAGTGATGTGCCTTCTCTAATATGACCACCAAAGTAAACAAAGTCAAGCTGGATGGTTTTGAAATGTAGCCATCAAAATAAGCTTACCAAAATGTGAAGAAATTTAAAGTGCAGGTATGATTGAGAGAATTCTGCTTTATATGGTTGTCCCCCAAATTGCATCATATTACACATATATGGTGCACTACCTTCAGCCAGTGCAAAAGTAGTGCACTAGGGAATACCGTGTCATTTAAAACACACCCATATCCTTCAGAAAACAACCCACCGAAAGACGCAGAAGCTCTGCTGGTCGACAAAGGTTAATGGAAGCAAAAATAACAAAACAATAATGAACAGATCTTTGTAAATGTGACTGGGGGAAAAAAGCACTTCCAGAAACAGCGCAGTATGCTACATGAACAAACAGTATCAGTCAAAACAGACAAAAAGAACCATTACAATCTTGTGGTGCTTAAAAAAAAAAAAAAGACAATAGAGCAACAATTCCAATTCTAGCTAGGCACTTGGTATGAGGTTTTCAGTTTTAGAGAGAAAGGCAAAGAAATGACTGTCTCAACATGTGTAACGTATCTGGAAAAATGATTAACCTCCAAAATGGACAACTGAGCAAATCAGTAGGCCTATCTGGATCAAACAAAAGTACATGACACCTGACAGAACGCTCTCAGTAGACCACCTCAGAGCATCTCCAAACAATTCCCTCAAACATCGGGAGAAATTGTTGGCCATTACATAAACTTCCTAAAATGTATTGCACACAATAGGAGGAGTGCCAAATAGTTATGTACTGTGCAGAGGAATCAGAATAACTACTTGTTTATCTGCACTAAAACAATGGTGTACACAGTCATAAACTGAAGATTTTCTAAATCTAGACAAAATCATTCAAAGTACAGGTTCTTCCATCAGGGAGGGAGACATTCTGAATCAAAGCAGTTGCAGGTAAGCCAGACATTCAACTTCTGGAAACAAGACTAAAAAGGTCCCTCACAGAAATACCCGCATATATTGAGAAAAAAAATAAAACAGTAAATACAACTACAGTAGTTATATCTAGTTCAACTAAATATAACACTTTTAAGGGATGAATTGTTCAAATGAAAGGTTATGGAAGAGCTGCATCATTTAATTTACTGAGAGTTCCAAATAGGCTTTGCAAAAAACAGAAATGTTCAGCAAGGGTTAAGGACTATCTCATAAAAGTGTTGGAATAGCACATGTTTATTGTACCTGGACCTAGTGGCAAATTTTAGCCAACATTGCTACTATGAACATTCAAATCTGCACACAATCAATGGAAAAAAAATGAACAGATAAAACTGCCTTCTTCCATTTCAAAACTAGTTCACTGCAATTTTCCCTTCCTCCATGAAATGTGGGAACTGAGATTTGGCCACGCTCTCTGAGCCATTCTTCTCAATCTCTGCCATGGTGGCAGGCAGGCCAGAGTGGGACCCATCCATTTCCATCAGGCCTCCAGTCGAGCGGAACAGAGGACCACCGGCCAGGCTACCAGGCATACCACCATTTTGGATCACAGAGATCTCGTTAGTCTTCATGGACAAGCCGTTGGTGAAAGCAGCAGCATACTGGTTCCACAGAGACTGGTCGAAGTTCATTGGCTGAGGATCCAGTTCCTTGGGAGGTGGCATAACGTTGCCAGACTCTGAGCTCATGGCCATCAGGGCCATGGGGTTGTCCAGAGAGAGGCGCTGGCCACGCCTCACAGAGCTGTTCCACATGTGAGTTGTAACATGCACCTAAAACAAATATACATATTATAATACAAATCAAGAAAAAGTGCAAATGTTCATAAAAGCGTGATCCAGAATGGATTACTACAGAAAATTACTTAAAAATACCTCCTTTTTGTTGCATATACATTACAAAAGTATCATACCAGACCACAGAGTCTATGAAAGATGAAGGCTTTTATAGCATTTCTCTTCTATGAAAGAACCTTACCTTTAGGTTGCCTCTAGTGGTGAAGGCCCTGCCACAGACGGTGCAGCCGAAGGGCTTCTCTCCAGTGTGGGTCCTCTCATGGATCTGCAGGGCACTGGCAGAGGAGAAGTTTTTGCCACAGGAGTTACACAGGTGCTGCTTGCTGGATCTACGGGGAGCACTTGAGCTGTCCCGTGGCTGCCCTCCTGCTCCCTGGGGCATCTGGGAGCCAAATAGAGAGCTCATGCCCATGGAGCTCTCTGGGGGAATCTGCATCTCCAGTTGGACCAGACTGGAGGGCACCCTCATGAAAGGAGGCAAATGGCTGGGAGCTGTTGAGAAGGAGAAGATTCCAGTTAATAAACAATACTCCCAGATTACTCCCAGTCAACCTACACTTAAAACCCTAAAGAGAATGCCATTGATTTATAATACAGCACATTCGAAACAAAGTTGTTTAAACACTTACCATACTCTCCATTAGTGAAGTACAGGCCAGGCTCTTCTTTTATGGTTTTTGGAGTGAAGCTGGGTGCCGTCAGGTCCAGAGCGCCATTGGACCCACTGGCATCCTGAGAGCCGCCGTCAGAGTCTGGTCTAGGCCTGTTCCGGGTGTAATCCTCAGGGAAGGCTAACTCGGGGGACTTTGACTTGCTGCTGCCCACATGGCTGTTGACTGGGGATGAGGAGTGGAAGGAGACAGAGTCTGAGACGGTGGGGCTGCGGCCGCTCTGGTACTCTTGCTCCCGGAGGCCCTCGGAGGCTGAGGTGGACTCTTTGGGGGGCACTCCATCGCTCTCTGAAGCGGTGCTGCTTTGGCGCTGCAGGTTGAGAGACGAGGTGAGGTTCTTCATGTGGTTCTCCAGTGCCGCTATGCTGGAGAACACAGAGGATGGAGGGGCCTGATGGGGTTGGTGCGGTTCCTCAGACACAGATGGTGGGAGAGAATCTGAAGTTTTGCTTGGCTTCTCCTGAGAGTCAAGCTCTGTGTATTGGTCTTCCATGCTCTCAAAGCCGTTGAAGTCCATGGACTTCTCGTCGGGCAGAGGGGAGTTCATTTCTTCAGAGGCCTCTAACTGAGTCTCTGGCATGGGGGTGTTGGGAATCTGGCCTCCCATGTGCATGCGGATGTGCTGCTGGAGAACCACAGCATTGGTGAACTTCTTCTGGCAGATGGGGCAGGAGTGTTGCATCTTGAGGGGCGTGTTGGCCCGATGGACACTGTAATGAGCTTTGAGGTTGCCCTTGGTGGAGAAGGCACGGCCGCAGATCTTACACTTGTAGGGCCGCTCACCCGTGTGTGTACGGTAATGCATCTTCAGGGAGCTTTGGCAGCTGAGCACTCGGTGGCAGATGTAGCACTCGTTTGGGTCATTGGTCCTCTTCTCCAGCCCATCCACCATCTGCTGTAATTTGGCTGTTTCAGAGCCTTCGTGGTCGCTGAGAGGGTCTTTGCCGTTCATGTGATGCAGCGCTCCCATTAGCTCATTAGATACCTGGTGGTGCTGATCAGAGCCCATTTCGTGATTGAACGCGTTTGAGGAAATTGATGCTCCGTCACTTCCAGATGATGCCGGTCTTTGGGAGAACGGGTCGCTCCTGAAACCTTCAAACGAAGGCTTGAATCCCTGAGGTGCTGATGGGTGGAAACCTGGAGATGGGATGCCAAGCATTGGCTTCATGTCCACCATGTTGGATTCTTCAATCGGCATTGACATGCCATACGGGATGCCGCTGCTGGTGGGAATGTTGTCAAGGTGTTCTGGCACAGGGTGTGGGTTCATCCTGATGTGAGGGTACTTCTCCTTGTGTCTCTGGAAATGCACTTTAAGGTTTCCTTTGGTTGTGAAGCGGTTTCCGCAGATGTTACATTTAAATGGTCTTTCTCCAGTGTGCGAGCGCAAATGGATCTGGAGCCCGCTGTCGTTACCAAAGGTTTTTCCACAGTACTTACACTTATGCTTGTACATGCTGTCGCCACCAGACCCGTTTTTAGACTCAGGCATGTTTGGGATCTTGCTCTTTACTTTCTTAGAGGGATCCATCCCTGACGAGAGGCCAGTGAAGGGACTTTGAAAGGCCTTGTAGCCTGGTGATTGAGGCAGTAACACTGGTAGGTGGTTGGCCAGGTCTGGGAGCCCCTTCAACATATCGGTTTTGGAGGGCATTGGCCCCAGTCCTCCAGCCAGTGAGGTGGGGTTGCTGTTGGACTGGGGTAGTTTGCCCTGTTTGAGGGACTCTATCGAGAGACTCTGGCGGCTAGTCCTCTTACTGATCAGGGCTGCTGCAGCAGAGAGCTGCTGGGAGAGGTGAGCTCCTAGGGCTTTAAGAGGGTCAACTGATGCCCCTTTGGCCGATTGGAGGCTCTGTGGAGCCATCATGGCCACCTGGATACGGATCTGCTCAGTCAGATGGATCTGTTGGATCTGCTGCTGCTGGAGAGCCACCAGCTGTTCCAGGATCATGGGGATAGCTTGCAAAGCCTCCTGGGAGGTCTGTGCAGACCTTCGGTTGTTCAAACCAACGTTCGATGAATGCTGAGTGACGGCCACTTTGGTGCCAGGCATGGACTCCAAGATGACATTTGAATCTTGGAGTTTGGATGAGGTCTGGCTCTGATGGTTACTCATTTCAGGCCTGGGATTGTCAGACATCTCTACCTGGTCTTGTTTGGGTGGTTGTTCCGCACCGTTTATTTTAGGTTCTTCCTCGTCATCCATCCTTTCCATAGACTCTGCATTGGACTTTGATAGAGAATTACTTCTGCGCTGGCAGTCCCTGTGGTCATTCTGGAAGTCACCAGGGGAGTCTCCTTGTGACACCTCTTCTGGTACTTCTCTCCCCTCGCCATCTTTCATGATGACTGCCTTGTGACTTTTAGTGCAATTATTCTGATGTTCGAGAAATTCAGCCTCATTGAAGAATTCAGCACAGCATTTGGTGCAGACCTTTGCTGTGTCCATTCGAAACCTCTTCGCCTCATTTCCAACCTCTTCAGTTTGACCATCTTGTAGAACCCCTGTAATGAAAATAAGTAGGGAAATCTCAGGTTAAAACCATTAAATAACAACCAACTAAAGTCAAGGTATAAATTCATTAGTCTGAATATAATTTAAGTCTTAGTCTGTATATAATTTAAAGTCTGTATATCTGCATATAATTTAAATTCAATCAATTATTTATATACTTTAATTTCAGTCACACACACACAAATGCATTTTAAATATACTAAAGGTTGCATTCAAATACTGCAATAACTAATGGGCCTCATCTACAATAGAAATGCTGTGCTTTTGGTGGGCAAAGCTTGAATCAAAGTTTTACATTTATGAAAAGCATTTCATCAGATTTCCAGTCAATGCATTGTGAACATGAGGGTTTAGTGCAATTTGGGCTCAGTGCACAACTGGCCCAGCAGAGGGCAACATCTGGCTTGAGACAAAAACAGGGGCAACCTAATTTGGATGTAGAAACTGAAATGCATTCCTATAGCAATTATACTTTATTATAAGGATTGGCCAACATGTGAACCCATATCATATTGTGTGGGCCTGTAATAACCAGCCCGAATTTGCCACAATAATGAAAGTATCGGAAGTAAGGTATGAACTGCCCCAGAATCTGTTTTCAGCGTTAGAGAAGAGACACGTCATAGTTCCACTCATCGTCGACATCGCTAACGCACTGATACAGGGGCAGGTGAGGTGTGAACTATTAAACAATATAGTCTACATAACCGACACTTAAATGTAATTCACAACTAATTCTATATAAATGACATATGCTTATGCCCAGTCAGGGCAATGTCTTCACACCAGTTGAATTGTCTTGAACTTTCACACCCAGAAAAGATCAGGGGATATCGCCCGCATATCAACATCTCATTTACATGCAGTGTAAATTCGAGCAACTTCTAGCAAAATGGAACACGTGAACCGGTATCAATCCTAAAGTGATAATTTTAAGTGTGTCTGCCCACCCGAGGCAATTTAACAACCAGTCGCATACTCAAATGCTAATGTACTCGACTGAGAGGGAGGGGGGCGAGGGGGTGTAGACCGCCTGTCTGCATTCTTCCAACGCAATTGTTGCTGGATTTGCTAATCGCTCAGTGGGGAGGGTGAAAGTTGCAAATGGCATTGTAGGTAGACTATTCAGAATCCTTTCATTGTCAAAGAAGTTGCCAATGTTGCAGTGCATAATAACGCAGTAGGCAGCGGGAGGAGAACGTTACCTTATCAATCACTATGCAAAATGGGTCGATTATGACAAGCAGCAATGAACAATCAACAACCCGCAAAATGGGGGAAAAACAAGTTTGAAGAAAAAAACTATTTCGATTTAAATCGGGATATGAAATTATTTCAAACAAAACAAAGATCAGAAAATATTGACTTCACAACGTGTGTCCCTCTAATCATATGACCACTTGGTGGCGCATAAATTCTATCAGATCGCCTGGTCTTATAGTTCAATATGGCACGAGGTGAAACCACACAGGGGTTGCCAGTTACATTGTATCAACGTACTCTCATTTTATCAAACAGAACATATAGCTATTCTCTGATCAAAGAACACATGCACTCTCCCACTCAAAGCGGTCTACGTGTAAGTTGCATTAGTAGGCGATAATCATTCATAAAAGGTGATGTTCATTACTATAGCAACACAAACCGCACCCCCAGCCCTTGCCTACAAATCGACCACTACGGGTCCGTCCATCCCCCACATATGTAGGAAAGAAAACAGTTATGCCTTAAACTGGGGGATTTATTGCTTTCAGGTCAACTTACTCCCGAGTCACATTTCATACTGTCCGACACCTTTAAAAAAAAATGCCACATCACACTACATAAAATATTCCATATACACCTACCTAATGATGTAAAGCTACCTACAGAGCAAGTTTATTAGTAGGCTATTCAGACACCACATGCAATAATATCTAAAACTAATGCCCTAAATAGATAGTTCAATTAGGCCTACATAAAACATTTTCTTTAAAGATAACCAAACAACCAGATACGCATATCCTACTACAATAATCACGTTAGTGATATTCAGCCAGATATTCCTGTTTCGTATTTCATAGGTAACATTTTGGAAAATCAACTGAAGTTAAAGAAAAGTTAAAAGGCAATGTCGTATAGAGTGGACTTCTGGTTCACTGACAAAAACGAAATCGATTCATCAAATTGGTCAAACGTTTGCAATTAAGAAACTCATATGTAGTCTATTTTTGCAACAAACAAACAAAACAAAAAGAGTTGAGAACTTAAACAAACTCATAGGTTTATTCATGAAAACGCGTGGTCGGTTCCAAGGGTCATGATCCAGCCAGGTCAACGTGCGAGGAGAAACAATGTATCACTTTCCAATTAGAATGTTGATATCTTGCAACATTGTATAAATATAACCCCGCGCGACTCTTTCTAAAAGTACTTTATCAGTACAAAAACTCACCCTTTTCTGACGAACCGGGCTCACCGGAATTAATTTGCTGTGGTTTAGCTTGCTTGCGCCTCGACATGGTGCAAACATCGGGAACAAACAGTAACACAATTTTCTTCCCTTCTTTACAAATTCTTCGGGTTGTAAAATTAGCTCCTCAAGTAGAAATGCGCATGTCAACGTAATTATTAGTATCAATAATGCATTGCGATGTATCATGGTCCTCTGACAGCTGATTGGCTCCAGTCCAAGTGCTTACACATTATTCAAATAGGGCCCATTGATGAGAAAAGCAGTGCCATAAGGGGGCGTGAGATGCGATACTAGTAGATAGAAGGTGATGGAGGGAGGGAGGGAGGTACAGGAGATACAGATCTAAACAGATCTAAACCTACCTTATCTGCCATACTTTATCTATGGAACTATTGTCACTTGGGTAATCATAATAATATCATTCAACTCCAAAAGTTTGCTTAGAGTACTCATTAGAAGAGTATATTTCATAATGTAGAACATTTTTTTATTTATTATTCCCATGCAGACATGTTGGTTCATATTAATCTGTCCTTTTCTTCCAACATGCAGTCAAATATATTATTTCGGATCCATTAACCCTGCAAGCTATCCTTTGCGATGTGATCTAGTTGAGCTAAATATAAAATTATTGTGAAAATGTCCCCCCAAAAATGTATTAAGATCATTCGTTAAAGTATTAACATTATCATTTCTTTTCATTGATTTACCAATTACTCCAATGGGCTCCCGAGTGGCGCAGCGGTCTAAATGAAAATCAAATCAATCTTTATTTGTCACATGCGCCGAATACAACAAGTGTAGACCTTACCGTGAAATGCTTACTTACAAGCCCTTAATCAACAGTGCAGTTCAAGAAGGCACTGCATCCCAGTGCTAGAGGCGTCACTACAGACCCTGGTTCGATTCCAGGCTGTATCACAAACGCCCGTAATTGGGAGTCCCATAGGGCGGCGCAGAATTGGCACAGCGTCGTCCGGGTTAGGGTTTGGCTGAGGTAGGCTGTCAATGTAAATAAGAATTTGTTCTTAACTGACTTGCCTAGTTAAATAAAGGTTAAATAAAATAAAAAATACCAATAACTTTAGGGAAAGTATTTCTGGTTACTGAAAATATAGTTCTTATCATTATTCAAATCATTAAAATTGGTTTAAATCACATGCAAGAGAAGTACAGACAGACAACAGACTCTTCCTCAAGAGAGACACCTTTGGCCCAGAGTCCAATCACTCTGACTTTCCATCAGAATAGTCAGGGTCAAGACCCCTACTATCCAGAGACTGTAATATCATTGTAGGTGTGGTGAACCATACTGCTATGATGACTAAAATGCTATAATGTACAGAATTTTTGGGAGAAGTCTTTGAGCAGCATATACTTTGTTTGTGTGCCATATGTCAGTTCAGTGCCACAATTCAGATAGCATATAGATAGATGTACAATCCAATGAGAGGATATCCAGATCAGGCAGCTGAGGGGAGGACGGCTCATAATAATGTCTGGAACAGCGCTAACGTAGAACATAGAAACCATGTTTGATACCATTCCACTAATTCCGCTCCAGCCATTACCACGAGCCCGTCCTCCTTAATTAAGGTGCCACCAACCTCCTGTGATCCAGATGGTAAAAAAATACATGTGATCTACAATCCTTTTTCAAAAACTCAAACACATTGTCAGAGCTGCAATCCTTGAAGCTCCTTCCAACAACAAATAACCATTGACTGGAAATTTCTATGGTCTCCCTCAAATTCAAGATTCACTCTGATTTACACGTTATTTACTGTAATTCAACTTTATTATCCTTCAAGGAAAAATGCATAGCTTTGGATGTAAAATACATGTAAAAAACATATTTCTCTTTGTCATTAGACCATGTGAGTTCTGGTAAATTGTCAAGGTGGTAAAGAATGTATTGCCCACTGAACTCATAAAAGGATAGGCCAACCTATTTTACCTACTCAAACCCCCTTTCCACTGTCAGCCATCTTCACAAAAAGGGGACTGCTCTAAAATAAAATGGGATGGGGGTATTCAAAGCAAAAGTGCTTAAATAAGTAAGGACATGAGTAAGTAACTCTGTCCCAGATTCCAGACCACCCCATTACCCTCCATATCGTTGTGTATGGTGGGAGGTGTTCAAGGTTTCCATGCACTATGGACATGGAATTGATTCCATTCAGTAGAAAGATGACAACAAATCAAACAGCTAAAAGGCACATACAAACTTTAGCCACGGCAGAGAGAAATAGGTTAATTTTACATCCAAAGCAATGCATTTTTCCTTGAAGGATAGTAAAGTTGATTTACAGTAAATAACATGTTAATTTGAGTGAAATTTGAATTTGAGGGAGACCATAGAAATTCACTAAGTCTATGGTTATTTGCTTTTTCTGTAACAACTGTCTGATGAACGGGATAAAAAAAAATGTCTTTGTCGATGACTGAGAGACAAAGATAAGTCCATACAGGTATATCCAGAAAAACAAAAGTATTTTACTTAGGGACTGACTGAAGGTGAAAAAGAAGGGAGTGTTGTCTAGACGCTTTATAGCCCCAATAAGAAAACTATGCTTGAATACACTCTGTTTCTGTTGCGTTCAAATGAAACAATTCAAACTGTTGGCTTTTGTGCCATAAATCTGAAATGGTGGGAACCAAAGGGACGCTAACAAAAAATACCACATTTCATTATGAATTTAACAATAAACATGCATCACTAAGGCATTGCATTGCTCTCAACTGGAAGCACTGGAAGCATCAACACCATAAGAAAAGTAAAACTTTCTTTAGCTCAATATTTGATGTACTTATTTGACTAGGATATACAAAATAATGAGAGCGAAAATAAATACATCTACTGAAATGACTTTAATGATTATTCTTTGACCACATGACAGTTTTGTTACTGTAAACGGTTTCATCAAGAGGTGAACCAAGTAAAGAATGTTTCCTCTTATGTTTCCTTATGTTAGGAAACAATGCATTACTTGTAATTCATCTTCATTTTGTATTGTAATAAAGCGTGTTTACTTGAGGTACAATAGGGTGTTATTGACGTATGCCCATACATTTGTTGATGTATCTGTGGTATTTAAAAAATCCAACTTTATAATCAAAATGTTAATCTAGGAGCCTGCTTTATAAATTGCTTTAAATAAGTTGTCTCTTTGTGTCCATAGTTCCTGCACTCTAATCACATACTTTGATGAGTGATTGAATGCAGAAAGTTGCCTGTCAAATGGCAGTTTATTATTGTGTAGAAAAATGAAGAAAAGTAGCATTCTCCTGAGGAGTGACCTTGTGTGAAATACTGAGATATCCATAGTTACCAGGATCCTCTGACCATTTCACCAGTTATGCGTAGATTCCTGGAGCTGTGCCCGGAAACTACACAGGCGATCTTCAGATTTTCTTATTGCAGTTTTGAGTGTTTTCCCAGATCTTATTTTGATTATTTTCTCCTTTCTTGGTGTACCTTCTTTGGTTGCATCTGAAATCCTTCCTCCCCACAAGAAACATAAATAACATCATTAAAGGAAAACTCTGCCCAAAAACTATCTTTTGATATTTGTTTCATTAGTCCATTGTTGACATAGTCCCAAAGGACTAATGAAACAAATACCAAATTATTGTTTTTAGGTGGAGTTTTCCTTTAAGAACACACAAAGGAGAGAACAACAGTTTACATGCAAAAATTGATTTCCATGAAACGGACGGGCAATTTTGAAGAAAGACTGTTCTCCATGATTGAGTAACCATCTATACACATAGTGCAACACCTCATTATCTCAGCTCACAGGTCACCAAAGCAACACCCACCCGTAGCACGCGCTCCAGTAGGTATATTTCACTGGTCATCCCCAAAGCCAACACCTACTTTGGCCGCCTTTCCTTCCAGTTCTCTGCTGCCAATGACTGGAACGAATTGCAAAAATCGCTGAAGTTGGAGACTTATATCTCCCTTATTATAACTTCAAGCATCAGCTGTCAGAGCAGCTTACCGATCGCTGCAGCTGTACACAGCCCGTCTCTAAATAGCCCATCAAATCAACTACCTACCTCATCCCCATATATATATATATATTTTTTGCTCTTTTGCACACCAGTATTTCTACTTGCACATCTGCACATCTATCCCTCCAGTGTTAATTGCTCAATTATAATTACTTCGCCACTATGGCCTATTTATTGCCTTGCCTCCTTACTTAATTTGCACCCACTGCATACAGATTTTCTATTATGTTATTGACTGTACGTTTGTTTATCCCATGTGTAACTCTGTGTTGTTGTTTTTGTCGCACTGCTTTGCTTTATCTTGGCCAGGTTGCAGTTGTAAATGAGAACTTGTTCTCAACTGGCCTACCTGGTTAAATAAAGGTGAAATAAATAAAAATATTTTAAAAAGTGCCATCCAGCAAATTCAAAGGCTGTCATCAACCGATCCATAGTGTTAGGTTATTTTCAATCGATCAGAAAACACCCTTTGTAACTTTTCCCTTTCCCTTAACACATGTAGGCCTATTTTGTTATTTTGTTGTCCAACTTCAGAATCGAGATTGAGGGCATTGAGGTGTAAAGGCATGGGGTTTTGGAAGGTTTCACAATTTGAAGCTCGGATGTTGTCTATTGTTTGAAAAAACAGTGCTATGTCATTGTTGTGAGTCATGGAGGGAACTCTAAATGATTTCCAAATAGTTTCAAGTATGAATTTGTTGAATAGAACCACTGTATTTCTCAGTGGAATAGTATTGTTCTTCATGTCATTGAAGACCGTGTTTGGGAAACACTGGTCTAAGGAAGACTAGTTTCAAAGAGTTATACAACACATTCATAATACAAGGAACATTTTAGATCAATAGCATAGTTAACTACTTAATAAATGCAGACATGGTTCCAACACCTGGGTGAAACATGATGTGAACTGAGTCCCACACAGGAAGTGCAATTTACACAGGCCTTCAGATAGAGATGTGAGTCTTCAAAGATAACAAGATGACTGCTTATTTGTCTCACACCACTGAATGGGAGGTGGATGTGGGGGTTGGGCTCCAAGAGGAAAGTATGTGCCACAGCATTCCACAAACAACTCAGCAGTAACCTCTTGGGCTTTTGTCTTTTGAGTTGTCTGTCTGAGTATTGTAAGTGGGTGTGGACAGTGCAAAACTACAAACTTTATGACACAATTTTCTCTCAGTGGTTGAGGTCATATCACGTGTGAAAGAAGGAAAAGAGCTTTGTGATTTGTTATCTTTTTATTTACAGTGTTGGTAGTAGTCATGTATCCACCTAGCTCACCCATGAGTGTGTGAATGTGTGTCGGTAGTGTGACTGTGTGATGGAGGGAACAGGAGGAGGGGGCTAGGTGGGGGAGAGTGATCAGCGCAGGATCCCACACATGGCTGTAATTTAATGGAGAATTGCCCACCAGGTTCCTGTCCAGAGAAAAACACACTAATAGTCAGGCTTTTGTTATTGCACGACTATGACAACTGCTTCCATCAACAAACAATAAAGTGTTGAGGGAACAAGGACTTACTGAATGTATGGAGGGTTCCCTGCTGTGCCTACTTCTCACCTCCAGTGGATGATTGACCACAGATTATTTATGAGTCTATATTTACAAGCCAATAGTAAAACATGAATGGACTGGCTGCATGGGATGTGAGATCCATTTTCTGTCTTTCCATTCGGAAAATGAAAAAGCATACTCATTCATTAGACTTAAAAACAGTAAAGAGTACATATTAAGGGCTCTTGTAAATGCATTCACAATCTATCACCAATATAGTGATCACTGAAATAAAGCCATTTTCCTTTGGTGTGTCGCTAGCTACCTTGGCATTGGTTGATGTGGTGTCGGATCCTGAGAGAAAAAAAGTGCTAGAGAAATTGAGACACAGCAAACACACAGAGCCAGGCAGTCACCATCAAGCTGTGAGTCAACAGGGGGCCAATCCTTCATATCTGAGATGCAATCTGGGGCCAGAGAGCTATAAACGTTTACTGGGTGGGTGGGTGGTGCTGGTGCTGGGTAGGGAGAGGGGCCACAGGAGATCAGCCCGGTCCCTTCTTTAATTAGCCTATGGTGATCATGACTGGGGTTCAAAGAGTATTTAATAAAAAAAATTCTATGCTCGATTGAGCCTGCCTGGCACAATGGAACCAATGGAATAGTCCCAAATGTGCAACACCCCCCCACCACTAATAAGTAACTCAATCAAACAATCAAACAATGAATTTGAGCGAAAACAAAGGCCTGATGGTGACGATACTCCATCAGAAAAGCAGCATAGTAAACCCTCTCAAATCAAATCAAATATTCATTGTCACGTGTCGTAAACAACAGGTGTAGACTAACAGTGAAACCCTTACTTACAATAAAATGAATACAATAAAAATATATATAATAATAGAAAAAAATAGTAACAGGAGGAATAAATAGACAATGAGCAATGATAGCTTGGTTATATACAGTACCAGTCAAAAGTTTGGACACACCTACTCATTAAGGGTTTTTCTTAATTTTTACTATTTTCTACATTGTAGAATAATAGTGAAGACATTAAAACTATGAAATAACACATACATAATCATTTAGTGACCAAAAAAGTGTTAAACGAATCAAAATATATTTTAGATTTTAGATTCTTCATAGTAGCTACCCTTTGACTTGATGACAGCTTTGTACACTCTTGGCATTCTCTCAACCAGCTTTACCAACAGTCTTGAAGGAGTTCCCACATATGCTGAGCATTTGTCAGCTGCTTTTCCTTCACTCTGTGGTTCAACTCATCCCAAACCATCTCAATTGGGTTGAGGTCAGGTGATTGTGGAGGCCAGGTCATCTGATGCAGCACTCCATCACACTCCTTCTTGGTCAAATAGATCTTACACAGTCTGGAGTTATTTTTGTTTCATTGTCCTGTTGAAAAACAAATGATAGTCCCACTAAGTGCAAACCTGATGGGATGGCGTATTGCTGCAGAATGCTGAGGTAGCCATGCTGGTTAAGGGTTCCTTGAATTCTAAATAATTCACAGACAGTGTCACCAGCAAAGCATCATCACACCTCCTCCTCCATGCTTCACGGTGGGAATGCAGAGATCATCCGCTCACCTACTCTGGCTCTCACAAAGACATGGCGGTTTGGACTCATCAGACCAAAGGATAGATTTCCACCGATTTCCATCTAATGTCCATTGCTCGTGTTTCTTGGACAAAGCAAGTCTCTTCTTCTTATCGGTGTCCTTTAGTAGGGGTTTCTTTGCAGAAATTTGACCATGACGGCCTGATTCACAGTTAATGTTGAGATGTGTTTGTTACTTGAACTCTGTGAAGCATTTATTTGGGCTGCTATCTGAGGTGCAGTTAATTGCCGATTTCTGAGGCTGGTAACTCTAATGACATATCCTCTGGATTTCTTTTGGCGGTACTCATGAGAGCCATTTTGATCATAGCACTTGATGGTTTTTGCAACTGCACTTGAAGAAACTTTCAACGTTTTTGAAATTGTCCGAATTGACTGACCTTCATATCTTAAAGTAATGATAGACTGTTGTTTCTCTTTGCTTATTTGAGCTGTTCTTGCCATAATATGGAATTGGTCTTTTACAAAATAGGGCTATCTTCTCTATACCACCCCTACCTTGTCACAACACAACTGATTGGTTCAAATGCATTAAGAAGGAAAGAAATTCCACAATTTAACTTTTAACAATGAGTAGGTGTGTCCAAACTTTTCACTGGTACTGTACATGTGGTACCGGTACAGAGTCGATGTGTAGGGGTACACGGAAATGAAGGTAGATATGTACATATAGGTAGGTGTCACGCTCTGGCCATAGAGAGGCTTTTATTCTCTATTTTGGTTAGGCCAGGGTGTGACTAGGGTGGGCATTCTAGTTTCTTTATTTCTATGTTTTCTGTTCTATGTTTAGTTGCCTGTCTGCACTATTCGTATAGCTTCACGTTTCGTTCGTTGTTCTTTATTGTTTTTGTTAAAGTGAGTTTCTCTTTATTAAACGTATGTGGAACTCTATGCACGCTGCGCCTTGGTCTCATCTTTACGACGTTCGTGACAGTAGGGGTAAAGTGACTAGGCAACAGGATAGATTATAGACAGAAGCAGCAGCATATGAGTTGGGTGTGGAAACATGTGTACGTGTTATATGTGTGTGTGTGTGTGTGTGTGTGTGTGTGTGTGTGTGTGTGTGTGTGTGTGTGTGTGTGTGTGTGTGTGTGTGTGTGTGTGTGTGTGTGTGTGTGTGTGTGTGTGTGTAAGTATGTCTGAGTGTGTGTGTAGAATCCAGTGTGTGTTCATAGAGTCAAAAGGAGTTAGTGCAAAAAGGGTCAATGCAGATAGTCCGGGCAGCTATTTGGTTAAGTATTTAGCAGTCTTATGGCTTTGGGGTAGAAGCTGTTCAGGAGACTTTTGGTCCCAGACTTAGAGAACAGTCTATGAGAACAGAGAGAACAGTCTATGACTTGGGTGGTTGGAGTCTTTAACATCGCCTGATATAGAGGTCCTGGATGGCAGGGAGCTCAGCCCCAGTGTAGTACTGGGCCGTACGCAGTACCCTCTGTAGCACCTTGCGGTCAAATGCCGAGCCGTTGCCATACAAAGCGGTGATGCAGCCAGTCAAGATGCTCTCAATGGTGCAGCTGTAGATCTGATGCCAAATCTTTTCACCTTCCCTTGCAGGTCATTTTTTATGGCCGTAATAGTAAAGACCACAGGCAGCTCATGAGTTTCAAGTTTGGGGAAGCTTACAATTTCTCCTACCGTTTCTACCAATCTGCGTGCCAGTTATGATTATTTTTATATGCACATTTTCGTGTAAAAGTTTCATTTCAATAATAACATTTTCATTTCTCAAAATCATTGTCACGTGGTTGGTAAATCACAAAAATCTGAAGTAAAAGAATAAAAATCTAAAAGTTCAAATGAAACTAAGGTGAAAGCACTCCATATGGACACATTGATACACTGAACATTGAACTCTGAGATAGGATAGCCTATAGGCCAATGCAGCAGTAAGCATATAACTTCATCTTAAACTAAATAAAATACATAGGCCTAAAGCCTACAATAAAAACAGTAGAAAATATCCTGATGAAAATGCCAGTTCTTTCAATTACATACATCTCTCTACTCTGCCTGTCTGACTCACTTTCTATCTCTGTTGACTTAAGCTATTGCTAGAGAAGTGCAACATTGTATCAAATCATCAACTGGGTCCAGCCTGAAGCTGGACTGGCAACATTGTATCAACTAGCCTATTCCGGCCTCTGAGTTTCCATGCCAGTGAGCTCACAGACAGCTGTTTTTTATGACGTTTTCCCTGTGTACATGGAATCATCAGATCATGGTATTTTGCTCTTTCACACTGAGGCTTGGTGATTATCGAGGCTGGGAGTGTTGAAAAGATTTTTCAGATACTGAGGAACTATCATTCACAATGGATGTAAAAAACAGACTTTGTTGAATTACTGTGTGAGGTGAAGAAAAAAATGACTGAGAAGCTCAGCTTATTGGTGGTGGACGTGGTGAGTTATGACAATCAGACATTGCCAAATTGTCACTTTCCTACTTTTGCACGCAGCAGACCAGGTAGGCCTACTTATGTGTGTGCTCAGGCGCACTCGTTCCCTCAACGTTATCAGGAAAGAGAAACCATACACATGCATTGCTCACATGAAGCACTCCTAACAAAAGACAATGAAAAAATTGACAAAACTCGTAATGGTTATGAAATAAACCAAAACTTTTCTCACAAGTGTAGCAGATTGTAAACTCCACAAACAACGTTTCCAGTTTGAGAATGAGAACGGTAAATGACTTTAATTAATACAGGCATTAAGAGAAATAAATGTAAATGACAGGAGATTAGTGGTACATTTACTAGGCCTACTGACGACATACAATGGGGAGTTGATCAAAAAAGAAGCAATCAAAGAGCAAACAATTCACACAATGAAACAATGAATACGCAAAAATTGGCGGAAGACAACTGAGCACATTCTGGAGAGCTGTGTGCATCCATTCTGGAGAGCTGTGTGCATCCATTCTGGAGAGCTGTGTGCATCCATTCTGGAGAGCTGTGTGCATCCATTCTGGAGAGCTGTGTGCATCCATTCTGGAGAGCTGTGTGCATCCATTCTGGAGACAGACTCCCCATATCTTTGCCATACACCCCTCCTCTTTTTCTTATTGCAACATTTTAAACTATACTCAAGACACATAATCTTCACACATATTTTAGATGCTTATCACTGACAGCTGCAACTCAATCAGCTGGACCTATTGCCACGAGCACTATCCAAATTGCTGGCTTCTCAAATAGGCATAGGCCTTCACACTTGTGATTTGAAAAAATCAACAGCTATTTTAAAATGTCTTGCTCCCTGGTGAACTATTTTGAATTATTTTATTTAGACAGGAGTAATTATATAATTTTGGGGCAACATCAATTTACTTTAGGGGAATCCAGCATCCCAACATTGTACTGTGACCCGCTAACTTTCCTTTCCAATTAGCAAGAGGCTGAAACCAGAGATCTGTATTTATTAACAAGATGCTCATGTCTCCGCCCTAAAAATGGGTGCATTTGTACCAGAGGCGGGAAGGCAGGCGACAAGCTTAGGTCTGCAAATAATACCCCATAATACCCCATAAAAACGCTTTGTCGAGAGTGAGCCCTCTCACTTCACTTCTACTTCTCTGCTGAAACTATGTCATTGGAGAAAGCATCTGAGCGAGCAAAACAGCGCCCGTCTACATGAAACCTGTGTATCTGATGCTGCCTGGACAGTAACAGATTGATGCATCTTTCTGTCTGATGCATCAACATTCTATGTGGATGGGCAAGGAGGTACGGCAGGGCTGGCCAAGCCCCCTAAGGCCCGCCCATAACGCCGGAACCTGCGTTGTCGTGCCCTCTTCATGACTGTGTTGGTGTGTTTGGACCATGATAGGTCCTTAGAGATGTGGACACAGAGGAACTTGAAGCTCTCGACCCGCTCCACTACAACCCTGTCGATGTAAATGGGGGCATGTTCGGCCCTCTGTTTCCTGTAGTCCACGATAAGCTCCTTTGTCTTGCCCACGTTGAGGGACAGTTTGTTGTTCTGAGGGTCCCCGTGGGGCCCCCGTGTTGAGGGTCAGTATGGCTGATGTGTGGTTGCCTACCCTCTCCACCTGGGGATGGTCCGTCAGGAAGTCCAGGATCCAGTTGCAGAGGGAGGGACCTTAGCTTTGTGATGAGCTTGAAGGGCACTATGGTGTTGAATGCTGAGCTGTAGTCTATGAACAGCATTCTCATACAGGTGTTCCTTTTGTCCAGGTGGAAACTGACAGTTTGGAGTGCAATAGAGATTGCATCATCTGTGGGTCTGTTTTGGGCATAATCCGTCTGTGAATGTTAACCTGTTTATAAAAGGTCTTATTCACATCGGCTACGGAGAGTGTGATCACACAGTCATCCGGAACAGCTGGTGCTCTCACGCATAGTTCAGTGTTGCTTGCCTATCATTTCCTAGTTCTTAGATAGACTGGATTTGTGTGCCTTTCCTATTTACTGCATGAGAAGTGAATCATGTGAGTACAAGCGCTCCCACATGGTATGTGCACACACATTCATTGATTTGCTTATGTGAAAATTGCAGCCAGATGGTAAAGTGACTAGTTTCTGGTAATGTGTGATGCAGACAAAACATTGAATGATTGTAATGCACACATGCACACACACACACACACACACACACACACACACACACACACACACACACACACACACACACACACACACACACACACAGACACACACACACACACACACACACACACAGAGACAATGTTTTGGAAAGTGTGGTGATGAAAATTGGATCTAACACACGGTTTGGTACCACATATACTGTTTACATCACAGGCAAACCTCTCCTTTGTCTGTTGATACAGAACCAACCCACAAAATCATCAACCAACTAGTTTATATTTACATAACCATTTACCACAACTTTGGTGGTTTCCTAACATCAGGCTTTTTTTATTGGACATTCAAAGTGTTATTTGAATGTCATCAGCTGTTCATACAAGAATAAGATGACTTGTGGACCACATTAAAAGTAGGATTCAATGATTTACATGCACAATCCCCCCAAAAATGCAATCTACCTGTCAACATTATTCAGTAGAGTCCCTCCAAACAAATTGGGAATATTCCTTTTTAGTGATAAAATGTGTTATGAGACAAACTGGCTAAACAACTAATCAAGCTGCACTTTCATCTGTTTGCCAGCCTTGCCCCAAATTTCTCCTCATTTAAAACATGGATTATGTAAATAAATATCACCAAGCCAAAATTGTTATTCTATTATACCTCCATGTATTTCAGTTCACTTTTAAGCATGCAACATGCACATGCTGCAGTGACTCTGTTTGTCTTCCACAAGACTCTTTGACTAGCTTACTGATAGAGAGATAATATGATGCTTCTGTGGTTTGAAATGACAATTTTACGAGGGGTTAGTAGACATGTATCCCAGCAGCAAGTTTCAGAGTCAGACTGATAGGACTCTATAATTCCTTACCAATTATTCAAACTGCGTTGTGCTACACCACCATAAGCCACCAAATTCCAAAAGGAATGGACATGCCTCAAATCCATTTGTGCTACTCTCATGGGTTTGTGTGAAACACATTCATTTTGAATACTAAAATAGAACCCATAGTACCTATAGTTACTATTGTGTCAGCGTTTTGTTTCTCTATGACTTTTCACATTAAATTGTTATTGGCCACAAAGAACGTTTAGGTCCATGTCCTATTTCATGCCTGTAGACATAATACAAATATTAACAAATATAAACACATTCAAACAAATTATGACATTGCAGTCATAACTAATAGTGACTTCCAATTCCAATTAAACTAAACACAAAGACATGAGACTTCATTCCCTTAGGTGGCTTTTGCAGTAAAGTGACTTGAATCAAAAACACAACATAAAGCACTTGACTAGGAGGGTATCCATTATCCTTGTGCTCAAAGCCTCAAAGACACCTGGTTGGGTTTTCTGGGCTCTTTACTAAGGGTTTAAAACAGTCCTTGAGGCAGAACCCTGAACCTCAGGGCTACAGCTTCCAGGAAGGATTTCATAGAAAACAATGTGGGCAATTGCCACACTTTGTTTGAAGCTGGTAAACCATTTTATTATTTGATAATTAATTGATATTTAATATTTCACGGAATCTTTATTCGATAGTACAAAATATTCTAACATTTTAGAATAGTTTTGATAAAATGACAATATCTCTAAATATCTAGTCAATTGCCACCTGTAGGATATATGCAAAGTCCTTACTTGGCTTAGTTTGGTATTGTTTATTATTGGGCTTCTGTCATCTCTGTTAACAATACTAGCTCTGATCTGATCTCAAATTAGCATGCGCACTGCATGGGGAAATCTCTAAAAGTGTCTTATTGGTGTCATAGCAACCCTATAAACCAACTCCTTGGTGGAACTGAACAATGGTCAGATGGGCCGTGGGGAGGCCTAACAGCCCTTTTCTTTTTCTACAAATCCACATCTGCTGCTCCCCATTCAGAATTAATGGATGTTCTGCCGATTATTTTCTGTCCTGCTTCCCCATTTGAACATTGACAGGCTGAAGAAATGAGAAGGAAATTAGGAATTCTGCCAACATCTGTTTAAAGAAGTGGGATTTGGTTAGCAGTTAGACCTGTGCAGTCACTGTAGATAACTCTGTGAGCAAGTTGGAACAGCAACCAAACATATTCAACGTGATGTTGGGTCTCTTTGGATTTTTGCTAGTTTTTGCTCAAAAAGGGATGCATGCAAGTAACATGGCAAGTAAAGCAAATTACATAAACAATGTTGATATTTGGTGGTCTTATTTCCTACACAAGGTTCCCCCCAACCTAGCTGACCTAACTTGGCCATAACCATAGAAGGGGTATAAACGTGTTTAGCAACCATGAGGCACGCAGCAGTAGATTATGGATACCGTCACCTTGGCCTAAACCAGGGATAGGCAACTGACAGCCCGTGGGCAGATACATTTTTTCGGGAACTCAGTCAGAGTCTCAATTTACTGTTGAGAGTTAGAATAGTAGAATACAGAAGGTGAAATTTAGAAATTTAGTTAGGCATCAGCAGTTTTTCTCTTGTTATGTCAGTCACTGACAGTCACTAAATTAGCCCATGTCAGGTAAATATTTTTTTATTTATTTAAATTTTATTTATTTCACCTTTATTTAACCAGGTAAGCTAGTTGAGAACAAGTTCTCATTTACAACTGCGACCTGGCCAAGATAAAGCAAAGCAGTGCGACAGAAACAACAACACAGAGTTACACATGGAATAAACAAGCGTACAATCAATAACACAATAAAAAAAATAAAGTCTATATACAGTGTGTGCAAATGGCATGAGGAGGTAAGGCAATAAATAGGCCATAGTAGCAAAGTAATTACAATTTAGCAGATTAACACTGGAGTGATAGATAAGCAGATGATGATGAGCAGATGATGGTGTGTAAGTAGTGATACTGGTGTGCAAAAGAGCAGCAAAGTAAATAAAAACAATATGGGGATGAGGTAGGTGGATTGGGTGGGCTATTTACAGATGGACTATGTACAGCTGCAGCGACCGGTTAGCTGCTCAGATAGCTGATGTTAAAGTTAGTGAGGGAAATGTAAGTCTCCAGCTTCAGCGATTTTTGCAATTCGTTTCAGTCACTGGCAGCAGAGAACTGGAAGGAAAGGCGGCCAAAGCAGGTGTTGGCTTTGGGGATGACCCGTGAGATATACCTGCTGGAGCGCGTGCTACGGGTGGGTGTTGTTATCGTGATCAGTGAGCTGAGATAAGGCGGAGCTTTACCTAGGATAGACTTATAGATGACCTGGAGCCAGTGGGTCTGGCGATGAATATGTAGCGAGGGCCAGCCGACTAGAGCATACAGGTCGTAGTGGTGGGTGGTATAAGGCGCTTTGGTAACAAAACGGATGGCACTGTGATAGACTACATCCAATTTGCTGAGTAGAGTATTGGAAGCTATTTTGTAGATGACATCGCCGAAGTCGAGGATCGGTAGGATAGTCCGTTTTACTAGGGTAAGTTTGGCGGCATGAGTGAAGAAGGCTTTGTTGCGAAATAGAAAGTCGATTCTAGATTTGATTTTGGATTGGAGATGTTTGATATGAGTCTGGAAGGAGAGTTTACAGTCCAGCCAGACACCTAGGTATTTGTAGTTGTCCACGTATTCTAGGTCAGAATCGTCCAGAGTAGTGATGCTAGTCGGGCGGGCGGGTGCGGGCAGCGAATGGTTGAAAAGCATGCATTTGGTTTTACTAGCGTTTAAGAGCAGTTGGAGGCCACGGAAGGAGTGTTGTATGGCATTGAAGCTCGTTTGGAGGTTAGTTAACACAGTGTCCAATGAAGGGCCAGATGTATACAGAATGGTGTCGTCTGCGTAGAGGTGGATCAGGGAATCACCCGCAGCAAGAGCGACATCGTTGATATATACAGAGAAAAGAGTCAGCCCGAGAATTGAACAATGTTGTTGTCCCATAGAGACTGCCAGAGGTCCGGACAACAGGCCCTCCAATTTGACACACTGAACTCTGTCTGCAAAGTAGTTGCTGAACCAGGCGAGGCAGTCATTTGAGAAACCAAGGCTATTGAGTCTGCCGATAAGAATACGGTGATTGACAGAGTCGAAAGCCTTGGCCAGGTCGATGAAGACGGCTGCACAGTACTGTCTTTTATCGATGGCGGTTATGATATCGTTTAGTACCTTGAGCGTGGCTGAGGTGCACCCATGACCAGCTCGGAAACCGGATTGCACAGCGGAGAAGGTACTGTGGGATTCGAAATGGTCAGTGATCTGTTTATTAACTTGGCTTTCGAAGACTTTAGAAAGGCAGGGCAGGATGGATATAGGTCTATAACAGTTTGGGTCTAGAGTGTCACCTCCTTTGAAGAGGGGGATGACCGCGACAGCTTTCCAATCTTTAGGGATCTTGGACGATACGAAAGAGAGGTTGAACAGACTGGTAATAGGTGTTGCAACAATGGCGGTGGATAATTTTAGAAAGAGAGGGTCCAGATTGTCTAGCCCCGCTGATTTGTACGGGTCCAGGTTTTGCAACTCTTTCAGAACATCTGCTGTCTGGATTTGGGTGAAGGAGAAGCCGTAGAGAAATGCTTATTGAAATTTTCGATTATCATGGATTTATCGGTGGTGACCGTGTTACCTAGCCTCAGGGTAGTGGGCAGCTGGAAGGAGGTGCTCTTGTTCTCCATGGACTTTACAGTGTCTCAAAACTTTTTGGAGTTAGAGCTACAGGATGCACTTTTTTAGATTGGTAAATTAGCCAGCTATCTAAATTTGTAATAATCATGGTTGAATTACCGACCCGGGGGGCCCCCATTGATTTTGTTAGTCACTCTCACTCAAATATATTAAAAACTGCAAACATTTCTCTCTGTAAAATTACAGGAAATTAGCTGTTAAAACGGCAAACTTTTTTCTCCGCCCCATGGAAAAATTAGTAGAATTGCATGACATATTTTCTAAAATTGCAAACAGTTCTCTCCACCCTATGGCAAAATTGCAAAGAATTTGCCATTAAAACGGCTTATTATTCGCTCCGCCCCATGGCAAAATGAGTAGAATTGCATTAAAAAACGTATTAAATTATAAAATATTCTCTCCGCCCCATTGGAAAATGTGCAGAATTGCAACAAACATTTCTCTATGCTCCATGGCAACATTTATAGAATTGCAGGAAATTAACGTTTAATACTTTTTTCTCTCCACTGTCAATAGGGCGGCCACTAAAATGTTTTGCTTGCAAGGTGGCTTTTGTTGTTGCTTAGGGCCCCCAGAAGGCTAGATCCGGTTCTCACTGCATGTGTGGGTATGGATGTGGGTACGCACACCCGCAAGCCACTGTGGCCCCTCATGATGAGTTCATTTTTTTTGTGGCCCCCACCCCCATCAAAGTTGCCCATCCCTGGCCTAAAGGATCCTCACTCCAAATATCCTCTGTTTAAAGTGGTTATGGGACTAAGCATTTGTGTCAGCAGCCATCCCCTGGTTAGCTGTTCACTTCCATTCAGAGAATAGGCCTGCAGAGTAGAAAGAGTTACCTTCTCATTTTATTCCATAGATTTTACGTCTACAACCATACAGCCCAAGAACCTGGGTAAGGATGCACTTTCTTCCTAAAAAACCTGCCGTATCGTATCATACCATAGCTTTTTCATTTTATATCATGTTTTTTTGAGTGCATTTAAGTGACCTGGAATACATTATGAAAGTCCCGCCTACTTCCTGATTTAAGTCCCGTACTGTTTTTGAATGGAATTCAAGCTTATATCATCAAATTCATGAAAACGTGGTCATTTAAGATATGTACAATTATATTTGTATTTGTGGATTAATTTACCTCTACCTGATGCCTTACATAAGGGACATAAGGGTTTCAAATGTTTTTTGTTGTTGTTGTTAGCTTCAGCTAGGTAGCAGTAACTGTGATTTTGTCTTGAAGCTTAAATCTAATGAGTGTACGGACGAGAAAATAAACCCTTTGATTGTGAATTGTTGCATTATTCAAGAGTGTAATGTGGTTTGGTTGTATTATTCAAGAGTGTAGCTAATATGGCTAAGATGAAAAGTTGCTTGCAAAGCTAGTTGAATAGTGTGTTGTAAGCATGCTTACTGGCTAGTGGCTATACTATAGGCTAACGTTACTGGGATATTTACAGTAAATTTTAAGCTGCAGTGCTAGAATGTCCGATGCCAAGCCCCCGAGCTCTCTGGCACATGACAGTTCTAATGTAAATTGAAAACTAGTCACGGTGCCTCTGCTACAACTCTCATCAATCTGAATAAGCCCTAAATCAGTTTTATTTGTCTTCCTCTGTTGAACAACAAGGTGGAAAACAAGTGATCTACCTGTAGCTACCTGTAAATCATTGGCTTTATGACCTTGTGTTGCATGTTATTATATAAGGCAGGTTGTATGAAATGATCAGTCATCTCTAAGAAAGAGAAGACCATTAAACATAATGTCATGATCAATCAGCCAGTGTCTGAGCTTTGTCCCAGTTTGCGAGAGAAGGGGGGATACAGAGCTTGTGAGAGGAGGGGGACTACAGAGATTCATGGGGGGGGGGGGGGGGGGGGGGGGTACAGAGCTTGAGGGAGGAGGGGGGATACAGAGCTTGAAAGAAAGAAAGTAAAAAGTATGAGTTGCAAAAAAGAATTAACCCATAGGTGTCCATTGTCCCTTAATTCCTGAAAGACAGCAAGGCCTTGCTGTTGGTAACAGACAGAATGGGAGTGAAACCACCTGCCTGTTGCCTACTCTAAGCTGACGCACACACATTCAGTGGCATAAAGAGACTCCTGTTGGTGTCCCACATTACAGAGGAAGGATTGAAGCTTTAGAGAGGGAATGCACAACGTAAAGCATTCACATGGACTGATGTACTGTATCGTATGACAACAGAGTAAAGGATTTGTACAGAAGGCTAACCTTATTTTTAGCTGACAGTCAGTTAACATGTGTGGTAAAATAGTACAAATTTACAGTTCTTCTCCATTCATTTTGATTGAGTACTTCAAACTGGTGTGACTTGTTATAAGAATCGCCAAACTTGTTTCACCACACTCAATGTGTGGTCAATTACTCTTGTCCTCACAGGTAGCCTGATGCACACCACTCCCTAAGCACACACACACACCAGAGCATAGTGACCGATGATACAGAGAGACAAAAAAAGGGGGAAAAGTGAAGTACACAGGAGACATCCAACCCCCGCATCCAAAATTGATTAAACAAATTTGCCACAAATCATTTTACAAATGCCCAGTGGGGGGCTATAGAAGTCAGTGGAAATGCCCCTATTCAGATGTCCTTCTCCCCCGTGGGGCAGGAACCCCGGCTCCTGGCTCATTTAAGCGTGCTGACAGACAGCTCTCTGATCCTCTGGCCATCTGCAGGGAGGGTCGGCCAGCGCACCACCATGGGGTCTTTGCAATTGTGTCGCCAAACCTTAGGAGATTTAAAAGTGACAAAAAAACAGACCGAGCAAACAGAGAAACAAAAAAGCTCACTCACGCTTCTGGTTCGTTCAGAGGACACATCACGTGTAGTATACTTCATGGGATATTTATTGATGTTACAAATAGGCAATTATGAGTACGGAACATATAAATACTGAAAATAGGTATGCTCCACTGCTCACCCAGCACACACACAGTTCAAGTACACATCAACCTCTAATATTAAACATTCATCAATGTCCTGGACATATAAACGAGAGCAGTGGACCATGTGTAATTTGGGAGAATGACATTTTTATAATGACTGACAACTGACAACATGGCACAGGAGCCTGGTATGCTGTTGCAGTGACACACAAACATTTGGGTCAAACACATGCTCCATCCAGCCCTCCTACCATAGGCCTACCCCTCTTTGTGAATGGAGGTGGGAGGTGACATTCAGGCAGTGTGTGTCTGCGCGTGAGTACTTTTGAAAGTGTGTGCATGTGTGTAGCATGTATGTGCGGGGTCTGAGGGATAACCCCACAGGGAAGGTAAACAGTCAGGAAGTAGCAGACGTAACAGGCTGAGCTATCCACACATATTCTGACTGCTCTGTCACCAATGGTGAGCCTACAATCTCAGCAATGACCATACTGCTAACATCAGCTAAGTTGTTTACTGATATCTCAAAGTTTGACTGGAATGTACAGTACCTTGATGGGCAGAGGTAGCCTATAATTTTGACCTTTTCTCTAGGGATTGAAAAAGTCTGGTTTGTTATCAAGATGGTGATAACAAACCATATACATTTTTTGTTAACAAACAACTATTTCATATAACAAACTCCTTCCAGTGCTGGGCCAGTAACCGAAAGGTTGCTGGTTCGAATCACTGAGCCGAATAGATGAAGAAGAAGAAGAAAACTATCTGTCGATGTGCTCTTGAGCGAGGCACTTAACCCTAATTGCTCCTGTAAGTCGTTCTGGATAAGAGCGTCTAGTAAATAACAATTTAAAATGTCATAATGAATGCTTTGACTCTCATAAGGTTGGAGCTTCCGTAAAAGTTCCCATAGCGGCTGTTTGTCCTTCCATTTCAGAGGCCTGGCCTGGCTATCCTTCTCATAACCTCAAACATGTGGTCAGCTCTTATTATTTTAACTGCTTCCAGTGACTTGAGATCCTGCTCGACCTCGGAGTGCAATCAGGAACAGGAATGGCCACATTAAACGTCCAGGCTGGGGACAGCTTAGGTTACCATAGTTATGAATAGAAAACTGGGGAGAAAAAAAACAACAAGGTAAAGGTAACAACCATTTAAAGTTCCTGAGCAGTGTGCCTCACAATCAATCATTCTCTAGTCCAGGAAGTCCTCTACTGATTCCATGTAGCTAGGGGGTCAAAACTAACTAAAAACAACATACAGTATATGCAGAACAAATTGTCTAAATATTAATTTCATAGTTAGGCATGCTTAGAACTTGCAAAGATATGGAGTGGGCATTGAGGCAAGTTCTAAATCTCTGTTTTCTACTTCTGTTTGAGATTGGTGCATCATCCACACAAATATGGTGATGTTGTTGATATTTCAGTTCGATGAAGAAGATGATGCTTAGGGGAGGCAGCTGAAGTTGGGTTGGTGACGAAGGATACCCAATTAGTCATGTTTACAGCAACTGTCATTACCACCGAGCATAGCCGCAGGAAGTATGGGTGCTGAGGGTGCTGCGGCACCCATTGAAAAATAAAAAATAAAAACAAAAGATTATAAAAAATTATAAAGAAACACAAAAGTAGTGCACTGGGCCTTTACTAGTATTAGCGGACCGATATAGCCATCTGTAGCGCTGGCAAAAAAATAATAAAATGCGTGCGACCTCACCCCCAAATATCTTCCCACCGGGAGAGCCATGCACTTCCTGCTGAGAGGGGAGTGGTCCATTACCATGGCTACACAATACAGGGAGCAGCTCTATTGTCATTACCACATAAAACACACACACACGCTCGCATGCACACACCCTTACACAGACACCAACGCGTGTGCACATGCACATAAGCATGCACACACACAATGACACCAACCACATGCCAACATTTTGCATTCTCCTTCACATATTCCTGTTTTGAGAGGTTTATAGATTGTGCAAGGAATGAGCAGTTCCACACAGAAACCTAATTCAGTCTTATGGCGCATCACTCATAAAGAAGCCTCATGAGTGATGTGAGTGGAGCAAGTTATTGTGATCCTGGGACACACAACTTTTCCCCTCCTGAAACACAGATGAAATTCCGCTGATTTGTGCTCATCCCAGATCTCAGAGATCGCAGAGGACTCACTGTCACATCAGTTGCTGGGTGGTGTTTATAAAATGTTTTTACACCGGCCATAAAAACATGTCAGCTTGTGTTTGTGTGTGGGGGGTGGAGGGAGTCCTAATACTCCACAGGCTACCTCATGTCCACTGGAGAAAGATGATAACGTGATTGTATAGATTTAGAATTTATTAAGCCAATATGTTGTGAAGAGTTACAACATGGTCTGTTGATATTTATAAGAACAAGTAGGGAGTGTAAGAAAAAAATGCCAACAAGAAAAAAACATTGATGTACATTAATTAAGAAAGAGGAAAATAATTTTCTGTAGAGCAATGTTTGGTAGTGTTTATGTACAGTCACACCCTCATCCCACGTTTTCAATTCCCTTTCCCCACTAACAGTCGGAAGTTACACATGCTCCGTGCTTCTGTCCAGCCAGCGTCCACACAATGAGATAAATATACTACTCTACTCTTGTCTTCAGATTCTTCTCATAAAAACCCTTTGATAGTTTAGCCATCTGGCCAGAGCCAGAAAAAAGTCCTCATAAAAGGGGCCCAAATAAGGTCAAGGATCACCCCCTCCCTGGGTCAGGGCACTTGAAGGTTATTATAGTGAACTTTACTAAAGTTGTCAGCCGAGATCCCCTTGACAAATTATAGCACATTTGGCGGCCTCCCGAGTGGCGTGGTGGTCTAAGACACTGCATCGTAGTGCTAGCTGTGCATCTAGAGATTCTGGGTTCGAGTCCAGGCTCTGTCGCAGCTGGCCGCGACCGGGAGAACCATGGGGCGGTGCACAATTGGCCTAACGCCGTCCGGGTTAGGGGAGGGTTTGACCGGCAGGGATGTCCTTGTCCCACCGCACACTAGCGACTCCTGTGGTGGACTGGGCGCAGTGTATGCTGACATGGTCGCCGGGTGTACAGTGTTTCCTCTGACACATTGCCAGGTTAGGTGGGCATTGTGTCATGAAGCAACTTGGTTGAGTTGTGTTTTGGAGGATGCATGGCTCTCAACATTCGCCTCTCCCGATTCTGTACGGGAGTTGCAGCGATGAGACAAGACTGTAACTACCAATTGGATACCACGAAAAAGGGGTAAAAATTATAAATTAAAACACATTCCATTACAGTCGCCAACCACCAACCATCACCAAAGGAAATTGTGGCCATAGTCACTGGACTGTGAGGAGGGCGGAAGACAACAGTTGAGGTTATTAGGCCTACCCAGAGAGGAGGTTGTACCATGTAACACAACCATTGGTCAGTGGTTCGGATAAACATGGTTCTTGATTTATCCCAAACATATACAAGTTAGCTTCACATATGAAAGATATATGTCTTCAGAAGTCATTTTACATCACCATCTAATACATTAAAGGTGCAACGCCAGCCTGTCACTTACCCTGGCCTGTCTGTCTGTCCTAATGATTTAGGATGAAAGGATACTATCTAGTAATACAGACAATGTCCTGTGAAAAGTTTGTTGCGAGCACTTGACATTCAAAATCCCAATTGTAAACCTCCAAAAAAGACTTAAGTCCAGTGAATGTAGTTCAACAGAGCTAGAGTAGATGAGACATGATGTAGCTTCGAGGTAGCTCCAACATTCATCTTTATGCCCTCACCATCTTGTCAGCCGGTTTCCCGGTTGCCTTTCAAACATAAGAATGTGTTTGGTTCCACTCCACATGCTTTCAAAAAGCCATCCAAAAAGTAAAACAAACGCTCAACATATGACAGCCCCTATGACGCAGTGGGAAGTATGAGACAAAGGCATGTTTTCCAGCAGCTGCTAACCCTGGTCAGTAGGACATTCATCTTGTGCTTATTGTTGGCTGGCTCTTAGAAGAGGTGCTAAGTCCTTGCTCCATGCTCCATTCCCTTCCTAAAAAGGTGACAGTGACTGATGCATGGGGGGTAAGAAGTGTTCAGTTTCAGGGGAAACGGTGACAGAATTGTTGAAACGATGAGCTTCATTAAACACCAATGAGGAGCCCGACCTCTTAGGCATTATAACATAAGCTACAGGTGGAATACGGGTTACCAGACTCACGAGTCAAATCTTATAAAAGTGTTCTTGTGTAATTCCATCCTCATGCAGCATTCGTATTTATGCAATCTACACATCCCTGGGTCGCTCGTCTTTTCAGTTCGCTGCAGCTAGCGACTGGAACGAGCTGCAACAAACACTCAAACTGGACAGTTTTATCTCAATCTTTTCATTCAAAGACTCAATCATGGACACTCTCACTGACAGTTGTGGCTGCTTTGCTTGATGTATTGTTGTCTCTACCTTCTTGCCCTTTGTGCTGTTGTCTGTGCCCAATAATGTTTGTACCATGTTTTGTGCGGCTACTATGTTGTACTGCTGCCATGTTGTGTTGCTACCATGTTGTTGTCATATTGTGTTACTACCGTGCTGTGTTGTCATGTGTTGCTGCCATGCTATGTTCTCTTAGGTTTCTCTTTATGTAGTGTTGTCTCTCATGTCGTGATGTGTGTTTTGTCCTATATTTTTTATTTAATTACATTTTTTATTTTTAATCCCAGCCCACGTCCCCGCAGGAGGCCTTTTGCTTTTTGGTAGGCCGTCATTGTAAATAAGAATTTGTTCTTAACTGACTTGCCTAGTTAAATAAAGGTTAAATAAAATAAATAAAATAATTAAATCTACTAAATTATGTAATAATAAAGCATTTCTGTCAAACAGTAACAAGCTATAAACAAGGACATGAGACACTAACCGGCAAATCACAAATCTATACATTATAAAATAACAACTATTCATAGATATAAATATTATTTAAAATGTACACTTTTATAGAGAACATTTTAAAAAAGAGACTGGAAATACACAATACACTAAAATAAACCCGCTTTTTTTTCAACATTCTCACTGATGTTCCTTAGTAAATGAATTAATCTCGAAAGGTGATGAAAAAAGAACTGAGTGAATTTCATGTGGTGAAGAATGCTCCAAGTTTCTTATAATCAGCATGACTATAAGCGGAAAAACAAACAAACACTTTTCTCAAATAACTTTGCCTCAGGGAGCTCTGTGTGGCTAGGGAGGGGCTTCATCAGGGCACACCATTATTAATCTTTCTTAATTGTAGGTTTCTATATTCACAAAGTAACACAGCTGGATTTTTCATCATTAGCCTTGTGTTTATGGAAGCTGCTGAGAGCAGGCTAACAACAACATTTCGATGACAAAAAAGTCAACCGAAAACATCAAGGAAGGAGCATGCATGACAAGTGATCATGCATCTACTGGAGAAAAATACACATCTAAGCATATGCTAAACATGACCAAAACATGGTTTTAGAGTCACAAATATACAATATGTGAACGTAAAATCATTACTTGTGTATTTAAAGTATTCCATTGGTTGTGTATTCCCATGCCAACCAATGATTCCTTTGGGTTATTTGCTTAATTTATCAAATGTTATATCGTCACATTCTTGTTGTGCAAAATTGCTCTTGTGAGCACCTGCTTGAAGCACAAATTCACATCTTTTGACTTTTTGTGTGCTATGGCCAGGGGAAGTAAAAGAGGGGTATTGGCTAGCTAGGCTGTATGACATGCCTTGAATGCCCATGACCCAGCTTGCATTCCACTAGTTGCACAGGGATGGAATTCTCTTTTGAAAAGGAATGCATCATGGTGGAATAATTGCCCTTACTCCTCTCTGGCCACTTAGTTAAAAGGGATTCAGATGGTTTGGGATGTCTCTGCACTACCCCTCCTTCTCCTATCAGGCAAAGAGAGAGGGGGAAGGGGGTATTTGACTTGTTGGGAGGGAGAGCTGATTTTGGAAAGGGGGTGGAGTAGGGCATCAACATAAAAAGGCCAAAATGTTTTTTCTCTCTCCATGGTATGGCTTATCCACAGTCAGATATCTCTGGGCTAATGGGCAAACAATGTTCTGCATAGAATGTGTAACCTCCCATTATCCAGTACTAGAGTAAATGCTAACATTTAAGATGAACCTTGAGTTTTTACAAGACATAATTGATTTCCTGGATTCAGACACTTCCAGATATATATGGCTTAGGGTGCCACTCAAACAGTCACATGCAAATCCCACTGGGTCACATGATATTCCATTATTTCCCAAAACTTAAAAACGAAGACTTTTAATCCTGAAGTTTGAAGATATTGATTCTAATATTCTGCAAAGTTCCTGCTAAGTACACATTGTAGCAATGTGTAGGCTGAAGTAATTGTTTAGTAAATTGTTCAGTAAAACCTAATTGTTTAGTAAACTAATATAAAATCAATCTAATAGTGATAATAATAGTGACAGGCAAATATAAATCGGTAATCCAAATCATAATTGTCCCTTGTTACATTGCATATAGATGTTTAGATGCCCTGTTAGCTTTCATAAGGCTGTGTGGTTGGTTGTGGTACTTCTTTTAAACAGTTTTCTCTTTTGTCAGCCCTCTTGTTGGAAAGGTTTGTGTAGGGCCTGGTGGGAGGTCCAAGTGATGCTGGCCGTGCACCTTGGAGGCCGTCAGGAGAGGAAGACCACTTCTGTCCAGAGAGAGGACCCCTAGGCCACAGCCACCACTTGTCTCACACACGACCCCACACACACTCTGATGGCTTGCTGATACACACTGCATTGCAGGATCATTTCAACTGGGTGAGGATACTAAATCTATTCTTATTGTTAAGTTTAGTCAGTTTAATTTTACTGAAATGTATTTTATTGTAAAATGAAGCGTTCATGGATTTGTTGCGTATTTTAATTGACCCTTCGCTAAGCCCTGCCCCAGAATTTTGGCCAACCAATTGCAGTGCTCCAAAGGATAGCAACTGTCCCAAATGTTGCAAATGCTAGCTAGCCACTTAATATAACTTGTTTTCTCAAATGCATGTTAGCTAGCTAAGTAAGCAGTCTTATGAATTCAACTCCCATTTGCTGTCGACATCAGGATACAATTTAAGAGCACTATTTAGCTCTAACAGTGGTTATAGCTTTGGCTGCATGCTGACAGTGAATTCAGAGCCATTCAGTGGCTAGCTACACTACAAACCAGGGGTTGGAACCGGTTCAGGGAACTGAACCAAAAACAAGAAAATAACAAAAATTTTCAAGGAACAGAATCAGAACCGGAAACTAAAGTGACCTATACTGTTCTGGAACAGAACCGTTGTTTTAAAAGCATGAGAACCGGTTAATAAAGTTATTTTACATTCTGGGCATTTTTGTTTTTCAGTCCCACAAAAGCAACAAAGTGCCTATGCAAAGCCCTCACTCTGACTCTGTTATTCCAGTGTCTGCCTGCCAGCTGAAAATCTGTGCAAGTGTGTGTGTAGGCTACCTTCCCCTCCCCCTCTGAAGCATACTACCGTAGCCTACTGACGTTACAAGCGTGATTCAGAAATTAGGGAGAGAGATTTTTAATTAGAAAATAATGCATTCACTTTTTAAATGTTAGCTAAGGATACTATACTGCCGTACCAAGCAAAAAGGCAGTAACTGCTCATTTGGTCAAAAATGAGTTAATGTAATTTTTGCTACATTAAATACATGTGTAATCATGTGGACAAGTATCCTGCCTCTATTGTATTGTGTTTTGGAGAAAATGGTGGTCATGTTAGCAGTAACTGCATACAGTGGGGTGGCAGGTAGCCTAGTGGTTAGAGTGTTGGGCCAGTATCCCGAAAGGTTGCTGGATCAAATCCCCAACCTGACAAGGTCGTTCTGAACAAGGCAGTTAACCCTTTGTTCCCTGGGAGGCCGTCATTGTAAATAAGAATTTGTTCCTAACTGATTTGCCTAGTTCAATAAAGGTTAACAAACAAACCAAGGTAAATGAAAGCTATTTTTCTCAGTTCCACGCTATGAGCAGTTACTGCATTTTTGCTTGGTATAGTTATCATGTTTCACACTGGATTTATTAACAACATAAAGGTAAGAGGTGCTTTTCTTTTAATTCTGGTGCTGCTCTGCACAAACTAGATTGATAGCCGAATATGGGAAGCCAACTATGGGAAGTTCAAAGACATTCAAAGTTCCTTCATAATAGAAGCCTCTCCTCCGTAGGTATAATTATGTGGCCTAATTCAGATAATGCATGTCATATCAAGATGGCCAGCGCTTCAAGCCAAGCCCCCTCCTCCACCCTCTCTCCCAACTCGCAAAATGTTTGTCACATCTCACTGCCCAATGTATGTAAATTACAACTACAGCTTACCAGCTCCATAGTAAGCTGCTCTATCAGCACTGATTGGTAAGTCATTTAATGTTGAACTAAAGCTCAATTTCAGAGGTTTAGAAAGGAACGATATAAACCGTAACTTACTTTTGGTTTGAACCGGTTCAGAACTTTATTTTGCTGGTTGTAACAGAGGAAACGGAGCGGGAAAAAAATATGGTTCTGTTCAGAACTAAATGATTGGAAAATACTTTTGGTTCCAACACCTGCTACAAACACAATTTCATCAGGTGCCCGTGAAGTAATTATAATGACAGTCACCACAACATACACAGAGTTTCCCGATTAGCAAGGGATAGTCTGTGTTTAATTTCATTGTGTATTAAAAACACAGTTTGAGATCATTGTGAGGCTATTTCGCCAGTGGTTGAAAGGGGAATTGGGCTTGTCTGACTAGGTTGCAACAGTAACAAAGGGGGGCGGGGCTTAGCAAAGGGTCAATCACTTATGTTTGGTGGAGAGGAATGGGCTAGCAGGTTGAACAGGTTTCAAAGCCATGTGAGCTGTGTTACAGTTGACAGATGACCTTTCTGTCAAGTTATGACTGCTAAGAAAGACACTACAGGCATCTGCTGTGATGTAAATACTGTCTATTCATTACTCAGTTATGTTTCCATATAGGCTGAGGAGGTAGAAAAGAGATTATGCAGGCTTTAGGTTCAATTGCTTTGCAACGGAAACACTGTTAGTTAGAGACACACTGCAAGCAGATGTACAGTTGAAGTTGGAAGATTACATACACTTAGGTTGGAGTCATTAAAACTCATTTTTCAACCACTCCACAAATGTCTTGTTAGCAAACTATAGTTTTAGCAAGTCAGTTAGGACATCTACTTTGTGCACGACACAGGTCATTTTTCCAACATTGTTTACAGACAGATCATTTCACTTATAATTCACTGTATCACAATTCCAGTGGGTCAGAAGTTTACATACACTAACTTGACTGTGCCTTTAAACAGCTCGGAAATTCCAGAAAATTATGTCATGGCTTTAGAAGCTTCTGATAGGCTAATTGACATCATTTGAGTCAATTGGAGGTGTACCTGTGGATTTATTTCAAGGCCTACCTTCAAACTCAGTGCCTCTTTGCGTGACATCATGGGAAAATCAAAAGAAATCAGCCAAGACCTTAGATAAAAAATTGTAGACCTCCACAAGTCTTGTTCATCCTTGGGAGCAATTTCCAAACACCTGAAGGTACCACGTTCATCTGTACAAACTATAGTACGCAAATATAAACACCATGGGACCACGCAGCTGTCATACCGCTCAGGAAGGAGACGAGTTCTGTCTCCTAGAGATGAACGTACTTTGGTGTGAAAAGTGCAAATCAATCCCAGAACAACAGCAAAGGACCTTGTGAAGATGCTGGAGGAAACAGGTACAAAAGTATCTATATCCCCAGTAAAACGAGTCCTATATTGACATAATCTGAAAGGCCGCTCAGCAAGGAAGAAGCCACTTCTCCAAAACCACCATAAAAAGCCAGACTACGGTTTGCAACAGCACATGGGGACAAAGATCGTACTTTTTGGAGAAAAGTCCTCTGGTCTGATGAAACAAAAATATAACTTTTTGGCCATAATGACCATTGTTATGTTTGGAGGAAAAAGGGGGAGGCTTGCAAGACAAAGAACACCATCCCAACCGTGAAGCACGGGGGGACAGCATCATGTTGTGGGGGTGCTTTGCTGCTGGAGGGACTGGTGCACTTCACAAAATAGATGGCAACATGGGGAAGGAAAATTATGTGGATATATTGAAGCAACATCTCAAGACATCAGTCAGGAAGTTAAAGCTTGGTCGCAAATAGGCTTCCAAATGGACAATGACCCCAAGCATACTTCCAAGTTGTGGCAAAATGGCTTAAGGACAAAAAAGTCAAGGTATTGGAGTGGCCATCACAAAGCCCTGACCTCAATCCTATAGAAAATTTGTGGGCAGAACTGAAAAAGCGTGTGCAAGCAAGGAGGCAGAATTGAAAAAGCGTGTGCGAGCAAGGAGGACTACAAATCTGACTCAGTTACACCAGCTCTGTCAGAAGGAATGGGCCAAAATTCACCCAACTTATTGTGGGAAGCTTGTGGAAGGCTACCTGAAACGTTTGATCCAAGTAAAACAATTTAAAGGCAGTGCTACCAAATACTAATAGAGTGTATGTAAACTTCTGACCCACTTGGAATGTGATGAAATAAATAAAAGCTGAAATAAATAATTCTCTCTACTATTATTCTGACATTTCACATTCTTAAAATAAAGTGGTGATCCTAACTGACCTAAGACAGAGAATTTTTACTTGGATTAAATGTCAAGAAATTGTGAAAAACTGAGTTTAAATGTATTTGGCTGAGGTGTATGTAAACTTCTGACTTTAACTGTAGTAACATTGCTTACAACAATGCTATGCTGTTTGGAAGTCTGTTTGCTATTGTCACGTTCCTGACCTGTTTTCTGTTAGTTTTTGTATGTGTTAGTTGGTCAGGACGTGAGTTTGGGTGGGCAGTCTATGTTTTCTGTTTCTATGTTGGTTAATGGGTACCTAATATGGCTCTCAATTAGAGGCAGGTGTTTTTCATTTCCTCTGATTGAGAGTCATATTAAGGTAGGTGTTTTCACACTGTTTGTTGTGGGTGGTTGTTTCCTGTGTCAGTGTTTGTTGCACCATACGGGACTGTTTCGTTCGTTCATCGTTTTATGTAGTCATTCTTCCTGTTGTGCGTTCTTCGTGTTTTATGTAAGTTCGTATGTTCAGGTTTGTCTACATTCGTTTTGTTATTTTGTAAGTATTCAAGTGAAGTTCGTGTTTTTTCGTCTTTACTTAAATAAATTATGTCATATCAAGACGCTGCAGTTTGGTTCAATCCCTGCTCCTCCTCTTCGGATGAAGAGGAGGAGGAACGCCGTTACAGAACCACCCACCGATCCAGAACCAAGCGGCGTGAATTCGAGCAGTGGCCTGCTACACAGGAATCATGGACTTGGGAGGAAGTATTGGAGGGAAAAGGACACTGGGCGCACATTGGGGAATATCGCCGCGCTCGTGAGGAGATGGAAGCAGCGTGAGCCCAGGAGCGGTGGTATGAGGAGGCAGCAAAGAGACGTGGCTGGAAACCGGAGAATGAAGCTCAAAACCGGATTTATGAAGGTACGCGGCTAGCATGGAAGCCCGTGAAGAAACCCCAAAAATTTCTTGGGGGGGGGGCTAAGAGGTAGTGGGCCAAGGGCAGGTAGGAGACCTGCGCCCACTTCCCAGGCTAACCGTGGAGAGCGGGAGTACGGGCAGACGCCGTGTTACGCAGTAGAGCGCACGGTGTCTCCTGTACGTGTGCATAGCCCGGGGGGGGGTTATTCCACCTCCCCGCACTGGTAGGGCTAGATTGGGCATTGAGCCAGGTGCCATGAGGCCGGCTCAACGCGTCTGGTCTCCAGTGCGTCTCCTCGGGCCGGCATACATGGCACCAGCCTTACGCATGGTGTCCCCGGTTCGCCTACATAGCCCGGTGCGGGTTATTCCACCTCCCCGCACTGGTAGGGCGACGGGGAGCATTCAACCAGGTAAGGTTGGGCAGGCTCAATGCTCAAGGGAGCCAGTACGCTTGCACGGTCCGGTATATCCGGCGCTACCTCCCCGCCCCAGCCCAGTACCACCAGTGCCTACACTACGCACCAGGCTTCCAGTGCGTCTCCAGAGCCCTGTTCCTCCTCCACGCACTCTCCCTATGGTGCGTGTCTCCAGCCCAGTGCCTCCAGTTCCGGCACCACGCACTAAGCCTCCTGTGCGTCTCCAGAGCCCTGTACGCACTGTTCCTTCTCCCCGTACTCGTCCTGATGTGCGTGCACTCAGCCCGGTGCCACCAGTGCCGGCACCACGCACCAGGCCTATAGTGCGCTTCGAGAGGTCAGTGTGCCCTGTCCCTGCTCCCCGCACTAGGCTTGAAGTGCGTGTCTCCAGTCCGGTGCCTCCAGTTTCGGCACCACGCACCAGGCCTACAGTGCGTTTCAGCCGGCCAGAGTCTGCCGTCTGCCCAACGGCGCCTGAACTGTCCGTCTGCCAAGCGCCGCATGAACTGCCCGTCTGTATTGAGCCTTCAAAGCCGCCCGTCTGCCATGAGCCTGCAAAGCCGCCCGTCTGCCATGAGCCTACAGAGCCTTCCGCCAGACAGGAGCCGCTAGAGCCTTCCGCCAGACAGGAGCCGCTAGAGCCTTCCGCTAGACAGGAGCAGCCAAAGCCTTCCGCCAGACAGGATCAGTCTGAGCCATCCGTCTCCGCAGCGCCATCTGAGCCATCCGTCTCCGCAGCGCCATCTGAGCCATCCGTCTCCGCAGCGCCATCTGAGCCATCCATCTCCTCAGCGCCATCTGAGCCATCCGTCTCCCCAGCGCCGTCTGAGCCATCCGTCTCCCCAGCGCCGTCTGAGCCATCCGTCTGTCCCGAGCCATTAGAGCCGCCCGTCTGTCCCGAGCCGTCAGAGCCGTTAGTCAGTCAGGAGCCGCTAGAGCCATTCGTCAGTCAGGATCTGCCAGAGCCGCCAACCAGACAGGATCTGCCAGAGCCGCCAACCAGACAGGATCTGCCAGAGCCGCCAACCAGACAGGATCTGCCAGAGCCGCCAACCAGACAGGATCTGCCAGAGCCGCCAACCAGACAGGATCTGCCAGAGCCGCCAACCAGACAGGATCTGCCAGAGCCGCCAACCAGACAGGATCTGCCAGAGCCGCCAGTGAGCCATGAGCGTCCAGAGCCGCCAGTGAGCCATGAGCGTCCAGAGCCGTCAGCCAGCCATGAGCGTCCAGAGCCGTCAGCCAGCCATGAGCGTCCAGAGCCGTCAGCCAGCCATGAGCGTCCAGAGCCGTCAGCCAGCCATGAGCGTCCAGAGCCGTCAGCCAGCCCGGAGCTGCCAGTAATCCAGAACTGCCCCTCAGTCCAGAGCTGTCTCTCTGTCCGGAGCTGCCTTTCAGTCCGGAGTTGCCCCTCTATCCTGAGCTATCTCTCTATCCTGAGCTACCTCTCTATCCTGAGCTACCTCTCTATCTCGACCTACCTCGCTGTCCTGAGCTACCTTGTCTTGGTGTTGCCCCTTATATTAGGTGGGTGGAGAAAGAGGGTGGTCATTCTAAGGGGGAGATGTAAGCTGGGATTGACTATGGTGGGGTGGGGACCTCGCCCTGAGCCTGAACCACCACCGTGGTCAGATGCCCACCCAGACCCTCCCCTAGACTTTGTGCTGGTGCGCCCGGAGTTCGCACCTTAAGGGGGGGGTTATGTCACGTTCCTGACCTGTTTTCTGTTAGTTTTTGTATGTGTTAGTTGGTCAGGACGTGAGTTTGGGTGGGCAGTCTATGTTTTCTGTTTCTATGTTGGTTAATGGGTACCTAATATGGCTCTCAATTAGAGGCAGGTGTTTTTCATTTCCTCTGATTGAGAGTCATATTAAGGTAGGTGTTTTCACACTGTTTGTTGTGGGTGGTTGTTTCCTGTGTCAGTGTTTGTTGCACCATACGGGACTGTTTCGTTCGTTCATCGTTTTATGTAGTCATTCTTCCTGTTGTGCGTTCTTCGTTATGTAAGTTCGTATGTTCAGGTTTGTCTACATTCGTTTTGTTATTTTGTAAGTATTCAAGTGAAGTTCGTGTTTTTTCGTCTTTACTTAAATAAATTATGTCATATCAAGACGCTGCAGTTTGGTTCAATCCCTGCTCCTCCTCTTCGGATGAAGAGGAGGAGGAACGCCGTTACAGCTATATAATTGTGCCAGCTTGTCAATCAATTTTAGAAAATAAAGATACTTTTTTTTTTTTTTTTCATAATAGTGACAGAAGTGAACCAAACAATGGTCCTAAAACCAATTTTCATCCAGGGCTTATTGTCTGATTATGATGATATCCAAACAGTTTTCAGTAAAATCAAATCTCTTCTAGAATCTTCTGTGGCAGCACGCGTCCTAAAACCCCTCGGCCTGTATAATCAGTACTACCCATCCTACGTAGCTTCTCCACCCCCGTTGAGTGGCTAATTAAAACAGTTTCAGGGACAAAGGAGGGGATCCATTGTATCAGCCGGCCAGCAGTGCAACGGATATGGTGCCAGAGGAGCACAGTTGTCCAGGATTAGTGCCCCTTCAGACCCAATCACAGATGGATGGACATATCAGCCTCCTCCCAGCTCTGATGAAAGGTTCAGTCGGCTGGACAACTGCCTCAGATGGGCAATAATGAGGATATGGCTGATATGCTTGCACTGTCCTATGGTGGAATCCTAACCTATAGTGGCTTAAATGTTTTAAACACCGATTAAGAATAAAAATCTAATGCAAACAAAAGTATGTTTATGTAAATTAATTGGTTATGTTTAGTTGTAACATCAATAGAAACTGAATTGACAGATTTGGAGTAACAATAAACCAAACCCTCCCAACATCCAAGCCTTCTTTACTTTTTATGGTTCATTTTCACATTCCTGAGTTGTGCAGAGACCAACCTCCCTTCCCTTTCCCAAAAGAGAGAAACCTGCTGGTGACAAATCTTCCTCCAACTTCCTATCTTTTCTTTCAACTTGAGCAACGGACCAATCAACTAGATTTTTCATCTCCTGACTCACAGCCCTGTTGCCATAATATTTATGCTGGTCATTCAAAAGCTACCCTCATCAAACTGGGTCTCTGAGTCACACTATATTGCTCTGGGTGACCTCATTAAGTACTGACTAAAAGTCTAAATATGGGAATGTCATTTGGAGGGACACAAAAAGCAATCGACACAACACATCTCTTATCTAACAAAAACTGCAGGCATTTTGGAAACAATCTCCTTAGTTTGGTTAAAACCAGTCCAGGTAACCACAATAAAACAAGACACAAGATTCTCAGAGCTTATTTTGAAAGGCATCAAGGTCTATTCCCTCATTAATGCCTTGTATTATCTGATCTTTAGGATATACTATTTTATACTGTGTAAAAAAAAGAATCTGCAGATGACCGACCACTCTACCTATAAAAAACTAAAATGTCTGCTGCCTATAGGACTGAAATGACCATTCTGACTATAGGACTGAAATGACCACTCTTCCTATACGGAAACTAGCACATTAATCAAATCAAAATCAAATCAAATTTATTTATATAGCCCTTCGTACATCAGCTGATATCTCAAAGTGCTGTACAGAAACCCAGCCTAAAACCCCAGACAGCAAGCAATGCAGGTGTAGAAGCACGGTGGCTAGGAAAAACTCCCTAGAAAGGCCAAAACCTAGGAAGAAACCTAGAGAGGAACCAGGCTATGAGGGGTGGCCAGTCCTCTTCTGGCTGTGCCGGGTGGAGATTATAACAGAACATGGCCAAGATGTTCAAATGTTCATAAATGACCAGCATGGTCAAATAATAATAATCACAGTAGTTGTCGAGGGTGCAGCACCTCAGGAGTAAATGTCAGTTGGCTTTTCATAGCCGATCATTAAGAGTATCTCTACCGCTCCTGCGGTCTCTAGAGAGTTGAAAACAGCAGGTCAGGTAGCACGTCCGGTGAACAGGTCAGGGTTCCATAGCCGCAGGCAGAACAGTTGGCCAGGTGGACTGGGGACAGGTGGACTGGGGACAGCAAGGAGTCATCATGTCAGGTCGTCCTAAGGCATGGTCCTAGGGCTCAGGTCCTCTGAGAAAGAGATCTGTCCAGGAATTCTGGGTATCGAGCTAGGTGTTGACGCTAGACATCTCATCCATGATTGTAAGGCGTTGTTGTTATCTCTCTGTGGCCCGGCACAGCCAGTACATACTAACAAAAAGGAACTGTATGTAAACAGAAACAATAGACATGATTGAATACATTCCCCGATTGGTGTCGGGTTACGGCGGCCACTTTATTGGATGATATCTGTGGGAGGTCTCCAAAGTTCTGCATTTTCTCTTTATCAGCCCTTCAGAGCTTTTGAAAAATGGCATGCCATTCATAAGCTAATTAAGCATCTTCTATTAAATAGTGCTAACAGGAAACACTGTGTGACAGATGGCAATCCAACAGTCACTGAGAATGGATATATGTCTTTGACCATTTGATTGAGGACCTTTTTACTGAAGACTGTGTTTATTTTCTATGACTGTGTTTTGTATCTCTGTTTCGCTTTTCATATTGTATTGATGTGTATATTTTTTAAATTACAGGACTCATCTGTGAAAGAGACCTTGGTCTCAGCATAACTCCCTGTCAAAATAAAATATATGTAAACCGAGTGGCACAGCGGTCTAAAGCACTGCATCTCAGTGCAAGAGGCATCACTACAGTCCCTGGTTTGAATCCAGGCTGAATCACATCCGGACGTGATTGGGAGTTCTATAGTGCGGCGCACAATTGGCCCAGCGTCGTCCGGGGTAGGCCGTCATCGTAAATAAGAATTTGTTCTTAACTGACTTGCCTAGTTAAATAAAGGTTAAATAAAATATGTATTAATAAAAAAAAACTGGAAATTGTCATATGAATTAGAAATATAAATTATTATAAAAGTGATAAATGCATATATATTTGCAGTGCTTCATTTTTTATACATGTTTACAATGATTAAAATAAATATTGATCATAGTTTATGAATCATTTATCAATGCTTATTCATTTAAGTCATTTTAAAGGGTTCCCAGTTAATATATACACAAACTAAGTCAAATATTCAAGGCCACACAAATGAATGGCTAAAAAAGTGAATAAATAACATTAATAAAAGGTGTTAAATACCACATTGATGGTAGACAGACCCCTACTGAACTTTGAAAAGCACCAATAAAATGATTAGCATAAGAAAGGACGTTATGGTAATGGTCATCTTTTGGGCCAGCAATGTGTGCAGGGGTGGGATGCATGTGAAACAACCTGAGAACGACGTGGCTTCTAAAGAATTGCTATACCAATGAGCTCCAATGAACTAGCCAGTGGTTATAAAATTAAGTTACAATATTATTTTGCTTGTAATTATATTTAATAATATATATTAACAATATATGACTGTTATGATTATGGTTATGATAATAATGATTATTCAAATATTGTCATAATATTATAATAATGATGATCTTATTATGGTTAGTAGTAGCACATTTTTTGGTGATTATCTTTATTATCATTAGTATGTGCGATGGATGTGGTAGAAGTTTCACAAGTACAATGCTAAATTTGTGGATCCTTTAACAGTATAAACAAAACTTTATCAGACCACCAACAGATGAATAGTTGGGGGTGGGATCACATATGCTAATGAAGCAGATGTCTGTCTGCAGTCCTCAACACATTCCAGTCAGCCTATAAAAACAAAGCTTCTTTCTTCCTTGAGGGAAACCCAGTCTGACTATCAGCTCTTTGGGTTCAGAGAGCTAACAAGATCATTCTTTGATACTGAACTACCTTCTCATAAGTATAGAAAGAACCAAACTCAAAACAGGCACGTGATTGTCACTCTCCAGTTCACCACTGCCCCCACAAGTACAGTAATTTCCCAAGGCAGTTCTTACCTCATTTTGAGCAGTGTTTGTATGTGTGTGTGTGTGTGTGTGTGTGTGTGTGTGTGTGTGTGTGTGTGTGTGTGTGTGTGTGTGTGTGTGTGTGTGTGTGTGTGTGTGTGTGTGTGTGTGTGTGTGTGTGTGTGTGTGTGTGTGTGTGTGTGTGTGTGTGTTTGGTCAAGGTGTGAGTTGAGTTCCTTCTGGAGGTTTCGGCCATGTCTCTGGACGATCTGTCTACTGCCATTGTTTTCTCTCCACAGGCATTTATGATATCAATGCAACAAGCTTTGTCTTCAGAAGTCAGCTAGAGTTCATGAACTTATGAGTTCCAACGGTAAACATGAATTCGACTTAAATCATTGGGGTTGGGTTGGTGAACATTAACATGAAACAAAGCTGGATCAAAAAGAACGGGAATATAGAAATTACATTTAAAAAAGGTGATACCGATTCTTGATGCGCTAACTCTTCAACACAATACAATTCTCAAATACAATACACAAATATATTTGTGGGCCTTATCAGACCATCTTATTTCCTTGTTCACTCAACCAACTCTGACTGACAGCGCGCTACATCAAAAAGACAACAATACCATTTCCTGGGTCTAAGAAAGTGTTCAATGCAGTAGCATAGCACTCAGTGGTGGTGGTGGGTGGGTGGGGGGGGGGGGGGGGGGGTGCAGAGAGACTCACATGTTAGGTTCAGATGAAAACAACAACAGTGCAAAATAAAGATGAAAGAAAATATTGGAACATTTCTGAAAAGCTATGGCTCTTGTCTTTTCCCATCCTCCCTCTCTAAACAGTTGATCTGTAGAAATTGAAAGGTTTTAAAAGGGGCCTAATGGTATCCATGCATGCAGGCCAGGCAGTTCAAGTGTTTCTCTCCAAAACGGAGAACAAAGGAGATTCTTCCTGTCGTCTGTTGAGGCATTAAGTTGTTGCTCAGTAAATATGCATCATAACAGAGAGCAACACCATCCCAGCCATCAGGATCCTTTCACATTTCAATATTAATTAATTCATGCTATTTCTGTAGATTTGTTTGTAGTATAACAAGAACACACAGTCTTGTATAACTGGCCTTGTCGGGACACACAATTCAGTCTCATTCAAATTTTCACTAACCCTAAACCTAACACTAACCCTGAAACTAACCCTAGCTCCTAACCCTAAACCTCATTCAAACCTTAGCCCTTAACGTCCATGTGGCAACACTTCAGACACACACACACGCCTTATATACACTTCTAATGTATTATGACACTTCCTTAAGATGTCATAACAATTCACAAGTAGTTTTAACATCCTTATAACATAACAACTGTACAATCTCAACTATACCACCATTATAAGCAGAAAGAAATCCACCTTGTCAACTTGAGTAAGATGTGCTAACTTTATGCTGTGTGATGTGCTTTCAAAGCAGGGAAAGGAAAACACACACACACACAGCAAAGTGTAGGAGTACACTGCCAGGAGACAATAGTCTAAATGTGTAAAGATCAGATTTCCATCATGTTTGTTTTCTTAGGATAAGGCATGCCTGAGCAAAGAAAATATTTTGCTGGCTCATGGCCATCTGTCGAAAGCAATGGCATCTTTAAAATGGTAAATATACAAAATAGGTTTAACTGTGAGAATATTGATCATATAAGTTTGGAAGTTCAGAAGACCTTTTTAACTATTTTCTCTGCTATAGCATTGCTATACCAGCTGCCTGTTGTTGCATCAGAAATGTTGTATGTGTAATGTGAGAGTTCTTCAGTGGAATGGACAGCTACACACTGAAAACAAAGATCTAACCAGACAAAACTTTGACTGGCTGTCCCTCCAAACCTAACTGAAAGTGCATACATAAAAAACACAAAGCAACCTGCTGACGATGTGAAAATGATCACAAACAAAGCAGAAAACCACACAAATAGTATGTCTGACTAGAGAGTAACAATTGATTACAGGAGACAGTAACCAATAGCCAACTGGTATTGAAATGGACAAAATACTACAAGCTAAAGAAAAACCTTTAAAAAATAAAGAAGAAAATAACTCACAACCATGAATGTTTTGGTGAAGTGACAATAAAACCATGGCTAAAGTCCTTTACATAAAAACACCCAATCCCAATAGCTTGTTTCATTCACAACTGGGCTACCTGGCACAACATCACATTCGTCATAGGTCATTTCAAAATGGTATATCTAGAGCTCAAGTCACAACACATGATATTGCTGAGAGTGTTTAAGAGCAGTGGATACTGTAGCGTTCCTTTGTCCATTAAAGGATTTTTATAGGCTTTGGCCAGCGACACTCAGGCCCTCTCCATTGGCTAAAAATGATACTTATTTTCTGGCCCCCCTGAGGACTTCTTTTAAAACCCTGCTTTAAATCTTAAAGAAACAACAAAAGAGCCTGTCAGTGCAATGCTTTCTGACAGCTCAGTATAAGACAATAAGACAAAAACAACACCACAATTACTAATTCACCATTTAGGTGACTCTACCCACAAGCCTATTTTAAATCTCAAGTTGTTAGGAGAATATAATTTCATGAGTAAGATGGAATAAGTTATGTAATAACTTTAAGATATTATTATTTTCAATATATACGTTTTATTCAATTAATTTGCTGAATCAAACAAAACATATGTGTTGTTTAAAAAAAGAGGTCAGACCTAAAACATGAATAGCTGTAATGTGACTGGCTATCCCATTGTTTTGTCGCTTCTCATAATTCCAGTATCTAAAATCTGAATGCAAATGACAGGGTTCTCTGAGAGCTGAATAGAGCAACATGATTAATCACCAGGTTTTTCTACTGTTACAGAGGCACACATGGCAGCCTAATAATCCCTTAGTGTTACTCTGTTACTAAAACCCAAGTCATCTGATAACCATCAAACGATTCAAGTGATAAAAGACACTGAAAGCTCTGGAATATTGCTGGAAACAGAAAATCTATGCAAGTTATCATTCATACCTGTATTCTTGTAACATGTTGGTTGTCAGGATTTTCAAAAGACTTGAAATCTGAAATTATATGACATGATAAATTCAATTGCCTTCATACCTTTTTGGCAAGTAATTACAATGCATTGAAAAATCAAATTAACTTGTACCACTAAGCACATTGAGCACTTGTCACAGGTAATGTCTATTATCAAATGTGTCTGTATTTTGTATTTCAAACACATACCATATGTATTTATTTGAAGAAGAAACAGTATTGAGTGAGAATCAAGATAAAAAGCCTACCATGTTGTGAGAAATCAAAACACACTTAAATGTCAAAAGTGTCAGGAGAAAAAGAGACTGTCAACGGAATACAAATCCATATCAACCCTGAACTGATCTGTTGATTTCATTAATGAAATACAAATCCATATCAACCCTGAACTGATCTGTTGATTTCATTAATGGAATACAAATCCATATCAACCCTGAACTGATCTGTTGATTTCATTAATGGAATACAAATCCATATCAACCCTGAACTGATCTGTTGATTTCATTAATGGAATACAAATCCATATCAACCCTGAACTGATCTGTTGATTTCATTAATGGCATTCAATGTCTTTTACTGATGGTGCAGCAAATTGTGTGTAAAGGATTCAAAGGTCAGAAAGGTACACAACAAAGAGTCTTAGATAGTGGAACATGACAGATTGGACTTTATAGCTTTAACAGATGTGTGTGTGAAGTAAAACGTGTAAAGTAAAAAGGACCTAACCTAAACCCAAAATAGGAAATCCAACGTTCCCAATCCTGCCATCCTAAACATTTATCGCCTTATTACTGACAGAGTGAGATTAACCATAAGAGCAGTATATTCATGATGTTTTATGATAATTGACCTTTGACATCTTCACACTATTAAAAGTGGTCATTTACTAGGTTCTATGTTATGGAGGGAAGACTCCCCAGTATTTCCCGTCATTCATTCTCTCTATCACTTGGCCTTTTCTGGCTCTTTTTATGTCCAGAAGGAATGCATCACGCAATGCGATTTCTTTAAGCAACTGTGAGTGGAAATTGCTTTTTCTGGAGACATTTATGACCCCATTCAAAGGCCTGACATCTCAAACACAGGAAGGAAGGAAGTGAGAAGTGCCATACAGTATAAAGAGGTTCATTTATACTTCCTGCTATACCTTTTTAACAAAGCCCCACAAAACACACCTTTATTCAAAACAGAAATGTGGGATTATGGCGTTGAATGGTGAATGGACCTGGTTTTACACACACTGACACCCACCTATGAGAAATGGGTTTGTGGGTGTATAAATGTTGTATGGATGATTTTTATCGGGGAAGCAGGCCCTCCTCAAGGGTACTTGGGATTAGAACCCTGGAAGTCTCTCTGCTCTCTGTCTGATAATAGATCAAAGAGATGCATCAGAGATCACCTCCAGTTCTAGAACACTTTTCCCACAAGGCAACCAGTCATCTTAATGCTTCAGCCAATGGACTCCAGCAATAAAATACCACATAGAAATATCTTAAATGAGATCCTTAACCCCACATTATAAAAATGTAAACAGAAACACACTAGGGTATATTATAATATTGTCTGACTATCCCTTATATACAGTCATAGTACTAAAACTGCATTTCAAATTGCTGGAGGACAATTTTTGATGATACCTAATGAGATCAAAAATGTACAGGGATGAAAATAGGCAATATGTGTTAATAGATGTGAATACAATTTGGCATGGTTCAGATCAATAGTTCAGAAGGATGATTTTAATGTTGGATACTTACTGACCCCAAAAGGCAATCTAGGGACATTACACCAGAGTGCTGGAGTTGTGACAAATTTCTGGTAGCCTCGGACACCCAGGATTCACTGAAGTGACAAGATGTCTGAATATAGAATGGTTAAAATACACTGAGTATACAAAACATTAAAAACACCTGCTCTTTCCATGACAGACTGAGCAGGTGAATCCAGGTGAAAGCTATGAACCCTTATTGATGTCACTTGTTAAATCCACTTAAATCAATGTAGAAGAAGGGGAGGAGACCGGTTAAATAAGGATTTTTATGCCTTGAGACATGGATTGTGTATGTGTGCAATTCATTGGGTGAATGGGTAAGACCAAAAATGTAAGTGCCTTTGAAAGGGGTATGGTAGTAGGTGCCAGGCGCACCGATTTGTGTCAAGGACTGTAACGTTGCTAGATTTTTCATGCTCAACAGTTTCCTGTTTGTATCAAGAATGGTCTACCACCCAAAGGACATCCAGCCAACTTGACTCAACTTTAGGAGGCATTGGAGTCAACATGGGCCAGCATCCTTATGCAACGCTTTCAACACCTTGTAGAGTCAATGCCCCAAGGAATTGAGGGCAAAAGGGCAGTGGGGTGCAACTCAATATTAGGAAGGTGCTCCTAATGTTTGGTATAGTCAGTGTATGAGCACACATACAACTGAATAAATTAATGTTAAATGTTGAGAAATGAATCCATATAGGTCTCAATATATAACCACAGTACGCTCCACATAAAGACTGGATATCCATCCTTTATCAATCTCTAAATCCTTGAAAGGTACAATTATTTCTAGGGTAGGGAATTGCCAGGGACCTCACGATACTTAGGTGCCGATACGGTACGTATTGAGATTCGACACGGCTGAAAACATGTTGTCTCACTATTTAATAAGATGAACGAGCTAAACTTTGACCTGGGGATCTATATAATATCGTCCCAAAATAATATTGCGATATGTTACTATCGATTTTATCCCCTATCGCTAATTATTTCCATTCTATAGAATCACAAAGATGCATTCCACATATTCCATGACTCTTGGATCTCCTCATCCTTAATGGTGGAGGAGCAGCAAACAATTTGTTCAGACGGTGCCCATACACTCCGTCCTGAGCCAGAGAAAGCAGGGGGGTCACAGTTGAGCTTCTAAAGCTCAAAACTGCCAGCTTTCATCCGAAGCCAAAAAGAGACATTCAATATCCATCTCTACCATCTCAATTTAAATTTATTTTTGCGTTTTATGCGCTGAGATCATTTTCTGTAATGAAAAGTGCTATACAAGTTAAATAAATCATAATAATTAAAGCTATTAGCGCTGAAAGACAAAAATCTATACTCAACTGCCCCTGAGACTACTTGTTCATGCCCCAAATGGCATCCTATTCCCTATATAGTGCACTAGTTTTGACCAGAGCCTTGTTCAAAAGTAATGCACTACATAGGGAATAGGGTGCGATTTAGTACATGGACCTATTCAATTGCAGCCTTGATTTTCCTGCTGACACTAAGGACTTGAAGGCTGAATGGCAAAGTGGCTCCAGGAGGAAAATAGCAAACAAACAGGAGAGGCTTTCAATCAAATGTCTATTGTATTTCGTAATTTGTGCTTTGGACACATCAACACCTTGCCATTTGTTCAACGATGAAACAAACCTGCAATATCACATATAGAAAGATTTATAATTCTGAAACTGAAGCGCGCAGATCAATCTTTATGAAACGTAACATGTTTACCATGACTCTTTGGCTGCGTTTAGACAGGCAGCACAATTCTGATTTCCCCCCCCCCCCCATTAACCCATTAATTGGTCTTTTGAACAATCACATGAGATTTTCTTCAGAGCAGATCTGATTAGTAAAAAAAAAGAAGAAAAATCAGAATTGGGCTGCCTGTCAACGCAGCCCATGTCAATGCCATGAAAGGCTGCAATACAAAGAACAAACGCCCCATAGCTCTATGGTCTCCACTGACATCTAGTGGACAAATTGGGAACTTCTATTGACAGACAATGGGTGACTGGAAAGCCTAGGTAAAAGGTAATGGCAAGCTATTTCTGTCCATACCCATCTAGATTTTTAAATGTAAGTTATTAATTTATATCATGGAGATCTGACTTTGTAATATTAATACTCATTCATGGTCAATGACAGGTTGTTTAAAGCAGACACATGAACCAAGAACAATACATTTCAATTAGCATTTCAAAAACAATAAGAGAGTAGCACAGAAACACAAGCAGATACTGCTTTTATTAGTTTTTATTTCATGACACTTTAAGTAATGCATTTTCTTCATGTTCATCTGAATTGAAAAGTTCATGATTGGAAAACATGTCAAAGATGACTGTAGTCAGATTGTTTGGTACAAACTAGTCACACTTCATTTTTCAACTCTGGATTTATGATGAATAACTAAGTTAACCTAAACATGACAAAGCTATGACATGAGTCAAGAGTCAATGTAATGTAACTTGCACATGAGAACATTCTGTAACAGAACATGAGCTGCTATCTAACCGTTTGTTATAGCTATCCATTTGATCTGTTGCAGACAAACAGTACAGTAATGGTGGTCTAGTCAGTCTTGGAGGCCATCAATGGTGTGTGTGTCTGACACTGAATAGAGGTTCTGTGTAGAGACTGAGAGGTGTTCTAGAACAGGCTGATTCTGGGCAGTCACCACCAGAGGCAAGCCGTGGATGACCACTTCCTGGCTGCCTAAACTGATGCTAGGGACCATGATACTACTGTCCTCCTCACAGGTGGTAATGCCATTGTCCCCAAACCCCTGCACCACTGTTACCTGTGCCTGCTTTGGCAAGTCTTCCGAGGGGCCACCTTCGCTACACATCATGTCCGGGGGCGAAAACCTGGAGGTGGCCGTTGCCATGGTGACTAGATTACTGTGGTTCCCTCCCTCCGTCACCACAGTAACCTCTGTGCCCCCCTCCTGGATGAGAGCACTGAGACCCTCCAGGTCTGAGCAGGTGGTGATGAAGGTCTGTGTGCTGCTCCGGTGGGCTGAGGAGTCCTGGGAGGCGATGGCTGTCTGAAGTAGGGCCTGATGGAGAGGGTTACGGCTGTCCCCTAGGGAGAGGTGTGTCAGCAGGACTGTCTGAGGCTCCAGAGAGCCCCCCTCTACCCGTTTCTGAGCTCCTAGCTGCTGTATGGGCGTGAGGCTCATACAGTTGACCACCATGCCCTGGGTCTCTGGGCTCAGGAGGACCGTGGTGGATCCCTTGGTGTGATGCTGGTGCTGCCCAACGTCTAGCCCAGCCTGCAGGGGAAGGAAGGAGCCCTCCTGACCCAGAGGGTGGGAAACTATGATTTGGAGCTGGGCACTGCTGTAGGGGGCCAGGGGGTCTGAGGCCAGGGGAGTCAGGGGGACCTGGTGGAGTGGGATTTGGGTGGTGTGGCTGTCTTGCCTGGGTACATGGCTCACAGTCACAACACTGTGCTGGGAGGTGATGGGCTGGAGCGTCAAAGAGAGAGTCTGCTGGGAGTCTGAGTCCTGGTGCTGCTTCCTGTGGCTGCGCAGAGAGTCCTCCCTCACGAACGACGCCTCGCACAGGTCACAGCGGAAGGCCCGCGTTGCGTCCAGCTTGGCCCGGTACCGGGAGCTCACAGGCTTGGGAGGGTCCTCGCCGTTACAGACACCGGCTTTGCCTCTTTTTCCACCGATACCTGTCTCAGGCTTGTCCGCGTGGCACTTCTTCTTCTTGTGGATGACCAGGTTGCTGCGCTGCTTGGTGGCGAAACTGCAGAAGTCACATTTAAAAGGTCGCTCCTCAGAGTGGATCCGCTCATGGACCTTGAACGCCCCCTTGCTGGAGCAGGAGTAGGTGCACTTGGAGCACTGGATGGGTTGAGTGGGCTGGTGCTCTCGTGAGTGCTGCCTCAGAGCTGTCTTATTGGTGCACAGGAAGTCACATTCAGGGCAGCGGAAGGAGTTGGACGTGCCGTGTTTTATCTGGACGTGTGATTTCAGGTTGCCCTTCATGGCACAGCGGTAGTCACAGAAGTCACACTTGTAAGGCTTCTCACCCGAGTGGATGCGGATGTGCCTCTTCAGGTCAGAGTTGATCTTGAACTTTGCTTCACACCGAGTGCACTGGAAAGGTGCATCCCCTAAAGTAGAGGAATATATACATTTATATAACATCAGACAAATAAAACGTAAGTTTGTCAGACTTTTTTAGAAGTCATAATCGGTCTTATATCACGATAAGTCCATGTCCCATATTTCAATCCCAAATGAACGGGAAACAATGTAGACCATTCGCTAACCAGATTTCAGAACCAGACTTACACAATTAAATGCTTAAGTGTACTAATAAACCCAAGCAAACCCACCAGTGTGTGAACGGAGGTGCACGGTGAGCTGGCTGGAGTTGCGGCTGGCATAGGGGCAGATCTGGCACTTGAAGGGCCTCTCATCATAGTGGATACGGAGGTGTTTCTTCAGACTGCTGCTGTCGGCCGCAGCGTAGGGACAGTACTTGCACTTGTGAGGCTTCTCTCCCGTGTGGGAGCGGAAGTGCATGTTCAGCTTGTCCCTCCGGCTGAACCGCTTGTGGCACAGCTCACATTCAAACGGCTTCTCACCTGGGCACAAGGATTGGAGGACAAATAAATGTCAAAATATCAATACATGCTAGGATGACAAATCAATAGAATTTGATTTATGATAAAATTCCACTGGTATTATTACATACCAGTATGTGTTTTGAGATGCCGCTCCATATCTTTCTGACCGTACTGTGTCTTGAAAGAGCATCCTAGGGGCAAAGGAATATATTATGCATTTGATTGGAAAAGTGATTGATTCATGCACCCTGAATATAAGTGTTGTTTGAACCACATTTCAAGAAAACTTTACTGTACTAATAATTAGTGTAAAAGCCAGCTATAAAAAAAGTAAATCGACTCAGAAAAGAGCCAATTGGTTGTAACTGACCAGCGGATACTGTGTTCCCTCCCTCCCTACCAGCAGTATGGAAGGAATGTGTCACAGGACTAATAAAAGAGGAAGTGAGGGTACCAACCTGAAAAACAGCAGCCGCGCCTCTTTGAAGTCAGGGCAGGTTTTAATTTTTTGGATGGTGTTTTAGAGGCTTTGGTCAGGATCTTTTTGACACCTCTCATAACACACGTCTGGTAGGTTTCCTCGAAAACAAACTCTGTGCTGGAATCTAGGGGGAAAGGATTTCTGACTGTATAGGATACATTTCCAGAAAACTGAGTAATTTGTCTAAACATCAGATTGTTACCATGATTACTGAGTAACCACATAACCAATTTTTACTTGCCTTTATAACAAGTTGTATTTGAAGGAGAAAATATATAGGCTATGCATTGTTCCAACGGTATATTTAAGGAGTCTGGGGTAGCCTTTCATCTCTCTAAACAAGCCTGTGGATAAAACACCTTGCAAGAATAGTCTTACCTGTAAGAGTGGGTGCCGAGTTAGATGCTGATATGTCAGAGGAGGGTACGTGGCAGCCATTTTGCTTGTGGGCCAGAAAGACTTCAAAGTTATTGTACTGCTGCTTACAGAACCCACAAATGTGGATATCTGGGCTCACTTCCACAAGTACATGGTTCCCTCCTGTTGACGAGGAAGAGGGGATAAAACCCTGCTTTCATTCAAGAACATTGACAACCAATAGCCTACCCTGCAAATACCAAGACTCATCATACACCTTAGAGTAGGCAGTGCACGGTGTTTGAATGGGCTTTGCAATTTGTAAACATAGCTAGCCATATTGTCATATAATTGCAAACACAACTGACAGATGCTAGACGATAAAGGCATTGGATAACTTATTTAATACACAGAATGCGCCAGATTAACAACAAGTTTCAAATATTAATTGGACTACTAAGTGGACTTTGTTTAGAACATTTGAGTTCTTACCCTCTCCGTTAAATGATTCCATTTTCACGCTAATATAACTGGATATCAATTCAGTTTAGGGCTCCCTAAAGGTAGGCTATCGACTTGCGCCAGGAAACTCGATTGGAATGAATTCAACATAAAGTATACAACACATCAAATGCCTTTGAAATCGAAACATTGTAATTATCTACTGACTTTTAGCCATGAACTCCACTGAACTCTACTCGGGCAACATTGTTGCAATCATTTTACGACAGACTTCTTCTTCTATGGTATTATGGCGGCCCGCAAACAAGCGTTAAAGCTGCATGCCGCCACCTACTGTACAGGTTGTAAACTATAGAAAAAATATTAATTATAGGAAGAAAAGTGGGAAAAAACCGAAATCATAGAAAATGAAAAAATTTGACTTTTTTATTTTTACATAATATCCCACTCCTTCAGTCACATTCCAATTCAAGTCACATCCCTACACAGACTCAGGAGCCTGTGAGGGCGGACCATCCTTTTAAAGGATTTCTTGCAATGCCTCGGCTGTAAACTCAGTCACAAAAATCGTTCTGCTGAACTCACAATAATTCCAATTTCCTTTCATTTCTTCTTTGTTTGTGCTGTGCAGTTTATGGCCATTGCAATAAATGCTACAAATTCCACCTTTTCACATGTAATATATCAGGATCCCTTGATTGCCAAGAAACATTCACTGGTGCAGTCTCAATTACCATTGCATCTTATACGCCACTCACTCCTTCCACTCTTCTCACTGGCTCCAGATATGATACACGCTGGACAGCCCTTATTCTCACCACCTCTTTTAATTAAATTGCATTCAAAGGGCTTTATTGGCATGGGAAACATATAGTTTATATTGCCAAAGCAAGTGAAATAGATAATAAACAATCCAAAATAAACAGTAAACATTACACTCACAAAAGTTCCAAAGGAATAGAGACATTTCAAATGTCATATTATGGCATATTAGTGCAATCGTAAAGTATTCAGACCGCTTCACTTTTCCTACATTTTGTTACGTCACAGCCTTATTCTAAAATGGATGATAAAATGTAAAAAATTGCAATCATTCTTCACACAATACGCCATAATGACAAAGTAAAACAGGTTTTAAGAATGTTTTGCAAATGTATTAAGAATAAAAACTGAAACATAACATTTACGTAAGAATTCAAACCCTTTACTCAGTACTTTGTTGGAGCACCTTTGGCAGTGATTACAGCCTTGAGTCTTCTTGGGTATGACGCTATAAGCTTGGCACACCTGTTTTGGGGGAGTTTCTCCCATTCTTCTCTGCAGATCCTTTCAAGATGGGGAGCATCGCTGCACAGCTATTTTCAGGTCTCTCCAGAGATGTTCGATCAGGTTCAAGTCTGGGCTCTGGCTGGGCCACTCAAGGAAATTCAAAGACTTGTCCCGAAGTTACTCCTGCATTATCTTGGCTGTGTTCTCAGGGCCGTTGTCCTGTTGGAAGGTGAACCTTCTCACTGTTCTGAGGTCCTGAGTGCTTTTGAGCAGGTTTTCATTAAGGATCTCTCTGTACTTTGCTCCGTTCATCTTTCCCTTGATCCTGATTAGTCTCCCAGTCCCTGGCACTGAAAAACATCCCCACAGCATAAGGCTGCCACCACCATGCTTCACCATAGGGATGGTGCCAGGTTTCCTCCAGATGTGATGCTTGGCATTCAGGCCAAAGAGTTTGATCTTGTTTTCATCAGAACAGAGAATCTTGTTTCTCATGGTCTGAGAGTCCTTTATGTGCCTTTTGGCAAATTCCAAGCGGGCTGTCATGTGCCTTTTACTGAGGAGTGGCCTTCCATCTAGCCACTCTACCATAAAGGCCTGACTGGGGGAGTGCTGCAGAGATGGCTGTCCATCTGGAAGTTTCTCCCATCTCCATAGAGGAACTCTGGAGCTCTGTCAGAGTGACCATCTGGTTCTTGGTCACCTCCCTGACCAAGGCCCTTCTCCCCCGATTGCTCAGTTTGGCCGGGGCGGCCAGCTCTAGGAAGAGTCTTGGTGGTTCCAAATTTCTTCCATTTAAGTATGATGGAGGTCACTGTGTTCTTGGGGACCTTCAATGCCACAGACATTTTTTGGTACCCTTCCCCAGATCTGTGCCTTGACACAATCCTGTCTCTGAGCTCTACGGACAATTTCATCAACCTCATGGCTTGATTTTTGCTCTGACATGCACTGCCAACTGTGGGACCTCATATAGACAGGTGTGTGCCTTTCTAAATATTGTTCAATCAGTTGAATTTACCACAGGTGGACTCCAATCAAGTTGTAGAAACATCTCAAGGATGATCAATTAAAACAGAATGCACCTGAGCTCAATTTCTAGTCTCATAGCAAAGGGTCTGAATACTTATGTAAATAAGGTATTTCTGTTTTTTCTTTTTAATACATTTGTAAACATTGTGTGTAGATTGATGAGGAAAAAAGGTATTTTCATACATTTTAGAATAAGCCTGTAACGTAACAAAATGTGGAAAAAGTGAAGGGGTCTGAATACTTCCCGAACACACTGTACAGTGTTGTAACGATGTGCAAATAGTTAAAGTACAAAAGGGAAAATAAATAAACATCATAAATGAACATCTCCTTCACCCTAACGGGGGCATCCACGGACTTAGTTGCAGCACCTCATCTGGCACATGATGCATACACTTGATACATGCCTCAAGTCTTTTATAACACTGGAAGGGCTTTTGCACAAAAGCTCTTACAGGGCATCTCATAAAGCCTAGCTTTACATGAGAAGGGAGAGACTAATCAAAAAGCAATAATATGGGCAAAGTGGGATCCTTACTCCATCCACCATACAGGTCAGTCGACGTGCACCAATCACTTCCTCTACTTCCTCAGTTATAGCATCTGCATCCACTTCATACACAACCCCAGAAATAACCCCCTTGATAGGCGCCCTGCTTCAGAAATCCCAAAATAATTTTGAGGCGCAAAGCATGAAACAAGATCCCTTACATACTGGTCCTCCTCTGCACTGTTCAACCAATCCAGTAAATGTGAAGGAGGAGTTAAGATGTTAGTTCAAAAGCGGAAGTCGTGTCACAGTCTCTTTCCATTTCCCCTGAAAAGCGGAACATCCGGTTGTTGGGGACTCGGCAGAGGCTACCACAGACTTGACTTGGAGGGCTTTATTTAAATGAAATCCCAAATCTTTGACGAAGTGCTTTGTCAAAACATTGTATTACGAAAAAGAGGATCCTAACAAACATATGTCCCTTTTTGACCCCCATCCTCTATCAGTGACTCGAACGACGTACACAGGTAAAAGTTGACACATGTATTTATTGGGCGCTTTCCTCTGCCCAGGCACTGCTGACAGATGCCCGATCTTACAACTCCTGGGTAGGTATTTTACGTATCAGCTAACCACATAATTTGTTATAGCATTCTGTCAGTCGATGACATGGTGCGCAACCATTGGTTGATGCATGCAACATCTGAACAGGGGAACGTAACCAAAGTTAAAATTGATTGGTTGAAATTGGAAACATCAATCGCGGGACTAGTTGAAGAAAAATATAACACATTTCAAAATGTCAGCTGAAGACGAAACATTATTGTTGGAACTTATGACGTGTTTAAAACAACTCAGGACTCCAAAAAATTGGACTCCGACTGGGAAAAATTATTTTGAATGGTCACCCAATTTGGAATTGGAAGTCGGCAACTCTGGCATGTTTCTAGAGCTCTGACTTTCTGACCTGAAGATGACTGACATCATGATTAGATCTCATCTTATTTTTCCATAGTTCCCAGTTGTCTTAGAAGCACCATTATTCCTCCCTGTTCATCTGCAAGCAGATGGTGTGCTTTTCGACAGGTGACTGCTCAAAACGCTCTAGCTAAACATTGCATTTCTACTGCTTGTTGTTGTCTGTTTATTTACCGGCAACTTGCCACAGTGTAATTGTGTAAGTGTTTTGTTCTTTCTTGCGGTCTCTTCTCTCTGCACTCTTATCCTTCAATAATTTATCTATTTTCTTCTTCTTCTTCGAGATTTGGTTGGCGTAGCATATCCAACTTTTAGGTGCATACACCGCCACCTACTGTACTGGAGTGTGAGGCCAGTCACGGCCTACCTACAATAAATTCCAGTAAATTCCAGACGAGCTTCAATGCCATACAACACTCCTTCCGTGGCCTCCAACTGCTCTTAAATGCAAGCAAAACCAAATGCATGCTCTTCTACCGATCGCTGCCCACACCTGCCCGCCGGTCTAGCATCACTGCTCTGGACGGTTCTGACTTAGAATATGTGGACAACTAATACCTAGGTGTCTGTTTAGACTGTAAACTCTCCTTCCAGACTCACATTAAGCATCTCCAATCCAAAAATTAAATCTAGAATCGGCTTCCTATTTCGCAACAAAGCATCCTTCACTCATGCTGCCAAACATACCCTTGTAAAACTGACTATCCTACCGATCCTTGACTTCGGCGATGTCATTTACAAAATAGCCACCAACACTCTGCTCAGCAAATTGGATGTAGTCTATCACAGTGCCATCCGATTTGTCACCAAAGCCCCATATACTACCCACCACTGCGACCTGTATGCTCTCGTTGGCTAGCCCTCGCTTCATATTAGTCACCAAACCCACTGGCTCCAGGTCATCTATAAGTCTTTGCTAGGTAAATCCCTGCCTTATCTCAGCTCACCGGTCACCATAGCAGCACCCATCCATAGCACACGCTCCAGCAGGTATATTTCAATGGTCACCCCCAAAGCCAACTCTTCCTTTGGCCGCCTTTCCTTCCAGTTCTCTGCTGCCAATGACTGGAACAAATTGCAAAAATCACTGAAGCTGGAGACTTATATCTCCCTCACTAACTTTAAGCATCAGCTGTCAGAGCAGCTTACCGATCATTGCACCTGTACATAGCCCATCTGTAAATAGCCCACCCAACTACCTCATCCCCATGTTATTTTCTGTTGTTATTGCTCCTTTGCACCCCAGTATCTCTACTTGCACATTCATCTTCTTCACATCTATCACTCCAGTGTTTAATTGCTAAATTGTAATTACTTTGCCACTATGGCCTATTTATTGCCTTACCTCCCTAATCTTACTACATTTGCACACACTGTATATAAACTTTTCTATTGTGTTATTGACTGTACATTTGTTTATCCCATGTGTAACTCTGTGTTGTTTGTGTTGCACTGCTTTGCTCTATCTTGGCCAGGTCGCAGTTGTAAATGATAACTTGTTCTCAACTGGCCTACCTGGTTAATTAAAGGTGAAATAAAAAAATAAAAAAATAAATTCCAGTATACAAAATTGGGGAAAAGGAAAATTACCATGCCCTCACAACAAAAAACTATAAGCCCCAAATATAAAAAAACAAACAAAAAAACACCCCATTCCACTATTTAACCCTCTCTCTCTTCCTCTTTCTTTATCTCTTTAAATCATTTTTATATTTGATAAAAGACAAGTCTCTGTAAAGTGTATACAGTAACTGCTGATGTTAAAGGGGTTTATTGAATAGGTCTAATCTAAATAATTAAACTGCATCTGGGTTATTTCATCTTTTTCTTTGGTCAATTTTGTTTTCCCAGATGGTAATAGCGAGAAGCCATGCTCTACAGCTGATATGTGAGTACAGGCAAGGGTTCTGAAGATTTGATTTACTTGTCTTCCCTCTGAACAGAAAGTTTATAACCATCCCTTCTCTCCCCAGCGGTGTTTGTGTGATATTTCTGTCAGTCGTCTGTGGAGGACTATCATGGATGGTAGTGGCATTCTGAAACTAGCCTGGCTGACGCGACCCATGTGGTACATAGCGAGGGAGAGCATGACCAAAACTGGTCTAGTACCAGGTCAATCAGCTTCAAATCCAAGCTCTATATGAGGTAGGCTAATGAGTGAAAGGTATAGACATATTTAAAATTCCTTTTATAAGACTAGCATACATATGTGATCAAATATTATCTCTGTGACTCTTATAGTTAACAAAAAATCAGAAAACAATGAGAAATGAGAAATCAAGAGAGTAGACAGAGTAAGCCATGAGAGTAAACAACACACAACTCCATTTTCAGTGGCAGGTCCTTAGTTACCTGATCTCCACCGTATGGCTCAGGAATTTCCTTATGTTGACTTTGCTGCATGGCAACTAGGGCTGTGGAGGTCACAAAATTTTGTCAGCTGGTTATTGTCAAGCAAATAACTGTCGGCCTCAAGGTAATTGACGTTAATTAACATAAACACATTTAGCATCTCTTGGCTTCCACATAGCCTACAAGCCACTGATGCATACATTTGAAAAGTCTAATAAATCCATGTAATATAACCCACACATTCACAATAAATCCATTATTTATTTTAGACAGGTCTAAAGAGGCATGATATGAAGAAAATGTAGTCTCTTTAAGAAGAATAGAGTAGCATACTCTGAGTTGTTCTTATGTTAGATCCTGATCTGGCTATGCGAAATGGCTGTGGGCTACACTAGTTCATTTAGCAGATAAGATTTGCTTAGAATTCCGTAGCTTCATTTTATAGTATGAAGAATACAATTGAACATAGCTGGATAAAATAGAAAGGATATTTTCTTCAAACGATTTGAGGGAGTGCGCACATGTGTTGCTATTCTGTGTTGAGCGGTTAACAAAGAAATAGGTACCCCTATATGCTTAATTTTGAGTTATAATGTAACTTTAGTTGTTCTACAAATGTTGAGCTTTTAATACATTGTAAGGCTGCATGATGCGACTCTAATGATGATTTGAAAAAAGGCTCTTGAAAAGCATGAGCTCTGCTTTGTTGTTTTGCGCAGGCTGTTCTCACTTTATCAGTCTCTTATTCACAATTTGACAAGCACTTTATAATGCCTCGAATTTCCCAGCGGCATACCCTTTGTGTGGCCATAATGCACCCTAAAAAAATCCATGCCTTTTGCCACCATCACAGGCTACAAGTGAAGACAGACACACCGGGGACGCAACTGCGCATGTCCTTATCCAATCCCGAGGTGCATATTTAAGATATTAGAAGAACTCTCCACATTTACTTTTCGTCAGCCAACAAGATGAGTAGGCCTAACGAACAGCAAAAGCACTAGCCTATGTCAATCTACTATCCCCCATAGTACAAATGTTGACCTATTGTAATAAATCAATATTTCAAGCATAGTCTGGGACAGTTGTGGGATGCGCTAGATCCCAAATTAATACAACCACTAGCATCAAAAAACATTTTTACGCAATGTGGCTGACCCAACAGATCAGAACATTTAGCTTAAAATGATGATAAACTATCAGGCTATTTCTTCACATTATAAGTGCACCAATGCACACATTGCAGTAGGCTACAAGCACAAATGTTCCATTAGTGGGAAAACACCATTATTATGCATGTAATGCTTTTATTATAAAAGGTGCATTTTTATGGTGAAAATTATCTTCCCCAAACTTGAAACTCACGTGCTGTTTATGTATGCCAGTTAGGCTATACACCTCTTGTAAAGCGGATTAATGTGCCTAATTTTAAGAAGTATTTGCCCACTTTAGTTGTGATACAAACCTTATCAAAACATATAGGCCTATGGGCTAGGCTACATGAGGTGTGCGACTATGATTTGAAAAAGTTGCACAAAAAAAGACATTGTTTCTTGCTTTATGCTAGGCAACATTCACAAGTGATTATATATAATTCACAAGTGATAGGCTGATATTGTCACCCATCTGACTATTCTTGATTTAATCTTGTCTTTACATATACTAAATAATATGTGTGAAATATGTTTTGATTCAGAATGGACCATTATCATGCACCTGTCTCGAAACAAGGGCAGCGGGGAAAAAATACTTGTATCTATGCACTTAAATAATGAATGGAGGACGCTTTTCCCATGATTCATTTTCATGCCAGCCAGGTAGGCTATACTCCTGTTGTAAAGACAAAAGGTGAGAAATATAGTAGGCCTAGCTTATAGAAAGCGGATGGGATTCTCCTCTTTTTAACAGAGGATATCACTCTGTTTTAATGGCAATTTCATAGCCTATAGAAATGTTGCGCAGCATGAGCTCTGATTAAGTGTTTGATGAGATTTTTGATTACATTTGCATTGATGTCAAGTGCTGAGTTCCAGGCAGTTAGCAAGTTTAGTAGGCTACTAATGACCATCAGCAGCATCAGAGCTTGGAGAAGCCTAATTACCATGACTAAACAGTCACGTGGAATTTAACTGCCTTCATGACTCGTGAACGCTGGTGTGGCGGTAATACTCTAATGGCAATGCCACTTCACTAATGGTCATTAGTGGTCATCCTTCCATGCTGAAGCAGCAAATCCTTGAAAGATAGACATGCCTACTCACACACTGCACAAATGCACAAAAAGCTTATTTCTTTCCAATTCTGTTCACAAATTTGTTAACATCCTTGTTAGTGATAATGTATCCTTTTTTATCCTGACATATGAAGAAGCTGATTAAACAGCATGGTCATTACACAGGTGCTCCTTGTGCTGGGGACAAAAAAAGGCCACTCTAAAATGTATAATTATGTCAAACTGTCACGACTTCTGCCGAAGTCGATGCCTCTCCTTGTTCAGGCGGTGCTCGGCAATCGACGTCACCGGTCTTCTAGCCATCATTGATCTATGTTTCATTTTCCATTGGTTTTGTCTGGTCTTCTTACACACCTGGTTCTAATCCCATTCATTAATTGTTGTGTATTTAACCCTCTGTTTCCCTCATGTCCTTGTCAGAGATTGTTTATTGTTATGTTCATGTTCTATGGATTGGTGTGCGACGGGTTCTTGTACCCACATTTATTTTATTATGGACTTTGGTTTTGGAGTTTATGGTTTAAGTTATTAAAATACTCCATTTATACCAAGTTTAATTCTCCTGCGCTTGACTTCCCTGCCACCTACATACACGACGTGACAGAATCTCTGACCTAAATATGAAGTCAGCAGGAGAAAATACCCCGGACATGGAGGTGGAGGAACAATATGGCCCTGATCGACCATTACCACTGCAGTCTACGCGAGGACGTCCGTCAGGAGCTGGCCTGCAAAGACACCACCCTCACCTTCGACCAGCTGGTGGACCTGTCCATCCATGGAGCTGGGAGGGACGGTGCGCAGGGAGACCGGAGGGGGTTCCCGCTCGTGCACCATCTGTGGCCGCAGAGAGCACACTGCTGGTCGGTGCCAGGTTGGTTCCTCTGGGAATCGAGGCAGCAGGCGGACGCTCTTGCGTCACCCCAGGTGAGTCGGCACCATTCTCACCCAGAGCCCTCTGTCGCACATATATTTGTGTCTGTCACTTTTCCAGATTGTTTTCCCCTCGTGCCCAGCATAAGGTGCTAGTAGATTCAGGCACGGCTGGGAATTTCATTGATAAAGTGTTTGCTCATAGCTTAGGAACTCCTATTGTTCCCGTGGATGTACCTTTCCCCATTCACGTCTTAGATAGTCAACCATTAGGGTCAGGGCTTATCAGGGAGACCACCGCTCCTCAGAGTATGGTGATGTGGGGGGGTCACACGGAAAAGATTAGTCTTTTCCTTATGGACTCTCCTGCGTATCCAGTGGTGCTAGGCCTACCCTGGTTAGCTTATCATAACCCCACTATTTCTTGGCCACAGAGGGCTCTCACGGGGTGGTCGCAAAAGTGCTTAGGTAGGTGTTTAGGGGTTTCCGATGGTGCTACTACGGTGGAAAGTCCAGACCAGGTCTCCACCGTCTCCACCCCCAGAATATGCCGATTTGGCTCTCGCCTTCTGTAAAAAGAAGACGACTCAATTACCACCCCATCGACGGGGGAATTGTGCGATAGATCTCCTGGTAGACGCTGCACTTCCCAGGAGTCACGTGTATCCCCTGTCGCAAGCGGAGATGGTAGCTATGGAGACATATGTCTCCGAATCCCTGCGTCAGGGGTACATTCTGTCCTCCACTTCACCCGTCTCCTCGAGTTTCTTTTTTGTGAAGAAGAAGGATAGAGGTCTGCGCCCGTGCATTGATTATCGAGGTCTAAATCAAATCACGGTGAGGTACAGTTACCCGCTACCTCTTATCGCCACGGCGATTGAGTCAATGCACGGGGCGCGCTTCTTCACTAAACTGGATCTCAGGAGTGCGTACAACCTGGTGCGTATCCGAGAGGGAGACGAGTGGAAGACGGCATTTAGTACCACCTCAGGGCATTATGAGTACCTTGTTATGCCGTACGGGTTGATGAATGCTCCATCAGTCTTCCAATCCTTTGTAGACGAGATTCAGGGACCTGCACGGGCAGGGTGTAGTGGTGTATATCGATGACATTCTGATGAACTCCGCTACATGCGCCGAGCATGTGTCCCTGGTGCGCAAGGTGCTTGGTCGCCTGATGGAGCATGACCTGTATGTCAAGCCTGAGAAATGCTTGTTCTTTCAACAGTCCGTCTCCTTCCTAGGGCATCGCATTTCCACGTCAGGAGTGGAGATGGAGAGTGACCGCATTGCAGCCGTGCGTAATTGGTCGACTCCCACCACGGTGAAGGAGGAGCAGCGATTCTTAGGGTTTGCCAACTACTACCGGAGGTTTATCCGGGGTTTTGGTCAGGTGGCTGCTCCCATTACCTCACTGCTGAAGGGGGGGCCCGGTGCGCTTGCAGTGGTCAGCTGGGGCGGACGGGGCTTTTAGGCACTTGAAGGCTCTGTTTACCTCGGCTCCTGTGTTGGCGCATCCGGATCTCTCTTTGGTCTTCATAATGGAGGTGGACGCCTCCGAGGCTGGGATAGGAGCTGTTCTCTCAGTGCTCGGGTATGCCACCGAAACTCCGACACTGTGCTTTCTTCTCTAAGAAGCTCAGCCCGGTGGAGTGAAACTATGATGTGGGGGACCGGGAGCTGTTGGCTGTCGTTAAAGCTTTGAAGGTGTGGAGACATTGGCTTGAGGGGGCTAAATACCCCTTTCTCATCTGGACCGCAATCTGGAGTACATCCGGGCAGCGAGGAGAATGAATCCTCGTCAGGCAAGGTGGGTCATGTTTTTCACCCGTTTTGTGTTTACCCTCTCTTACAGACCAGGCTCCCAGAACGTCAAGGCAGACGCACTGTCCCGGCTGTATGACACAGAGGAGTGGTCCATTGATCCCACTCCCATACTCCCAGCCTCTTGCTTGGTGGCGCCGGTAGTGTGGGAGCTGGACGCGGACATTAAGCGGGCATTACGTGCAGAGCCCGCTCCCCCTCAGTGTCCAGCTGGGCGTCTGTACGTTCCGTCTGCTGTCCGCGATCGGCTGATCTATTGGGCTCACACGTCACCCTCCTCTGGTCATCCTGGGATCGGTCGGACGGTGAGCTGTCTTAGTGGGAGGTACTGGTGGCCCACTTTAGAAAGAGACGTAAGGGTTTATGTTTCCTCCTGCTCAGTGTGCGCCCAGCGCATGGCTCCTAGACACCTGCCCAGAGGTAAGTTACAACCCTTACCTGACGTCGGGCGAGGGGCCTTCAGTACCTCGTGGACTGGGAGGGGTACGGTCCGGAGGAGAGATGCTGGGTTCTGGTGGAGGACGTGTTAGATCCTTCTCTGCTACGAGAGTTCCACTGTCTCCATCCGGATCGCCCTGCGCCTCGTCCTCCGGGTCGGAGGGGGGGGGGGGGGGTACTGTCACGACTTCTACCGAAGTCGATGCCTCTCCTTGTTGGACGTCACTGGTCTTCTAGCCATCATTGATCTATGTTTTATTTTCCATTGGTTTTGTCTGGTCTTCTTACACACCTGGTTCCAATCCCATTCATTAATTGTTGTGTATTTAACCCTCTGTTTCCCCTCATGTCCTTGTCAGAGATTGTTTATTGTTATGTTCATGTTCTATGGATTGCTGTGCAACGGGTTCTTGTACCCACATTTATTTTATTATGGACTTTGGTTTTGGAGGTTATGTTTTAAGTTATTAAAATACTCCATTTATACCAAGTTTAATTCTCCTGCGCTTGACTTCCCTGCCACCTACATACACGACGTGACACAATCAACACAATACCACAGATGTCTCAAGTTTCGAGGGAGTGTGCAATTGGCATGCTGACTTGCATGAAGTTCCACCAAAGGTGTTGCCAGAAAATGTAATGTTATTATCTCTACCATAAGCCACCTCCAACGTCATTTTAGAGAATTTGACAGTATCTCCAACCGTCCTCACAACTGCAGACCACATGTATGGCATAGTGTGGGCGGGCGGAATGCTGATGTCGACGTGTCCCATGGTGGCGGTAGGGTATTGGTATGGGCAGGCATAAACTACAGACAACGAACACAATTGCATTTTATCAATGGCAATTTGAAAGAACAGAGATACAGTGACGAGATCCTGAGGCCCATTGTCGTGCCATTCATCCGCCACCATCATCTCATATTTCAGCATGATAATGTTGCAAGGATCTGTATACAATTCCTGGAAGTTGCCCTGACTTGCCTAGTTAAATAATGGTAAAATAAAATAAAAATAAAAATCCAGAGTAGCCTACTCTCCCTTCTCTGACAGTTGGAACTGATAGCTAATCATTTCACCCTCTTCAATGGCGTTAGCTAGCTACCTAGCTACAAATGCATTTAGAGTTACAACGATATATACATCAATATAGCTAACTAGCTAATATGATGTTAGCAAGCTGCTGATATTTAATTAACTTAGCTAGCTGTACTGTATGTAAAGTTAGCTAACTAGTGAACATTATGTTAGCAGCTCATTTGAGTTAGCCTGCACATTAAATGTATGTACCTAGCTAGCTAATACTACATTTTTTATTATTTTCTAAATATATTTACTTGTATAGGTTCTCCAACTAACTCTGTTTTCTAGGTCCTTATAAAAACGAAATAATTGGCAATCTTCCCGAAGTTTCCAGTGGTAGCGAAACACAGCCGACCATGTAGACGATTGGAGGACTTCCAACATGGGGCCTGGTGCGGTTGATAAGTGATTTGTGATGCAACTGCAAGCCTTCTATACCCACAATTACGAGGTTGACTGGTTCATTACCACTGTCTCACCATGCTCAGCCAGAGTTTATTGAGCAGATTTTACATACTGTATGTAACAGCATGGGGATCCATAATAAATCCATAATAAATGCTAAATACAAATCAGATCTTTCACATCAGATATTTTTCAGAGCTAATCTGATTGGTCAAAATACCAATTAGTGATAAAAATAAATAAATCTGAATTTGACTGCCTGTGTAAACGCAGCCATAGTGGCCAGAGACTAGGCCTATATGAGGCAAGGGGAAGAGCAGCACTATTACCTCATCAAACTTAATAGCTTATTTCTATGTCATAATTCTTCACATCTATCTGTGGAGGAAATCAAGGACTTCCTCATTACAATTCTGTTGCCACTTGCCAGTTACCTGAGGGTCACAGGGTTTACCCGCTATAACCTAAATCAGACAATCTACTCCCCCAACTGGGAGGTAGAGGTAAAACAGGTTTGCACTACAGCTAATGCTGTTACGTACAGTGGTGTCATCTTTCTCTGAGATCTGAAGTGATCAGAACAGAAACTCCTGCACTGCTAAGCTAAGCTTCAGGCCTGTATTATTGTACAATGGTTTATGGCGGGAAGAAAACTGAAGGCAAACAGCATACTCTTCCTGCAGTCCTGCAAAAATAAGGCAGTTATACATTTGAAAAACATTATAATACATTCATAAAATATTTCACAACGTATTAAATGTGTGCCCTTAGGCCTCTACTCTACTACATATCTATAACACAAAATCCATGTGTACATGTGTGTAAAGTGCGTATGTTATCATGTGTTTGTTTGCATGTGTCTATGTTTCTTTTGCTTGACAGTCCCCACTGTTCCATAAGGTGTATTTATCTGTTTTTTAAATCTAAATTTATTGCTGGCATGAGTTACTTGATGTGGAATAGAGTTCCATGTAGTCATGGCTCTATGTAGTACTGTGCGCCTCCCATAGTCTCTTCTGGACTTGGGGACTGTGAAGAGACCTCTGGTGGCATGTCTTGTGGGGTATGCATGGGTGTACGAGATGTGTGCCAGTAGTACAAACAGACAGCTTGGTGCATTCAACATGCCATTACCACCTCACAAATACAAGTAGTGATGAAGTCAATCTCTCCGCCACTTTGAGCCAGGAGAGATTGACATGCTTATTATTAATGTTAGCTCTCTGTGTACACCCAAAGGCCAACCATGCTGCCCTGTTCTGAGCCAATTGCAGTTTTCCTAAGTCCCTCTTTGTGGCGTGACCTGACCACACGACTGAACAGTAGTCCAGGTGCAACAAAACTAGGGCTTGTAGGACCTGCCTTGTTGATAGTGCTGTTAAAAATGCAGAGCAGCACTTTATTATAGACAGACTTCTCCCCATGCTAGCTACTGTTGTATCAATATGTTTTTACCATGACAGTTTACAATCCAGGGTTACTCCAAGTAGTTTAGTCTCCTCAACTTGCTCAATTTCCACATTATTCATTATATAATTTTTGAAACATTTAGGACTAACTTATTCCTTGCCACCTATTCTGAAACTAATTGCAGCTCTTTGTTAAGTGTTGCTGTCATTTCAGTTGCTGTGGTGGCTGACGTGTATAGTGTTGAGTTATCCGCATACATAGACACAGTCTTTAGTAAAGAATGAAAACACAGCCTACTTTTCCAAGTATGGATTTATGGAATAATGACAATCCACATTGATTGAATAGCATGCAAATGATTTGCACAAATCCTCAGAAACAAATCCAGTTAAATGTACGTCAAAAGGCTTTTATACAGTATATGGCATTCTGTCAGACATGTGACTAGGACGAGTGGGTAATTAATTTAAATTCTACTGCAGTGGGTTAAATCAGGGTCTCACAGAGTGTTTTGTGGTATTCTTAAACAAATCTACTTTGAAACACCTCACACACATGGTTATGGGCTTAAAAAAAGAAGACACCTGTACCATGTCAGATATAAAGTTGAAATGTATTCAATTATGAGTTTGCATCCCAATATCAAACTTTATATAGTTTCAGAAAAAAAAGAAACGTCCTCTCACTGTCAACTGCGTTTATTTTCAGCAAACTTAACGTGTAAATATTTGTATGAACATAACAAGACTCAACAACTGAGACATAAACTGAACAAGTTCCACAGACATGTGACTAACAGAAATGGAATAATGTGACCCTGAACAAAGGGGGGGTCAAAATCAAAAGTAACAGTCAGTATCTGGTGTGGCCACCAGCTGCATTAAGTACTGCAGTGCATCTCCTCCTCATGGACTGCACCAGATTTGCGTTCTTGCTGTGAGATGTTACCCCACTCTTCCACCAAGGCACCTGCAAGTTCCCGGACATTTCTGGGGGGAATGGCCCTAGCCCTCACCCTGCGATCCAACAGGTTCCAGACGTGCTCAATGTGATTGAGATCTGGGCTCTTCGCTAGCCATGGCAGAACATTCCTGTCTTGCAGGAAATCACGCACAGAACGAGCAGTATTGTCATGCTGGAGGGTCATGTCAGGATGAGCCTGCAGGAATGGTACCACATGAGAGGATGTCTTCCCTGTAACGCACAGCGTTGAGTTTGCCTGCAATGACAACAAGCTCAGTCCGATGATGCTGTGACACACCGCCCCAGACCATGATGGACCCTTCACCTTCAAATCGATCCCGCTTCAGAGTACAGGCCTCTGTGTAACGCTTATTCCTTCGACGATAAATGCGAATCCGACCATCACCCCTGGTGAGACAAAACCGCGACTCGTCAGTGAAGAGCACTTTTTGCCAGTCCTGTCTGGTCCAGCGACGGTGGGTTTGTGCCCATAGGCGACGTTGTTGCTGGTGATGTTTGGTGAGGACCTGCCTTACAACAGGCCTACAAGCCCTCAGTCCAGCTTCTCTCAGCCTATTGCGGACAGTCTGAGCACTGATGGAGGGATTGTGCCTTCCTGGTGTAACTCGGGCAGTTGTTGTTGCCTTCCTGTAACTGTCCCGCAGGTGTGATGTTCGGATGCACCGATCCTGTTCAGGTGTTGTTACACGTGGTCTGCCACTGCGAGGATGATCAGCTGTCCGTCCTGTCTCTCTGTAGAGCTGTCTTAGGCGTCTCACAGTACAGACATTGCAATTTATTGCCCTGGCCACATCTGCAGTCCTCATGCCTCCTTGCAGCATGCCTAAGACACGTTCACGCAGATGAGCAGGGACTCTCTGACATTTCTTTTTTTGTTTACATCACAGAAGACTGAAATATAACAAAACCATTTTTTTTGTTCATGTTAATTAATTATCAAATGATGTAAGATATTAATAACATTCCACCCATGAGGCCACTAGGTCTTTAGACTGCAGGACAGGGCTACACAGACATAAACCACATCTCATGCCTTAAGAATTCTGTATGACTCTTCATTCTGACTTTGATCTACAGTCAGTTTTCATATTTACACTGGAAAATTACGTATCATTCCCAGCTTTTACAGTTCAAAATATTCTACTCGCCACTCAATACTCAATTACGCCTATATAATATTTTATTCTCTGTATATAACCCTCGTGTCTATATCCAGTGTTAATCATGTTAATTTCTATACATTTCTTTAATTATTTTTATATAAATAATTTACACAGTACAAAACATTAAGAATACCTGCTATTTCCATGACATAGACTGACCAGGTGAATCCAGGAGAAAGCTATGATCCCTTATTGATGTCAATTGTTAAATCCACTTTAATCAGTGTATATGAAGGGGAGGAGACAGGTTAAGATTTATTTTTTTAAAGCCTTGAGAGAATTGAGACAAGAATTGTGCGTGTGCCATTCATAGGGTGAATGGGCAAGACAAAATATTTAAGAGCCTTTGAACAGGTTATGGTAGTAGGTGCCAGGCGCACCGGTTTGTGTCAAGAACTGCAATGCTGCTGTTTTTTTTTAACGCTCAACAGTTTCCCGTGTGTATCAAGAATGCCCCACCACCCAAAGGACATCCAGCCAACTATGGGAAGCATTGGAGTCAACATGGGCCAGCATCTCTGTGGAACGCTTTTGAAATCTTGTAGAGTCCATGCCCTGATGAATTAAGGCTGTTCTAAAGGCAAAAGGGGGTGCAAGTCCATATTAGGAAGGTGTTCCTAATGTTTTTTATAGGCAGTGTATATTTGTATACTCAAATGTAAAGGCCCCACTTATTAGTTTAAAATAATGCTCTACCAATTTAGTGTGATGCTCATCATTCTCTCTCTCCAATCATTGAAATCCTTATGATCCTGATATAATGTCCTTCTTGATTCCCAGCGAGACAAGGTCAACTATTGTTCCCCCCACCACCGAGGCACGCCAGCTGCTTAGACACTGTAATAATGGCTAAAAGCCTCCTGTTACAGCCCATCATTGCCAACTGCCACACGGCAGATGCTGTAATTGCAGAGTGACTTGTAGGTTGTCAACAGCAATTATAGCATATGTCCACCTGAGGGCACTCGAGGATCACCAGCAAGCCTGGATACAGCACTGCCACCGTGCTACATCCTCATGGTACAATACTTGTAGTAGGGACAGATACAACTTTGTGTTTGACTCAGTTCAGAGTGGAACTGGATACAGGCATAGCTTTATTTTTTTGTTAACAAGGTTTTGGTAATGTATTGAGCATTTCCTGGTCAGGATTGATTGACAGACGGCAAAATAAAGACTCCAAAAAGCATACTTTGATATGAAATATTATCCTACAGTAGCCTACTTTGTCACCTCAGGCCAAGGTCCACTACTTACGATACGAGGGTCTTGGTGTGCATGTAGGGTTTGAGTCATTTAGTTTATTACTTATTCATGTAACTTTGTTATCCTGTGTGATTCAGGGGAAGCTAATTTACTGTTGCCAGCCCACAGTTTGTTATCACAGACAAAATAACCAATTTGATGTTCTGCGATAGACACAGCTCCTAATCTATAGGTACAGTTCCTAATCTATAGGTACAGTTTCTAATCTATAGGTACAGTTCCTAATCTATAGGTACAGCTCCTAATCTATAGGTACAGTTCCTAATCTATAGACACAGCTCCTAATCTATAGGTACAGCTCCTAATCTATAGGTACAGCTCCTAATCTATAGGTACAGTTCCTAATCTATAGACACAGCTCCTAATCTATAGACACAGCTCCTAATCTATAGGTACAGTTCCTAATCTATAGGTACAGTTCCTAATTTATAGGTACAGCTCCTAATGTATAGGTACAGTTCATAATCTATAGGTACAGCTCCTAATCTATAGGTACAGCTCCTAATCTATAGGTACAGCTCCTAATCTATAGGTACAGATCCTAATCTATAGGAACAGCTCCTACTCTATAGGTACAGTTCCTAATCTATAGACACAGCTCCTAATCTATAGACACAGCTCCTAATCTATAGGTACAGTTCCTAATCTATAGGTACAGCTCCTAATCTATAGGTACAGCTCCTAATGTATAGGTACAGTTCATAATCTATAGGTACAGCTCCTAATCTATAGGTACAGCTCCTAATCTATAGGTACAGCTCCCAATCTATAGGTACAGCTCCTAAACCTCTGATACAATATACAAGTGTGAAGATGTGTTAACTTCTATGGATGTACTATATTGCAACATAAATCTGTCTGATGTAAACATTGATAACATAGAGAGACATTGGATACATACCCAGATATACATGCTGACAGTGAGACAGACGTAAGTTATAGTCATCATGCAACTTTAAATCCAAACATGTAGGCCTATGGCCAGCTGAAATTTGTTCTAGTTCAGATAAGGAGAAAGATGGCCCGAAGTTCCATGTTTGGTTTGAGCTGCATGACAAATTATACACACATACTGTATGAATTCCTCTGTTTTATCTGATGGCAATTGTTGGCTAGCGACGATGTCTGGGAAACATCAGATGCTTCGGACTCTATACTTCGTCAAACATGCACGCACCGAGATTCACGCACGCACGCACGCACGCACGCACGCACGCACGCACGCACGCACGCACGCACACACACACACACACACACACGCAGTCGCAGTCGCGCATGCTCACGGACAAATCAGGACAACTTCAATGTATCTACCAAGTGATGCACATAATATGCTTGAAGATGAAGACTAACTGGAGGGGCATTGTGTGTGAGAATCTGTATTTGACTTCATAGAGAATTGCCTTTTCGGGATATCTCCCTTAAACAAGCGACATTCTACATACTTTGCCAAACTAACACAGAAATGTAAATACTCAAGGAGATCCATGTTTTAATGTAAATGCATGTTTAACCAAGAGACTATCTTGGAACATGATAATCTAAGCAAACTTTTTACTGTAGTTTATTATAGCCTTGCAATGAGTACAATCGCTGCAAGTATTTTCCCTTCATATACAATGATATCCAGAAGGCCTTGTTTTCTTGTTGTGCTGTTAAATAGTGTCAGCAGGGGGTATCCAAAAGCAGGCTAGAGAAGATGCTACGCTACATGTTTGTACAAGGGCACTGTTCTATTTTGTTGTAGTGGTTGACATTTTGGAACCAGTAGGTCAGCAGAATAATGAAGCAGTATACATGAATCAAAGCAGACTAGGTTTGGATCATGAGACAAATTAATGTCATTATCTATACCCTGTGATATAAGACCTAATTCATGTTGTTGAGAGCTGGTTATGAGCCCAATTTTAACTCTGTTTGATCATCACTTTATCAATTACTCATATTCAAATACAAAATAATGTTGTTGACCAAAGACTGTGATTGAGATAAACCATCTTAGACTGAACTATGTCTGGAGTTTGACAAAGGGATGATACAGATGTTGTCATAATGTAGAAGACTTAGAGTACATAGATAATTAGATAACCAAGTTCTCTGTTCAGGGAGGAGCCACACTCTGCCACTACACCATTGGTTGTCACTAAGGGAGCAAGGCTCATAATTGGACAGAGGTGTTGTGAGATAATGAAGCCAGACCTCACACCTGCCAGACCTCAGGGATTCCTATTGACTGGCCACTTAAATGTTCTCCACTGCGACTCCACCCGGGTCTTAAGGGCAAGAGACTGAGTAAGAAACGAATGAAAAAGAAACAGGGTGCTGCTGTAGGGGAGGATCCCTGTCAGGATGAGAATGAGAGCAGAGAGGACCCCCCCCCCCTTATTCACTACCAAACTGACTGTAAAAATCTTCAGACAAAATTGTGAAAATGCTGCACCAGCTATTTTGTTTCAAACTCTCAAAACACTCCTCACTTCATTCAATTTCCCCATGCAGGTTGTCTTTGGTGACAGCATTTTATGAGAAAAGGCATATTGTGCCAGCTTTAAGCAGACTACTGTGCAAAAAAGTGAGGGAACAGCAGAGAGATTGAGACAGAAACAGTTTGAATTGAGGAATGGAGAGAGTACATAGATTTTGAACCAAGATTTCATAGTCGTTAGGGCTAGTTTATGTAAGTAGGGATCCACAGATATTGGATGTCTGACTCAGCCATAGTAGTTGAAAGATATGACACAAGTAAAGTATAAGCAGCAGTGGTTAGTAGTTATGGGCCAGTAACCGAAAGCTCGCTGGTTCGAATCCCCGAGCCGACTAGGTGGGGCGGCAGGGTAGCCTAGTAGTTAGACCGTTGGACTAGTAACCGAAAGGTTGCAAGTTCAAATCTCCGAGCTGACAAGGTACAAATCTGTCGTTCTGCTCCTGAACAGGCAGTTAACCCACTGTTCCTAGGCCGTCATTGAAAATAAGAATTTGTTCTTAACTGACTTGCCTAGTTAAATAAAGGTTAAAAAAAGGTGACACAAATCTGTCGATGTGCCGTTAAACAAGTCACTTAATCCTAATTGCAACTGTATGGCACGCTGAGTAAGAGCGTCTGCTAAATGACAAAAATCTAAATGTGAAAATCTAGCATAGGTATGGGCTATGGCCTACACAGGCATCAAGTCTTACACCACCAAAGGGCCTCAGAGGAGAGTGAATGGAATCTGCACCAGTAGAACTCATACACTGAGTAGACATCAGAAATGGACATCCAGAGGGTTGACAAAAATTTGGGGTGGTGATGTGAGTCAATGTGTGGAAGTGTGTTGTAAGTATCTCTAACACGATTTAAAACATAGTATTTGCTGATGTGAATCACAGTGAAAAGCCATGCTGAAATGCACCCTGAAATGAAATCACACTGAAACCAAAAGCTTACCAAGATGAAACTGCAATTACACCAAATGTATTTATCGCCATCCGTCATGTACGTATTTGTTTGCAGGAAACTAGTTACACGCATGCTGCTGGATCCTAGTTTTATTTGACCTGTGTTTGAATTATTTATGGCATATGACTAGATTGATACTACAGTACACAACATTATGCGATGCAAGTATGTGTCAAATCAAAAGTCCCCTTTCTTTGATCCAATTTGCTGTGGATTCAGCCTGAGCTGTCCATCGTCAGACTACCATTGCTAATGAGATGGGGGGGGGGGGGGGGGGGGGGTAAAATTGAGAGTAGTGGGCTGGCTGTCATCTGCTAGGTGATGGTTTTAAAACTAAGCAGTGATACTTCATTAATTAACCTTCACATTCTATGTAGATCTGCTCATCAAGATGCAGTTAATTAAAGAAAGGTCATTCCAAGGGCTGCTGGGTAGCGGCAGTATTACAATAGAGGAATGGCACTGTTTGAAGCGAGATAACACCGTGGGGAGGGGGCAGGCAGGGGACAGCCAGGGGGACATTTTGGAGACATTCAGAGATAAAATGGCCAACTGGCAGTGGAGTGCTGAATCCAGGCTCTGGCTCTGAACCCTCAGCCTTTCTACCACCCCTCAGACCCACTTTGCAAACATATTTTTTGTTGGTTTTTCATTTCACTTTAGTTTTCTTTTCTTTTTTCCCATACTGTCAAAAAGCTCTAATGGATAAAGCAGAAGTTAAATATTTATCAATCTCAATTGACAGCGACTATCTTTTAGCATCAATGTGTTTTTTACAGTTCACCGGCTTCTCTACCAATTGGGAGCTCTAACCCCACTTTATTTGACCTTGGTTTGTGTCCATAAAACTGCCCTCTTAAATAAATAAAAGGCCAGGAACTGAAGCACAACATGAAATAGTGATGTTTCATCTGTGAGTGAAATCCACTTCCAGGGAGTGACTTATTCATTTTGGTATCTATCTATCTTTACCTCCATCCCTAAAGGCATCATGCATGATATGCAGACAGCCTTGTGTTATGAAGTCCTAAAGTGGACAGTAGATTTGGAGAGTTGCCATAAAAAATCCAGTATTGACAAAACAAGCATGGTTAGTGAATGAGTCTCCTAGAGATATCACCTTGGGTAAGGACATTTATTTGGCCAGTAATATGAATGTGAACAACTTTAGTCTGTTCACTGACCATTCACTGTCCATTGGTCAGGAGGTCAAATTTCTAATAACAAGGACAATGGAAGCTAAGGCTAAAGCTTGTCAGAAATCCTGTCACGTGCACTCCCTCTCTGGCCTCTAGGTCACCAGGCTGCTCGTTATGGCGCACACCTGTCATCATTGTTACGCGCATCAGCGCATAATGACACTCACCTGGACTCCATTACCTCCTTGATTACCTGCCCTATATACAGTTGAAGTCGGAAGTTTACATACACCTTAGCCAAATACATTTAAACTTAGTTTTTCACAATTCCTGAAATGTAATCCTAGTAAAAATTCCCTGTCTTAGGTCAGTTAGGATCACCACTTTATTTTAAGAATGTGAAATGTTAGAATAATAGTAGAGAGAAGGATTTATTTCTGCTTTTATTTCTTTCATCACATTCCCAGTGGGTCAGAAGTTTACATACACTCAATGAGTATTTGGTAGCATTGCCTTTAAATTGTTTAACTTGGGTCAAACATTTCAGGTAGCCTTCCACAAGCTTCCCACAATAAGTTGGGTGAATTTTGACCCATTCCTCCTGACAGAGCTGGTGCAACTGACTCAGGTTTGTAGGCCTCCTTGCTCGCACATGCTTTTTCAGTTCTGCCCACAAATTTTCGATAGGATTGAGGTCAGGGCTTTGTGATGGCCACTCCAATACCTTGACTTTGTTGTTCTTACGCCATTTTGCCACAACTTTGAAAGTATGCTTGGGGTCATTGTCCATTTGGAAGACCCATTTGCGACCAAGCTTTAACTTCCTGACTGATGTCTTGAGATGTTGCTTCAATATATCCACAAACTTTTTCTTTTTCATGATGCCATCTATTTTGTGAAGTGCACCAGTCCCTCCTGCAGCAAAGCACCCCCACAACATGATGCTGCCACCCCCGTGCTTCACGGTTAGGATGGTGTTCTTCGACTTGTAAGCCTCCCCATTTTTCCTCCAAACATAACGATGGCCAAACAGTTCTATTTTTTGTTTCATCAGACCAGAGGACATTTCTCCAAAAAGTACGTTCTTTGTCCCCATGTGCAGTTGCAAACCGTAGTCTGGCTTTTTTATGGCGCTTTTGGAGCAGTGGCTTCTTCCTTGCTGAGCGGCCTTTCAGGTTATGTCAATATAGGACTCGTTTTACTGTGGATATAGATACTTTTGTACCTGTTTCCTCCAGCATCTTCACAAGGTCCTTTGCTGTTGTTCTGGGATTGATTTGCACCTTTAGCACCAAAGTACGTTCATCTCTAGGAGACAGAACGCATCTCCTTCCTGAGCGGTATGACGACTGCGTGGTCCCATGGTGTTTATACTTGCGTACTATTGTTTGTACAGATGAACATGGTACCTTCAGGCGTTTGGAAATTGCTCCCAAGGATGAATCAGACTTGTGGAGGTCTACACTTTTTTTTATAAGGTCTTGGCTGATTTCTTTTGATTTTCCCATGATGTCACGCAAAGAGGCACTGAGTTTGAAGGTAGGCCTTGAATTACATCCACAGGTACACCTCCAATTGACTCAAATGATGTCAATTAGCCTATCAGAAGCTTCTAAAGCCATGACATCATTTTATCTCTAACCTAAGTGTACGTAAACTTCCGACTTCAACTGTATGTCACTCCCTTTGGTTCCTTCCCCAGGCATCATTGTTTCGGTTTCATGTCTGTGAGTTGTGAGTTTTTCTTGTTTTTATATTATGTTTTAATTTATTTATTAAATGATTCACTCCCTGAACTTGTTTCCTGACTCCCAGCGCACACGTTACAGAATGACACATCACCAAAAGGTTTGCGTCAGGGAGTTTTTTGTTTTCATGATGGAGGTGATGTCGGGTCAGGGTGTCAGAACCGGAGCTACCTGGGAGGCCTCAGCCGGTTTGTCAGATTCCCATGCCTCCATGGGTTCCCATGCCTCCATGGGTCTTAGCTGGCTCGCCAGGTTCCCATACCTCAGCGGGATCGACAGGCTTCCATGCCTCAGCGGGTTCGATAGGCTCCCATGCCTCAGCTGGGTGAACAGGTGCCCGTGCCTCGACTGAGGCAACCGGGGAGGTCTCATCAGACTCTCATGCCTCAGCCGGTTCGTCAGGTTTCTGAGGTGACCGGTCCGCTCCTGATCCCTGGGATCGTCCCTGTGGTTGTCGTCCTGCGGCCGGAGCCGCGCGCCGGGGAGGGGGTAATGTCACGTATTCTCTCTCTCTGGCGCTCTATGTCACCATGCTCCTGCGCTTCAGCCGGATCGACAGGTTCCAGCGCCTTAGCAGAGGTGACCGGTCCGCTCCTGATCCCTGGGATCCTCATTTTGGTCGGCATCCTGCGGATGGAGCCACGCGTCGGGGAGGGGGTACTGTCACTTGTGCTCCCTCTCCAGCCTCTAGGTCACCAGGCTGCTCGTTATGGCTCACACCTGTCACCATCGTTACGCGCATCAGCACATGACACTCACCTGGACTCCATCAACTTCTTGATTACCTGCCCTATATACAGTGGGGAGAACAAGTATTTGATACACTGCCGATTTTTCAGGTTTTCCTACTTACAAAGCATGTAGAGGTCTGTAATTTTTATCATAGGTACACTTCAACTGTGAGAGACGGAATCTAAAACAAAAATCCAGAAAATCACATTGTATGATTTTTAAGTAATTAATTTGCATTTTATTGCATGACATAAGTATTTGATACATCAGAAAAGCAGAACTTAATATTTGGTACAGAAACCTTTGTTTGCAATTACAGAGATCATACGTTTCCTGTAGTTCTTGACCAGGTTTGCACACACTGCAGCAGGGAATTTGGCCCACTCCTCCATACAGACCTTCTCCAGATCCTTTCGGGGCTGTCGCTGGGCAATATGGACTTTCAGCTCCCTCCAAAGATTTTCTATTGGGTTCAGGTCTGGCGACTGGCTAGGCCACTCCAGGACCTTGAGATGCTTCTTACGGAGCCACTCCTTAGTTGCCCTGGCTGTGTGTTTCCATGACCCATCTTCAATGCTCTTACTGAGGGAAGAGCAGCACCCCTCAATACGGTGCAGTCGTCCTGTCCCCTTTGCAGAAAAGCTTCCCCAAAGAATGATGTTTCCACCTCCATGCTTCACGGTTGGGATGGTGTTCTTGGGGTTGTACTCATCCTTCTTCTTTCTCCAAACACGGCGAGTGGAGTTTAGACCAAAAAGCTCTATTTTTGTCTCATCAGACCACATGACCTTCTCCCATTCCTCCTCTGGATCATCCAGATGGTCATTGGCAAACTTCAGACGGGCCTGGACATGCGCTGGCTTGAGCAGGGGGACCTTGCGTGCGCTGCAGGATTTTAATCCATGGCGGCGTAGTGTGTTACTAATGGTTTTCTTTGAGACTGTGGTCCCAGCTCTCTTCAGGTCATTGACCAGGTCCTGCCGTGTAGTTCTGGGCTGATCCCTCACCTTCCTCATGATCATTGATGCCCCACGAGGTGAGATCTTGCATGGAGCCCCAGACCGAGGGTGATTGACCGTCATCTTGAACTTCTTCCATTTTCTAATAATTGCGCCAACAGTTGTTGCCTTCTCACCAAGCTGCTTGCCTATTGTCCTGTAGCCCATCCCAGCCTTGTGCAGGTCTACAATGTTATCCCTGATGTCCTTACACAGCTCTCTGGTCTTGGCCATTGTGGAGAGGTTGGAGTCTGTTTGATTGAGTGTGTGGACAGGTGTCTTTTATACAGGTAACGAGTGGAGAACAGGAGGGCAGTGAGAGCAGTGAGAGCCGGAATTCTTACTGGTTGGTAGGTGATCAAATACTTATGTCATGCAATAAAATGCAAATTAATTACTTAAAAATCATACAATGTGATTTTCTGGATTTACAGACCTCTACATGCTTTGTAAGTACGAAAACCTGCCATATCGGCAGTGTATCAAATACTTGTTCTCCCCACTGTATATGTAACTCCCTTTGGTTCCTTCCCCATTGTTTCAGTTTCATGTCTGTGCATTGTTCGTGTTTCTTGTTTTGTATTATGTTTTCATTTATTAAATGATTCACTCCCTGAACTTGTTTCCCGACACATCCACAATGAACTAAATGTGTTCCCTTATACTGGCTCAGCCTCTTGAACCACTGTGGCCTCTCCTTTGTTGGGCAGAATCTGTGAAAGAGCCTTTTTTCATGTTTTCTAGGCGTAACTGCCTCCCCATGTCCATTCAACCCTCCCACGGACATCCATAAATGTCTTTTAAGGATCACTTCCAATAGCTGGTGGGGGTGTTTGTGTATCCCCCACCCCTCCTTATGATACAGTAACTGCTGACCCCGGACAGAGCACCATTACATCATGCAAGGAGAAGGTCGGGCTCTCTCTCCTGCCTCCTTATTGGGCACGACCGACGGTTGCTAGTTGGAGAGACATTACCGCGGGCCTCTGCAATAATTTATCCTAAGAGCACTGCGATCTGCCATGTAGCCCCTGAGAGAGCTGCAGTACTTTATCAGCCTGCCTGTAAATCAGCCATGTCTGGGTGCTGTCTGCACCATTGTTTGATCTCTTTCAGACACTCTAATAATCTGCTCCCCTCTGATTGATACCTTCACACAACAAAGCGCATTACACCAGCAAACCATAGGAGCCATCAAAGTGTGTGTGTGTGTAATGTAGTGTTTTTCAACTGGTCATCAGTATGGCCAGTGGCCTGAGGAGGGGAGAATAGGAGAGGAATGAGTCTCTGAACGAATGATAGGTTAATGGGTTCGCAAAATGATCATTGGTTGAAGGGAGAGGCGGGGAAAAGGACAGAAAGTCACTGCAGCCATAACCCTCAACAAAAAATACCCTGAAAAGAATGAGAGAGCCATTGAAACAGTCAGGTTTCTGCAGCAGACATATTTCTTCCCAGACTAAATGTTGATTTCGATCATGTATAGTTTAACATCTCTTACGTAAAGAACCATAACTGATTCAACATATTGTTGTCCTTAGAAAGGGCACTGGTTCGAATACCCGAGCCGACAAGGTGAAAAGTCTGTGCCCTTGAGCAAGGCACATCATTTTCTCCATGGGCGCCATAGTACCTTGGCTGACCCTGTAAAACAATAGATTTCACTGCACCTATCCAGTGTATGTGACAATAAAATATTTATTATTGTTATTATACATATGCTAATCCTGGATTAAAGTCATAAATAATGTTAGCTTCTAAACAACAATCTTACAGAAAAAATATTGTTGTAATTGCCTCTTTGGCCTAGTACATAGATATATTTCAGATTGGAATGTTCATACTGTAACAAATACAGTATATCTTTTCGATCTGACTGGTTGTATATTCTTGGTAAAATGCTGTTTTGTTTTATTTAATTCACAGCCTCCCATCAAAGTGAAATGCATCCTTCCAAATTACATTCCAACTCCTCCTTGATATTTGTCATTTACTGTACAATGGAGAGCAATGTCCCATTCAACAATACCCCTACAATTTGTGCTATAGTCCACGGCTTTGAAATGTCATTGGTTTGAGTGTGACACAAAAACATAACTCAACCTCATCCACCATTCTGTGATATTAGACAACATGGCTTCCAATTACTCAGCTCCGAATTCAATAGATATTTTGTCTGCATTGAAATATAGTGGTTTGAATTCAATCCAGAAAGTGCTGCCACTTTAGAGACCACTTCAAAACAGTATCCTGCATAAGTAAATGCATGAACATAGCTAAACTGAATGACTAAACTGAATAGAAAGAAGAAGAAACTATACTATGAAACAAAGATAAATTACATAAAGAATGTAAAAATGTTGGGCAAAAAGGCAAACTCCGCTCCATTCATTGAATCAGATGGCTCATTCATCACAAAACCCACTGATATTGTTAACCACTTTAATGACTTTTTAATTGGCAAGATTAGCAAACTTAGGCATGACATGCCAGCAACAAATGCTGACACTACACATCAAAGTATATCTGACCAAATTATGAAAGTCAAGGATTGTAATTTTGAATTCCGTAAAGTGAGTGTGGAAAAGTTGAAACAATTATTGTTGTCTATCAACAATGACAAGCCACTGGGGTCTGACAACTTGGATGGAAAATTACTGAGGATAATAGCAGATGATATTGCCATTCCTATTTGCCATAGCTTCAGTTTAAGACTACTAGAAAGTGTGTGCCCTCAGGCCTGGAGGGAAGCAAAAGTAAAGCCCCCTAAGCTGGCTCAAATAGCCGACCAATCAGCCTGTTACCAACCCTTAGTACACTTTCGGAAAAAAATGTGTTTGACCAGATACAATGCTATTTTACAGTAAACAAATTGACAAAAGACTTTTAGCACGCTTAAAGGGAAGGACATTCAACAAGCACAGAACTTACAGAAATGACTGATGATTGCTGAGAGAAATTGATATTAAAAAGATTGTGGGGGCTGTTTTGTTAGACTTCAGTGTGGCTTTTGACATTATCAATCATAGTCTGCTGCTATAAAAACATATGTGTTATGGCTTTACACCCCCTGCTACATTGTGGATGAAGAGTTACCTGTCTAACAGAACACATAGGGTGTTTTTTAATGGAAGCCTATCCAACATAATCCAGGTAGAATCAGGAACTCCCCAGGACAGCTGTCTAGGACCCTTCCTTTCAATATTTTCTAATGATCCAATGCGAACTCCAAAAAGACCACGTGCAAATATAATTTTTTATATACTTATCTTTTATATACTGTCTTTGTGTTTCTTCATATCTCCACAGTGCACCTCCTCCACCTACCTACAGTACCTGATCTGTGATTTAGCAGGACAGACAGACACATCACACTGCTGCTGCTGCCTGGAGGGCACTGTAAATATCACCTTTCTTGTTATCTCCAAGACCTGTTTTTCCCATAAATAGGGGAATATGTAACTCAATATACTGTCGGATAAAGCCATTCGCTTTCAGAGGACATTGTATGTGACCTGTCTTAGTGCCCCAGTTAGGTATGAACATAAAGATGAATAAGTAATGGAGATACAGATAATATTTTTCTTCAGATCCCTTTTTAAATGTTAGATTAAAGCTCTAATCTTTAATGCTGCAATGTCTGTTTTGGGATATAACAACAACAAAAGTTACTGCAAACAACAATTGCAGACATCATTGCAGACGCTACAGAAACACAGGACAGCAGAATATGTGCTAGTATTTTTTTACTACCTCCATGTAGTCCACAAAACAAAAACAATAACAAAGGTGCTGTGGCGGACAGTGGAACTGTTTCCCCTAATTCAGATTCTATCTTTAAAGTTACTGATCACAGTGTAAGTGGTCATGCTAAACGGATTGTCCAAGAACAAAAAGTACTTTGTGTTTTTGTGCATTATTTATATTGTTAGATTCTGTGATATCACGACATACTCCAGTGTAGAAGGTATGGATTCTGTTGGAAAAGTGCCTATAACCTCTTGGCACGTTCCGAATTCAGAAATTAAAATACATCTCTGCTCTGAACAATAATATTGTCATGACGTTGGCCTGTGGGTAGGTTTATGACAGTCATAAATACCTCTTTCCCCCTTTTTCTCTCTCCCTACTATAACTGATGTGACATAAGGAAACCCATGGGTTAACATAGAGATTCTGGGTAACATCAGAAGTTGGGGGAAATGAACTATATTCTGGTAATCCGACCAACTGAACATATGCGGTGGTACTTAAGGTATATTATGTCAGTTCGGTTGCCCTCTGACACATTCTCATGAATGATAGAATGACATAAACTCTACTGTGGAAAGTCTAAATGTCAGAGATATCGGATTCACATGGAATTGTTGTTTAATTCAAATGTTTGAATATGACATTATTTGTGAAGAGGTGAAATGTAATTTTAGCTTCCAAATGAGAGATCTGGACTTTCATAAGTGTTCCTCTGCTCACAGTGGCCCGCCCCTGTGAAGAGGCATGGGTTATAAACTTTTCAGACACACCCCTCTCCCTCCACTATAAAAGCCATTGACAAGAATATAACTTTCTGTTCCGGGTACACTAGGATGACGGTCCGGTGTCAGAATGGTTCAGATAATAACTACAGAACTAAGCCAACATCAGCATGGACTTTGATTGTGAATGGTATGAACTTTGAACTCGTATTCACTACAGAAGTGATATCTCTTAGCCGTTGAGTTAGCAACAGCTAAACGCAGGTTAGGAAGGAATTTTGAGTATCCCGTCTACTACACACAACGTTCCTCCAACGTATCCAGTAAGGCATCAGAGACATTCTTCAAAGGACAGAGGACTCGGGTTGGCGACACGGTCCATCTACCACCAACCTACTGAAGCGCAGCTCAGAGTAAATATTTATTGCATTTTCCTTTTTGAATGGGCGGTAATTTAGAATGCATAAGATACTGTATTTACGATAGCACAGCTCGCCTATGTTCCAGTCTCCCGCTCTTTCACTAGGACTCAGCCCCTTCCCTTTGTGTAACAAGCTGTCATATCTATTCCGCCCGCTAGGGACGTTTTTCTGTATGACGTAATTTGTGATCAAGTTATGATTTAATTGTATATGTGTGATTCTGTGTGATTTTCGCGGAACAGAAGTCCCGCACCGGGTAGTTCCGTTTTATTTCAGCGTGTGAAGTCAGTGACTGCTGAAGTGTGCCCAGTATATTCGTTCATGAAGAATTATCCAGTTCACACTCAAGTCATTACTTATGATATCCAGACGAATATCAATGTCTTATCCAATTGAACTAATAAGTGTAAATCTGGCCATTTACATTCTGAAATAGATATTTTAAATAATATCCAAATTGTTGAGTTCTCTAAATAAGACATTGCAAACTTTTTCCAAACTAATCTAGATGAAGCAACTTCTCAGGTTAATTAAAGTTTAATTCACAAATTGCCTATACAGGTTTGATTTATAATTAAATTGATTAATCAGTAAAATTTGGGTTTTTCAAAACCCATTCAGTAATCCAGTACTGACAGAAGCCCCGCCCCAGCGGGAATCCCATGTGGTTTCGGCCTTAGGGAGAAGTGCCACAGTGTTGAATGTTCCCAACATTTGGTCTGCTGTTTACACTTATGATATCCAATCAACAGAGATTGTATGGATTATCGTCTCATTCAATTTCATAAGTCAAATTGTTGAACATAATTTAATGTTCTTCCAATCAAATGAGACACTTTTAAACTTCTCATATTAACCTAGATTAAGCACTTCTCAGGTTAATTAAAGTTTAATTCACAAATCGCCTATACAGGTAGGATTAATCATTGGCATTGATTAATTAATTCAATTTGCTTTTGTAAATTAATTCACGTCCAACTTCCACATTACTGGTACAGTACTGGTAGTTCGTCAACATCTATAAATAGATTAAACTGGTCTTTGCAGCTTCCAATGAATTCCAAACTTTGAATAAATTTAGGGAACATTTTTCCTCTAAACTTTTCTAATAATGTGCAAGCTATTAAAGGAGGTGGTCACCACTCCTTCGCTAAGTAGTGAACCTCCACCCATAAAAGGATTGATCTCTGACCTCAGCAGCGATACCAACCCCAATTATGCCGTTAGCGAAAAAACAGCCGAAATTGCGAACGCTCTCCAAAATCAACCATCAAACGCAGGCTTCGTGACGGTTCTCCCCACTTTTGCACTGATGTATCGCCATAAAAATGTGGCATCGGTTCAATACCACCGTGCACAGCTAAAGCACGATAGCTCACTGGCTAACATCAGGGGACAGGTGGAGAGAACTGAGCCACTATTGACAAAAGCAGGAAATGAAAACATTCTGCTAGTCGAGGAACTGCGTCTGAAATCTGAACAATTGAAAGTAATTGCAAATACTTATGACGATGAAAGAGCACAAACTCTTCAACAAAATCGTTGTCTCCAGGAACAACTCGAATTAGCCAAAACTAAATACGAGGTAGTCCACTCCAAACTAGATAAATCTGTTGAGTTATCTACAAATAGGAGCGCGCAATTTGATAACATGCAGGCAGTTTTATTGAACGTTACTCAGAGTAACACGGTTCTACTCAAAATTCTGCAGACCAAAGACGATCAGTTGATGAACACAATGACGAAGTTGGATGACAAATCAGCAGAACTCATTGAAGTCGCTGAACAAATGAACGATGAGAAAACTCGGGTGATGAAGATGGAAATCTTGATTTCTAAGCAAGCGGAAGAAATCTCATCCCTGAATCTCTCACTCCGTACTCAAGACCTCTATTTGCAAACCATGACAGATAAGTTTGAGACCGAAAGGAGCAAGTGCGACACTCACGTGTCCAAAATCAGTACTCTAAGCGCTCAAGTGGACTCTGCAATGCAGCAGAATACCACCCTTAGGTACCATCTGGAGGAAGTCCAGAAGGGTCACGCTCTACAGCGTGACTATCCATCCAAGCAACCGGAGCCCGGTACTCAAAGGAGTGAAGACGATAGGTTTCAGACATTGCCTCCGTCAGGTGTCCCCCAGTCTTCTCCGCTTGGCCATTCGGCACTGAGTAATATGGCGCCTCTTGGCCAACAAAGCCAAAGCTTGGCTTCTCCTCTTGGCCTTTTGGCCCCACTTTCCCCACAGGATAAAGCCCACCCTCTCCGCCCGCTTGACGCGGAATACCTTGACAAACTCGTCAAGTATTTCCCCACCTTTGACCCCGTTCCAGGTCAGCCAAACGATACTGAGACGTTCCTAGCTGACATAGAGGACGCGTTGGATGGCTACCCGAACGCTACGGGTTCTGACAGGGTTTACCTGTTGAAGTGAACGTCGAATAGACACGTGACAAGGTTCATTCGCCTACAACAGCAACACATGCTAAATGACTACGCTAAACTTGCCACAGCTTTGAAATTAGAATTCAGTGGTTCTGCAACTCGCAAACACGATAGCTCACTGGCTAACACGGTCAAACAAGCTCGGAATGAACACCCACAAGCTTACTATCATAGGCTTCGTTCAGCTTACTTTGGCCTACTCACTGAAACAGGCATGGAAGACCTGTTACCATTTAAACAAATGTTCCTGTCGAACATGTATCCCACCTTCATTACCTACTTGGGCCCTGCAGCCCACATTGGCTTGCCTATCTTACAACTCAGAGAGCTTGCAAGCACAGCTTTTGAGGCATCAAAAGCTCGCAACGCCAAGAGGCCTGACCACTCGGTTTTGAAGTTTGACCAGGAGCACTCACTCCAGTCAGAGGGTGCATTATCAGGTATTGGAGCGTTAAGAGATGACGCACAACAACAGTTTCTACCACGAAACCATGATTCCAATAACCTCCGCAGTCGAAATAACTGTAAAGCACGTCGCCATCAAAACGACTACCGCTACAATCGACCTGTTCACTACGTTCCTGCACCCAACCCACACAAAGTGTCAGAGCACAAGGGTAACAAAGGGTTGAAGTATGATCAAAACGTAGACCAATGTTCTCCAGAAGTTCCACTAGGTGAAGAACTAAAACGAGAAACATTTGAGAAAAGGGTAAAAGATAAGTCACAAGGACTAGACAGGGAATTACCGGACTCCAGGTCCGCAGGAATTAACACCCATAGCAAGGACGTTAAAATTCAAATCCCTCCTTCTTTCACTCGAGACCCTATCCAGGGCCCGATTGACCAAGAAACAAGCCCACGGGCTTCGTCTATAAACTCTGATACAAAGGTTGCGAAGAAAAAGGTCAAACGCTTCGTTAAAGCCAAGCCCACTCAAAATCGTAAAAGTCAATCTGCTTCCACCTTGAACAGAATTGACACATCACGTTGTTGCGAAAGACCACTCCACTTTGTGGGGAATATGTCCACTAAACACGAATCGAAACGACCATACCTGGAAACAGTCCTGGAGGACTGCTTAACTTGTCATGCGCTAATCGATTCGGGTGCGACAATATCACTCATCTCTCAAACATTGTTTGATGATCTAAAAAGGGCTTTGAAGCCAACTAAACGTTGGTTAAAAGTGGAACGATGCGATACTACACTTCGAGGGGTCACTCAGACTACCTCGCCTCTCACATTGAGAGTCATGCTGAAACTACACTTCAAGGACTTATCGCTCGTCCACCCTGTGTATGTTACTAGCCTCGAAACTGTACCCCTGCTACTTGGAGCAGACTTGATGGATCGGTTACTCCCATTGATGGATTGGAAAACCAACCAGGTATGGTCACAGGCCACAGTGCCTTCTCCACTGACCACACTGTCTTCCCCTAACGCTAGCTGCAACACAGTCAGTCACGAGGGATATCTGTCAAAAGCACCCCTTGGGAAAAAGACGTTTAAAACCCTCTTGGGGCAGAATCCGATCCAAGGAGATATTACGATAGCTCAACACATTCCATCAGCCAATCTGATTGACAATTCTTTTCATGATTTCGAGCCAGCTGTCTCTGTGAATGAGCTACTTCCCTCCTCCGTGCAGTCGTGCAATACGGTAGTTGAGATGAACTCCTCTTGCCCTTCGGACATTTCCGCAAGCACTGCGGCTGTCTCAGCAAGAAAAACATTTATGCGCAGAGTATACTCTGCTTCCGATGATACACCTTCCGCTTTGTGGGGGACTGTCAACCCTTACAATGACACTAATGGCGTCAGTCCAGCAACTGACCCGATGACTCCCACTGGTGAAACACTTTGCGATATCACAGACCGATATCCTCGTCTCACTTCGCAGGTACTGAAGCGGTTGCCACACGCGGTAGTGACTGACAGACCTCGACAGCCACTAAGGGTGTTGGAGCACAAACACCAGGAGATTTGGTTGAAAGGTTGCAGCCATTCTCATAATAACGCGGCCACTGACAACTCGTACATAGGGTCCGAACCTTTCGTTTGCGCCTCGGATACCAACACCACATGCTGGTGGGGGGGTCCCGAGACACAAAGGGGGGGAATAGTAGCCCAGACCCATGATGAGCCTTACCGAGGCCGGTGGGGGGGTCGAGACTACGGACAACACCGCACGAGGCCGCCAGAGCATAAATCAAATCTAGTTGTAAACTCCCCTTTGAGAACAGTGAGGAGCAGACAGGCCCCTAGACGGGGATTATCTTAGAACACATCGAAGATATTACTGAGGTGTACCACACTGGTCGTAAAGGAAGTCCAGTGGACTTGTCCACCTCCAAAACAAATGGCAACAATAATCTTTCCTTGCCATGTGTAGTAGTCACTACAAGACAACTAGTAAAATGCTCTAATCATGTATTCCTGTAGGATAACATTTCAGAATAAATCGGTAGGACAACTGGACCCCTTGAGTACCAGTACCAATACCACAGTCAGCCCAGCAACACTCAGTAAGAGAATTAGTAACCTCACAAGTTAAATTGCTATTGATAATAACAACATAGGAGTCACTCAGAGTGCAGCGCGGGGAAGGGAATCTCCATTGCACTCATCCAATGGTTACACACGCCACTAATAAATAGAATCCTCCGTACAGGAGAAAAAGTTATTAGAAGTCAGGAACCACGATCACACCACGTACGACTGGTCTAATACTTACAGTACTTCCGTCATGAGGTTAGCTCCTCCGTGGATAACATAGCTATGAAGTATATTTCTTCATATCTACCTCCACTACAATAGTGGAAGACAGTGACTGGTAGTAAAACCACTACAGACTCCCTCGACACCAATTCTGACTGACCTCCAGGCATTGACCTGAAAATTACCTGACTACGTCAGACTCATTCTGAACAAGTTGTAATCTGCCAGAATACTTGGTTTCCTTCCCTTGGCATGTGTGCTTGCGTAAGCATAAATGCACATGTACAACGGAACATCCAATTAGGATTTATGCTAGGATCACTTAAGGGTCCGAGCAAAATACCAGCCTTAGTAAAGTTGAACATTTATTTTGAGGCCTTTAACTCTACAGCTACAGAACTCACCAGTTTTCTTCTCAGAAGTCCATAGGTCATCCCTGTAGACTGCCCAAAACTAGTGCCTTACAGCTGTAGACGTATCATATAGTTATCAACTTAGGATAGTACCTTAACCAACACCCCGCAAATTAGAAGAGCCCTAGATATGACATTAGACAATGCCATGATAGGGTCATTTTGCCAAGACCATGGACGTAGATAGAATACAGTCCAATTAGATGGTTAAGGTGGTATAACTATATTTTGTTTATTTATGCTTTCATTTAATTTTGTTTCATTTTCTTCGGCATGTAGAAAGTGATAGAGCCATAAACAACTTCCCCATACAACCATCAGTTAGTGCCACAACGCCGCTCATTTGGGAGGAAATGTAATGATATATTTCATGAGTGTGTGTACGTTGTTAACATCTGCCTAAGTTACTGCCCAGATCTTCCAGTCTGGACGACCAGACGACGGGTCCGGAACGGCGATCCCAATCCGGACCTCCGCTGCCCAGCCATGGAGCAGACTTCTTCATTTGCTGACACCCTACCCGGGTCGACCACACCAGAGGGGGGACTGCAACAGCGATCACCAACTGGACATCTGCTGTCCAGCCATGGAGCAGACTTCTTCATTCGCAGAAACCCTACCTGGGTCGACCACCAGATGGGGACCACAACGATGGTCCACAACCAGGACAACCCACGGTCATTTGTATGTTGGTTTGCAACATGCAGGTTAATCGCAAGATTGAACCCAACATGGGGGGACTGTCATGACGTTGGCCTGTGGGTAGGTTTATGACAGTCATAAATACCTCTTTCCCCCTTTTTCTCTCTCCCTACTATAACTGATGTGACATAAGGAAACCCATGGGTTAACATAGAGATTCTGGGTAACGTCAGAAGTTTGGGGAAATGAACTATATTCTGGTAATCCGACCAACTGAACATATGCGGGGGTACTTAAGGTATATTATGTCAGTTCGGTTGCCCTCTGACACATTCTCATCAATGATAGAATGACATAAACTCTACTGTGGAAAGTCTAAATGTCAGAGATATCGGATTCACATGGAATTGTTGTTTAATTCAAATGTTTGAATATGACATTATTTGTGAAGAGGTGAAATGTTAGCTTCCAAATGAGAGATCTGGACTTTCATAAGTGTTCCTCTGCTCACAGTGGCCCGCCCCTGTGAAGAGGCATGGGTTATAAACTTTTCAGACACACCCCTCTCCCTCCACTATAAAAGCCATTGACAAGAATATAACTTTCTGTTCCGGGTACACTAGGATGACGGTCCGGTGTCAGAATGGTTCAGATAATAACTACAGAACTAAGCCAACATCAGCATGGACTTTGATTGTGAATGGTATGAACTTTGAACTCGTATTCACTACAGAAGTGATATCTCCTAGCCGTTGAGTTAGCAACAGCTAAACGCAGGTTAGGAAGGAATTTTGAGTATCCCATCTACTACACACAACGTTCCTCCAACGTATCCAGTAAGGCATCAGAGACATTCTTCAAAGGTCAGAGGACTCGGGTTGGCGACACGGTCCATCTACCACCAACCTACTGAAGCGCAGCTCAGAGTAAATATTTATTGCATTTTCCTTTTCGAATGGGCGGTAATTTAGAATGCATAAGATACTGTATTTACGATAGCACAGCTCGCCTATGTTCCAGTCTCCCGCTCTTTCACTAGGACTCAGCCCCTTCCCTTTGTGTAACAAGCTGTCATATCTATTCCGCCCGCTAGGGACGTTTTTCTGTATGACGTAATTTGTGATCAAGTTATGATTTAATTGTATATGTGTGATTCTGTGTGATTAGTTAGGTATTTAGTAAATAAATAATTAAACCCAATTTTGTATTGCTGATTCAACTTGTTAGCCAGGATTCTTGCAGATAATCAAGGATTTACAACTTTCAGATGAGACTGAATAAAATGACGATTAATGTGACTGTTATGGATGTAAAATCTTACTAAATCTTTAAGAGTTTATTCGGAAGATAACAGCTCTATAAATATTCTTTCGTGGTGTCCCTCTCTAGTTAATTAATATTTACATGATTAGTTCAATCAGGTAATATTAATTACGGAGAAATTATTTTATAGAATGGCATGTCATAGCAATTAATCTGGCATAGTCAAAGACACGACAATATTGTTACTTCAACTGACTGACATAACAATTTCAACTGGGTACAAGGCCCTCCCCCGCCACCCCTTTCAGCAAATCAGATCACTCCTCCATTTTGCTCCTCCTCTACTATATAGGCAGAAACTTAAGCAGGAAGTACCCATGGTAAGGACTGTTCAACATTCGTCTGACCAATTGGAACCTATGCTTAAAGATCGCTTTAATCACGCGAACTGGAAAATATTCCGGGTTGTCTCTGAGAATAGTATTGACGTATACACTGACTCAGTGACTGTGTTCATCGGGAAGTGTTCCCACTGTGACAGCATTCACTCAAAACTGAAAGCGCGAACCACCGCATTTAACCACGGCAAGGTGACTGGGAACATGGACGTGTACAAAGACCAGCTATGCCCTCTGTAAGACAATCAAAGAGGCAAAACAACAGTACAGGGACAAAATAGAGTCGCAATTAAACGGTTCAGACACGAGACGTATGTGGCAGGGACTCCAGACAATCAAGGATTATAAAGGGAAAACCAGCCATGTCGTGGACACCACCGCCTCGTTCCCGGACAAGCTAAACACCTTCTTCGCCCGCTTTGAGGAAAACACTGAGCCGCCGCTCACAAGGACTATGACCTCTCGTTCTCCGTGGCAGACATAAGTAAGATATTTAAGCGTGTTAACCCTTGCAAGGCTGCCGGCCTAGACGGCATCCCAAGTTGCGTCTTCAGAGCATGTGCAGACCAGCTGGTTGGAGTGTTTACGGACATATTCAATCTATCCCTATTGCAGTCTGTTGTTCCCACTTGCTTCAAGATGTCCACCATTATTACTGTACCCAAGAAAGTGAAGGTGCCCAAACTAAATGACTCACTTCTGTCATCATGAAGTGCTTTGAGAGGCTAGTTAAGGATCATATCAACTCCACCTTACTTGACACCCTAGACCAGGCCTGGGCAACTCCAGTCCTCGGGGGCCTGATTGGTGTCACACTTTTGCCCCAGCCCCACCTAACACACCTGACTCCAATAATCAACTAATCATGATCTTCAGTTAAAAATGCAAATAGTTTAAAATCAGGTGTGTTTGATAGGGATGGGGGGAAAAGTGTGACACCAATCAGGCCCTCGAGGACTGGAGTTGCCCAGGCCTGCCCTAGACCCACTACAGTTTGCATACCGCCCCAAGAGATCCACGGATGACGCAATCGCCATCACACTGCATACATACTGCCTTATCCCATCTGGACAAGAGGAATACCTATGTAAGAATGCTGTTCATTGACTACAGTTCAACCTTCAACACCATAGTTTCCTCCAAGCTGATCAGTAAGCACAGGGCCCTGGGTCTTTACCCCGCCCTGTGCAACTGTGTCCTGGACTTCCTGACGGGCCGACCTAAGGGGGTGAAGGTAGGCAACAACACCTCCTGTACTCCCTGTTCACCCATGACTGCATGGCCAACTCAATCATCAAGTTTGCTGACGACACAGCAGCCTGATTACCAACAACGATGAGACAGCCTACAGGGAGAAGGTAAGGGCCCTTGCAGAGTGTTGCAAGGAAAAAAAACTCTCCCTCAACGTCAACAAAACAAAGGAGCTGAACGTGGACTTCAGGAGACAGCAGAGAGAGCACAGCCCCAACCACATCGACGGGGTCGCAGTGGAGAGGGTGAAAAGCTTCAAGTTCCTCAGTGTGCACATACAGTTGAAGTCGGAAGTTTACATACACCTAAGCCAAATACATTTAAAATCAGTTTTTCACAATTCCTGACATTTAATCCTAGTAAAAATTCCCTGTCTTAGGTCAGTCATGATCACCACTTTATTTTAAGAATGTGAAATGTCAGAATAATAGTATAGAGAATTTTTTATTTCAGCTTTTATTTCTTTCATCACATTCCCAGTGGGTCAGAAGTTTACATACACTCAGTTAGTATTTGGTAGCATTGCTTTTCAATTGTTTAACTTGGGTCAAAACGTTTTGAGTAGCCTTCCACAAGCTTCCCACAATAAGTTGGGTGAATTTTGGCCCATTCCTCCTGACAGAGCTTGTGTAACTGAGTCAGGTTTATCGGCCTCCTTGCTCGCACATGCTTTTTCAATTCTGCCCACAAATGTTCTATAGGATTGAGGTCAGGGCTTTGTGATGGCCACTCCAATACCTTGACTTTGTTGTCCTTAAGCCATTTTGCCACAACTTTGGAAGTATGCTTGGGGTCAATGTCCATTTGGAAGACCCATTTGCGACCAAGTTTTAACTTCCTGACTGATGTCTTGAGATGTTGCTTCAATATATCCACATAATTGTCCTCCCTCATGATGCATTCTATTTTGTGATGTTCACCAGTCCCTCCTACAGCAAAGCACCCCCACTACATGATGCTGCCACCCCGTGATTCACGGTTAGGATGGTGTTCTTTGTCTTGCAAGCCTCCCCCTTTTTCCTCCAAAAATAACAATGGCCAAACAGTTCTATTTTTGTATAAATCAGACCAGAGGACAGTGACTTCTTCATCCTTGCTGAGCGGCCTTTCAGTTTATGTCGATATAGGTCCTGTTTTACTGTGGATATAGATAATTTTGTACCGGTTTCCTCCAGCATCTTCACAAGGTCCTTTGCTGTTGTTCTGGGATTGATTTGCACTTTTAGCACCAAAGTACGTTCATCTCTAGGAGGCAGAACGCCTCTCCTTCCTGAGCGGCTGGGTGATCCCATGGTGTTTATACTTGCATACTATTGTTTGTACAGATGAACGTGGTACCTTCAGGCGTTTGGAAATTGCTCCCAAGGATGAACCAGACTTGTGGAGGTCTACCAGACTTGTGGAGGTCTTGGCTGATTTCTTTTGATTTTCCCATGATGTTAAGCAAAGAGGCACTGAGTTTGAAGGTAGGCCTTGAAATACATCCACTGGTACACCTCCAACTGACTCAAATGATGTCAATTAGCCTATCAGAAGCTTCTAAAGCCATCATTTTCTGGAATTTTCCAAGTTGTGTAAAGGCACAGTCAACTTAGTGTATGTAAACTTCTGACCCACTGGAATTGTGATACAGTGAATTAGAAGTGAAATAATCTGTCTGTAAACAATTGTTGGAAAATGATTTGTGTCATGCACAAAGTAGATGTCCTAACCAACTTGCCAAAACTATAGTTTATTTACAAGGAATTTGTGGAATTTGTGGAGTGGTTCAAAAACGAGTTTTAATGACTCCAACCTAAGTGTATGTATACTTCCGACTTCAACTGTAACTGACAACCTGAAATGGTCCATTCACACAGACAATGTGGTGAAGAAGGCACAATAGCGCCTTTTCAACCTCAGCCTGATGAAATTCGGCTTAGCCCCTAAGACACTCACAAAATTCTACAGCTGCACCATTGAGAGCATTCTGTCGGACTGTACCACCGCCTGGTATGGGAAGTGCACCATCCACAACCGCAGGGTTCTCCAGAGGGTGGTGCTGTCTGCCCAACGCATCACCGGGGGCACGCTGTCTGCCCTCCAGGACATCTCCTGCAATGGTGTCAAAGGAAGGCCAAGAAGATCATCAAGGACCTCTGTAACCCGAGCCACGGCCTGTTCACCCTGCTACCATCTAGAAAGCGGAGACAGTACAGGTGCATCAAAGCTTGGACAGAAAGACTGAAAAACTGCTTATATCTCCAGGCTATCAGTCTGCTAATCCTTTTAGAGTCTATTGACACACCCGTGCCTGGGCTCCGTCTCAATCCACCACATCCGCCTTCCACATCTATGGTGGAAAGTGACAGAACTACAGAGCTGTTTGTCAGACCAGGAGATATTCTTGGTAAGAATCTCCAGTGTAGATTTCGCCTCGTTTTTTTAGGTTTTTGTCTGTTGAAAGGTGAATTCATCTCCCCTTGTTGGTGGAAAGCAGACTGAACCAGGTTTTCCTCTAGGATTTTGCCTGTGCTTAGCTCTATTACATGTATTTTTTATCCTGATAAAACTCCCCAGTCCTAACGATTACAAGCATACCCATAACATGATGCAGCAACCACTATGCTTGAAAATATGGAGGGTGGTGCTCAGTAATGTGTTGTATTGGATTTGCTCCAAACATAACACTTTGTATTCAGGACAAAACGTGAATTGCTTAGCCACATTTGTGGCAGTATTACTTTAGTGCCTTGTTGCAAACAGGATGCATGTTTTGGAAAAAATGTATTCTCTACAGACTTCCTTCTTTCACTCTGTCAATTAGGTTAGTATTGTGGAGTAACTACAATGAGGAGAAAACTGAGGATGGATTAACCAATCACAGCCAAATGGTGAAATTCCTGAGCGGTTTCCTTATGAAGGACACCTGTATCCTTTTAGTGACTGGGTGTATTGATATACAAATTAAAGTGTAATTGATAACTTCTCCATGCTCAAAGGTATGTTCAATGTCTGCTTTTCCCCCTCCCCCCATCTAGGTGCCCTTCATTGTGAGGCATTGGAAAACCTCCCTGGTCTTTGTGGTTGAATCTGTGTTTGAAATTCACTGCTCGACTGAGGGACCTTTCAGATATTTTTTTTTGTGGGGTACAGAAATGAGGTAGTCATATTTACTGTAGGCTTGCCATAACAAAGGGGTTGCATACTCATTGACCCAAGACTTTTCAGCTTTAAATTTTTAATTAATAAAAAATAAATAAAACATAATTCCACTTAGAAATTATGGGATGTTGTGTCTAGGCCAATTACAAAAAATCGCAATTGAATCCATTTTAAATTCAGGCTGTAACACAACAAAATGTGGTAAAAGTCTGTGAATACTTTTTGAAGACAATGTATGTCCAAAAAACTACAATATTTTCTGAGCTTTCTTATATCTCCAAGATAGATATTGGACAGACACTTATCAACATTTTGAAGTGAGCAAGTACAGTATGAAAATACATCTGTACTACCCTTGAGGTACAACCCTTGTCATTTTGTTCTCTCTTTCAGGCAACTATTACCAGTTACAAATCACTTTTGAAAATCTACTTACCATAATACCATGGTTATAGAGCAGTGTATGTCTTATTAAGACTACCTTTACCACAATACCTTAGTTATAGAGCTGTGTATGTCTTAGTAAGACTACCCTTATCGTAATACCTTAGTTCTAGAGCTGTGTATGTCTATTAGTAAGACTACCCTTACCATAAAACATTAGATATAGAGTGGTGTATGTCTTTTTTTATTTTATTTTAATTTCATTTTTCTTAAAGGGTGGATCAGCTTTAATATTGAGGACAGATTGATGCTTCCATTAATGTAATTGTCTGCATCATTTCCAATCCCCCATATTTTTTTGTGTAAATAGAAAAAAAAGAAACGTCCTCTCACTGTCAACTGCGTTTATTTTCAGCAAACTTAACATGTGTAAATATTTGTATGAACATAAGATTCAACAACTGAGACATAAACTGAACAAGTTCCACAGACATGTGACTAACAGAAATGGAATAATGTGTCCCTGAACAAAGGGGGGTCAAAATCAAAACTAACAGTCAGTATCTGGTGTGGCCACCAGCTGCATTAAGTACTGCAGTGCATCTCCTCCTCATGGACTGCACCAGATTTGCCAGTTCTTGCTGTGATGTTCGGATGTGCCAATCCTGAGCAGGTGTTGTTACACGTGGTCTGTTACTGTGAGGACGATCAGCTGTCCATCCTGTCTCCCTGTAGCGCTGTCTTAGGCGTCTCACAGTACGGACATCACAATTTATTGCCCTGCCACATCTGCAGTCCTCATGCCTCCTTGCAGCATGCCTAAGGCACGTTTACGAAGATGAGCAGGGACCCTGGGCATCTTTCATTGGTGTTTTTCAGAGTCAGTAGAAAGGCCTCTTTAGTGTCCTAAATTTTCATAACTGTGACCTTAATTGCCTACCGTCTGTAAGCTGTTAGTGTCTTAATGACCGTCCCACAGGTGTATGTTCATTAATTGTTTATGGTTCATTGAACAAGCATGGGAAACCGTGTTTTTTTTACAAATTATCTTTGAAAGACAGGGTCCTGAAAAAGGGGCGTTTCTTTTTTTTATATGCACTTTAAAAATCCTGTTTATCTCATTTTCCATAATTAGCTATTAGTATTTGTAGTAATGTAGGCAACTTATGCAGTGTATGTCTTAGTAAGACTACCCTTATCGTCTAAATTCCAAGATGGCATAGCAGTCAGACGTCTTTGTCTCGTCCCATGTATATATCTTTTTCTTCGCATTTTTTATATTTTTCCTAAACCTCAACTTCAAAATACTCTCCTGTAACCCGCCTCACCCAATGTGGTGTGGATCTGTTTTTTTCGAAAGTATTTCTATTTACCTCTGAACTGGAATACCTCAACTGAAGCTAGCTAGCTAACTACCAGATATCAGTCAGCTAACCTGTAGCTCGGAAAGCTCTCGCCAGTTCGTACAACGCGTTTCAAACCAGACAGAGCATACCAAACCTATTTTTCTCTCCATATCCCCGGATTCCTACCGCAAACTCTGAACCCTTTCATCTGGATCATAGCAGCTAGCTAACCGCAACCCGGGTTGACTACTCCTGGCTAACGTTTTCGTCCCGGAGCAAGCACCAACGAGCCTGGGGCTAGACTGTTAGCTGATCCACCGGCCAATTTCTTGGACCACTATACCAATTTTGCCAGTTGGACTTGGACCCCTCTGCTACTTGGAACCCTACTAATTCCACGACTGGTCTATCGACGTCACCGCACGAGGAGGCAAATACAGACTTTTCCCCCATCACAACGTCCCTCTAAGGCCCTTATGCTAGCTTGCTAGCCACGGCCTGCTAACTGCTTGCACCGGCCTGCTAACTGTCTGAATCGCCTTGTCCCCAGCCAGCCCAACCACTCACTGGACCCATACGATCACTTGGCTACGCATGCCTCTCCCTAATATCAATATGCCTTGTCCATTACTGTCCTGGTTAGTGATTACTGTCTTATTTCACTGTAGAGCCTATAGCCCTGCTCAATATGCCTTAACCAACCATGTTGTTCCACCTCCCACATATGCGATGACATCACCTGGTTTAAACGTCTCTAGAGACGATATCTCTCTCTTAATTACTCAATGCCTAGTCTTACATCCAATGTACTCTCTTCCTACCATACCTTTGTCTGTATATTATGCCTTGAATCTATGCTATCGTGCCCAGAAACCTGCTCCCTTTACTCTATGTTCCGAACGTGCTAGACGGCCAGTTCTTATAGCCTTTAGCCGTACCCTTATCCTACTTCTCCTCTGTTCCTCTGGTGATGTAGAGGTTAATCCAGGACCTGCAGTGCCTAGCTCCACTCCTACTCCCCAGGTGCTCTCATTTGTTGACTTCTGTAACCGTAAAAGCCTTGGTTTCATGCATTTTAACATTAGAAGCCTACCCCCTAAGTTTGCTTTATTCACTGCTTTAGCACATTCTGCCAACCCGGATGTCTTAGCCATGTCTGAATCCTGGCTTAGGAAAACCACCAAAATCCCTGAAATGTCCATCCCTAACTATAACATTTTCCGCCAAGATAGAACTGCCAAAGGGGGCGGTGTTGCAATCTACTGCAGAGATAGCCTGCAGAGTTCTATCTTACTATCCAGGTCTGTACCAAAACAATTCGAGCTTCTACTTCTACAAATTCACCTTTCCAGAAACAAGTCTCTCACTGTTGCCGCTTGCCCCCAGCTGTGCCCTGGACACCATATGTGAATTGATTGCCCCCAATCTATCTTCTGAACTCGCGCTGCTAGGTGACCTAAACTGGGACATGCTTAACACCCCGGCCATCCTACAATCTAAGTTTGATGCCCTCAATCTCACACAAATTATCAATGAACCTACCAGGTACAACCCCCCCTATTATTAAGGCTACCCTTTTCTTTATACTTTTTAATGATTTCAACAAAATGCTAATGGACTCCAACATGCACCCGAGCAAGGACAAAAGTGCCCCAAATCCCGTTCTAAAGGTCAGGGAGATGAGTTATAGTGGTGTAAGCACCTGAAAGCTATTCCCTTGTTACATTTGACAAAGAGAGGCTGCCATTTTCCACTTTAAAAAGAGTGTGGGGTAATAAATGATCATTTGTGAAAGTGTTAGTATCTATCGGCACGTCACTGACGTTTCTCTCCGACATACATTAAGAACACCTTTATAATATTGAGCCCCCCCCCCCCCCCCCCCCCCCCCTTCTTTTGCACTTAGAACAGCCTAAATTCGTCGGGGAATGAAAAACCCAGCAGCATTACATTTCTTGACACAAACCAGTGTCCCTGGTACCTACTACCATACCCCATTCAAAGGCACTTAAATATTTTGCCTTGCCCGGGCCTCCCGAGTGGTGCAGTGGTCTACACTGCGTCGCAGTGCTAGCTGCGCCACTAGAGAGTCTGGGTTCGAGTCCAGGCTCTGTCACAGCCGGCCTCGACCATGGGGACCCATGAGGCCTCACTCAATTGGCCCAGCGTCGTCCGGGTTAGGGGAGGGTTTGGCCGGCAGGGATGTCCTTGTCCCACCGCGCACTACCGACTCCTGTGGCGGGCAGGGCGCAGTGCACGCTGACACAGTCGCCAAGTGTTTCCTTCGACACATTGGTGCGGCTGGCTTCCGGGTTAAGTGGGCATTGTGTCAAGAAGCAGTGCGGCTTGGTTGGGTTGTGTTTCGGAGGACACATGGCTCTCGACCTTCGCCTCTCCTGAGTCCGTACGGGAGTTGCAGCGATGAGACAAGACTGTAACTACCAATTGGATTCCATGAAATTGGGGAGAAAATAGGGTACAAAAATAAATATTTTGTCTTGCCCATTCCCCCCGCGGAATGGCACACATCCATGTCTCAAATGTTTCAAGGCTTAAAAATCCTTCTTTAACCTGTCTCCTCCCCTTAATCTACACTGATTGAAGTGGGTTTAACAAGTGACATCAATAACGGATCATAGCTTTCACCTGGATTCACCCGATTAATCTGTCATGGAAAGAGCAGGTGTTCTTAATGTTTTGAACACTCAAGGTACAGTAACTTTACTGCTGGCTGATTTACATGCTGATAGTTGTTCTCAAAATGTTTACAATTAGCATTTTCTTCATGATCCCCAATGTGTAGGCCTATGTGACACATATTGTTATATAATACATCATCATCAATAGAATTAGCAAGACTTGGATGATACAGTAACCGATACATGAAAACCTTCACCAGCACTTCACAGGTCTCGCATACAGTACAGTACTGTTGTGTTACTGATGTTGACACAGGGCTGTTGGACAGGGATCAGTGTGACAGTTTCAGGTGCTGGAGTCTATTAATAGCTTGCATCTCAGCCTCAGCATTTTATCATTCTGGTGTCCAAGCTCTGAGGGTTTCCTGGTCCTGCTTCAAAACACAAGGAGGAAGTAGTGCATCTCCATCTCAATCCCCCCGCCCCTGTGCGATTAGTTACACAGGAACCTGTGAGTATCCTGGTGATTCGTCTTCTGTCAGGCCTTCAGTGTTTATCCTTTGCAATCCAACAGGATTGGAATCAAAGACGGTGGCATCCATTCAGCATGAGAAATGACCTGTCTTTCCCAGAGGTGAAGAAAGGGAAGGAGGGACCACGGATCAACAAAAGGCAATAGCAACAATACATCATACACTGTTATTTAGTCCCTAAAGTGGCCTACACACAGAGAAAAAAGCAAAAGCAAGACATTGGCCGTGTTCAAATACTAAACTAGCGTACTACATACTTAAACATCATACTATGTACCAGTGGAGGCTGGTGACTTGAAAATTGAAGAGGATGGGAGACCCACGAGATGTCAAAGTGTGTTTCAGAAATCGTCAAAGAGTAATTATTTTAACCTAAAGCATTTAATAAATACATTTATAGTACAATATTATGGGAATGAGAGGGCTACTTACACAGTGTTTGGAAGGGATCACAGCAGTTATTGAATGAGGGTATGAGGCATGCGTTGAGGTGTTCAGAGGCTTGACTTCAGTGCAGGACAGGATTTGTCTGTGAAGACAAAAAACAATAATACACTACACAGTTAGAGCAAAGAGCTGAGAATGAGCTAGTCCAAGCAAGGAGTAAAATCATTGATGTGTAATAATGTGATTATGTATGTGATTGACTCTACATATAGTAATGAGAGAAAATTGATAGGGGTACTCAAAGTGCTTGGAGAGGAAACATTCAATGTGGCAGTGGATGAGCGGTGCCCGCTCATCCACTGACGTGGCTTCAGTTCATGTCAGGACAGAGTTGACAATGGTAGTAGAGTGGTCATCACCTCTTAATCAGGGAACAGGAGGAGACTTAGCTGGAAATACAAATAGCAGATACATTCCATTACAGCTGTGCCATCATAGGTTTGGACATGTTTCTCTGTGAAGTTAAACACAGAGTTGGCATCTCACCCACTTTACACATCAAAGTATCCCAAGAAACATTCCTGAATAATGCCCTGATCATCCACATACCTGACGATAACTGACAACTGCAAGCAAAGTGGGTGGGTAATTTTTACCCCCTGGAGCCCGGAGTTTTTCCTTATCTGTTAACCTAACCAGGAAAACTCTGGACCCTATAAGATATGACAGTGATTAATCAGTTGTTAAAAGGTTTTATAAGGGCTATGATGTGACCAGATTTTCCTAAACAGTTCACATGGTTAAAAAAGCAGAAAACTCCTTGCCTTGGGGGGAATGAAAACCCTATCAAACTGCAGCTTCCTTATACTTGTTCATATTCATTATATTTAGTCTAGATTAGGAAGGAGATTTCCTCTAACCAGACACAGAGACAACAACTGATAGACAATAGAATTCACAGGGCTGAGTTTGCTTTATGCATGTTTGCATCATGCAGTTCTATGCAACTCTAGGCCTTATAAGAAATTATCTAACATCTGTCAACACTATTACGTTGATTGATTAATTCCAGTTAATAATTTTGGATTGAAAACGTATAGGCGGCCTAGCCAGCCCAATTTTGAATTTAAACCAAATTTGATCACATTCGCATTTACTCCTGTCACACACATGGACTACAAATACATAACGTTACCAATTCATTTACACTGACCAAATGGACAACGCACATAGGCTATTATGCATCTGCTCTTACTAGTAGCCTACAGTTGATCAGACTGAAAAATGGTCTAGTTTTCATCCCATACTGTATGTCAGATCTCTAATGTTTAGGTGTAGCCTAGGCTGCTGCAACATTTATATCAGGAGTTTCTGCTTGTGTCTGTCCAGAGTGATTATGTGTTTTCATCTTTGCTAAATATATACCGGAGGAAAGTGGAAAGCCTACTTGTCAACCTCTCTCTTTAATCTAACATTTAATGGATGATGCGATGGAAGCTATAAAATCACTCGGGATTTATTTCGACATCCCAGAAGAACAGTCGAAAGTTCGATATGTTCAGCAAGTAAAGCATTGTTACGTGCAATTACCTCTGCAAGCTCATTGTAGTTTCCCTTGTCGGCGGAACTTCCCCTCTCATAGTGTCCTCTAAAAGCAAATTCTTGCATGCCCAAAAACGTAGGGGTGTTGATAAGCCGCTTGAGAACATCCCTGTTTCTTCTAACTTTCTTGTTGTGTCGCGCAGTTTGAATACGCAGACCTTCGTCATGATCGATGCAGCTTTTTCCCAGAAGCTAGAATCTGATGTGGGCATTTATATGCTGCCTGCTGAACGATCAATGCTCTCCAGGTCACTGTACCTACCCCTCTTTCGCCCAAGGCTCAGACTTTCCAAAAAGCAGGCTAGATTGATGAAAGGCTCCTTGTTAACCAGGTAACGTTATACTTTTGATACCAGTTGGTATTGAATGCCTTCACCTTTTCATCCTTCTTCATCAAACTGATCGCAGGCAGAGATCGACCCTCACTTTTAATTCGCACCGTGTTCCCCAGAGAATGAAAGAGGTTCTTCAACGTAAAACCCCCATAATGCTCTGTGGCACAATCCCAATACAACTCCCTAGGTTCGTTCTCTGATCGTAAATCTATGCTTGGATGGACAACATGTCAGTTCATACTGCAAAAGTTTGGATTGGTTGGAGGACCTGTTCATAATTACCATGGAAGCAGCTGAGGCCTACGAGCCTCCTAGCTTTTATATTAAAGTCAATGTAGCCAGAGGAGGACGGAAGCTAGCTGTCCTTCTGCTACACCATGGTGCTACCCAAGACATTGCTGTTAAGGTTACTGTAGACCTTCATTGCAAAACAATCAATTATTTGGTGACATATGAATATATTTAATACAGTTTTATCGAAAAAGGATAACTTTTTTAATGTTTCACTATTTTTGTTGTTAGGTGAGGATGGTCCTCCCCTTCTTCCTCTGAGGAGCCTCCACTGCTATGTACTCATCGTCACATACTATTTAGCACGTAACGTTAAGTAAAAAGTATGCAGTATGCTAAGGTCGCAAAGCAGTGGAGGCTCCTGACTGGCTGAGTAGGTGGGCTGAGTCGGGGTGGATTTTTCCAAATTCAACAGATATGCATCGCATTAACTAGCCTGATAATAGCTCATTCTCAATTTGATAAATGTATCTAAACTCTGAATAGAATAGGAACTGTGTTATAGGCCTACTCAGGCTGGTCATAGGCAGTCTATCACATTCAACCTATACCGTAGCCCATATAGCCCATCTATCCTTTTTAAAAACTTATTCGGGATCGGTGTCCCTTCCACGGGAAGGTTGAGCTAACGTATGCTAATGAGGTTGTAAGTGGTTGTAAGTAACAAGAAAATATCCAGGACATAGACATATCTGATATTGGCAGAAAGCTTAAATTCTTGTTAATCTAACTGCACTGTCCAATTTACAGTAGCTATTACAGTGAAAGAATACCATGATATTGTTTGAGGAGACTGCACAATTTTGAACATAAAAAGGTATTAATAAACAAATTAGGCATGTTTGGGCAGTCTTGATACAAAATGTTTAACAGAAATTCAATGGTTCATTGGATAAGTCTCAAACTTTGCACAGACACTGCTGCCATCTAGCGGCCAATATATATATATTGCACCTGGGCTGGAATAATACATTGTGGCCTTTCTCTTGCATTTCAAAGATGATGGTACAAAAAAAATACAAAAGAACGGTTGTTTTTTTCTTTGTATTATCTTTTACCAGATATATTGTGTTATATTATCCTACATTCCTTTCACATTTCCACAAAATTCAAAGTGTGTCCTTTAAAATGGTACCAAGAATATGCATATCCTTGCTTCAGGGCCTGAGCTACAGGCAGTTAGATCTGAGTATGTCATTTCAGGCAAAAACAAAAAAAAAGGGGGCAGATCCTTAAAAGGGACTGAAGAGAGAAACAGATCATTTGGTTCCATTTCAACATATTTATTAGTGAAAACAAAGTGCTGTAACATATATACATTAAATAGCCTGGTACACACACTAACACTTTTCAAATATTCAAATCTAAAGGTTATTGCAGAGACAAACGTGGACAGTTGGGAGCATCAAATGTTCAGAAATGCTGTAGAGCGACATAGTTAACTAAAGCACTATCATTGGGAAAGAGATCAAAATGACTGCTAAGGCTTGATCCAAACATTAAATAATTAAATAGGTAGTCTAACCTACAAAACTAAAACAATCCATATGTTCAAATCAAAAGGCCTGATTAACATGACATCAATAACGCAGCCACATTCCGAATCCCCGGTGCTGACACATTCAGAAATCAAAAGATGATTTAGAATTTAGTTCAAAATCTCTGACAACGGGCAAGAGAACAATACACACTTTTCAATGAGAAAACAGAAATTCACAACAACTAAAATAAATTTAAAAATCATGTAGCCTACAATGCAATACTCTTGATTATTAAGGAGAAAAACTACTTAGCCTACATTTAAACACCACTGCAGAAGCTTTGCTATTTGGCAGCTTTCCAATTAAGTAGCCTAGTTTTGTTATTTGGCTACTTGAAGAGAACTAGGGCCTATCACTCTCAGCCCACCTATTCCAATGCATTGTGAAAAAGTGTACATCGAATTCTACTAGATGAAGAGCCGAAATGAATATAACATCCTGGCATTTAAACCATACTCGATTTCAGTGGTGTAAAGTACTTCAGTAAAAATACTTTAAAGTACTACTTAAGTCATTTTTTTGTGGTATCTGTACTTTGCTTTACTATTTATATTTTTGACAACTTTTAATTTTACTTTACTACATTCCTAAAGAAAATGATGTACTTTTTATTCCATGCATTTTCCCTGACACCCAAAAGTACTTGTTACATTTTGAATGCTTTGCATGACAGAAAATTGTCAAATTCACACAATTATGAAGAAAACATCCCTGGTCATCCCCACTGCCTCTGATCTGGCGGACTCAATAAGCACAAATGCTTTGTTTGTAAATGATGTTTGAGTGTTGGAGTGTGCCCCTGGCTATCCGTAAATAAAGAAATGTGTGCCGTCTGGTTTGCTTAATATAAGGAATTTTGAAGTATTCATACTTTTACTTTTGCTTTTGATACTTAAGGATATTTTAGCTACATTTACTTCTGATACGTAAGTATATTGAAAACGAAAAACCTTTAGACTTTTACTCAAGTAGTATTTTACTGGGTGACTTTCACTTTTACTTCAGTAATTTTATGTTAAGGTATCTTTCCTTTTACTCAAGTATGGGTTTTGGGTACTTTTTCCACCACTGCTCGATTTAAAAAAATGACATAATACAAAACATTATATTTTCGCATACTGAGAATGTGTCATGTGCGATTGCTTTGTTTCCCACTATTCATTGATTTCGGTAGCGCATCCCCATATCTAACTGATCAACTGTTTTCATAGCTGAAATGACTATGACATCCGGGCATTTAAAGCATACTCGATTTTCTAAATGTCGCTTCCTATTAAACTTAATTTTTTCGCATACTCAAATGACCTACTATTAAGGAAGCAATTATGGGTATTTGGACATGACCATTATCTTTGGTTCCCTGAAATGGCCTGCACGCAGAGAGAAAAGCATTCTGTAAAGAGGTGGGTTTACAGCACCAAGTATGTTTTCAAAGAAAGAAAGAATTCAGGAGGGAACCAGGTACCTTCAAACAGCAGGTCAGGCTGCGGGTCATCTCCAAGTAGCGGTCTAGCGCTAGCTAGCTATGTTTCCCTCCCTGTGCGACTCTCTGCTTTGACCACACAAATTCACCCCATCTCCCCCGAGCATAGCCTCCCTGACAGAGTGCTGAGGTTAAGAGTAAAGAAAAACCTCTCACCCTCCCAATCCCCAGGTCTCTCCTCTCCAGCCCAGCGCTAGACCCAACACATTGAGACAAGGCTCTCTGTGGTTGGAGCCGTTAGATCTCACTGGATCTTTGGTCTCTGACAAATAGAGAATGTGGTCAATACTGCAGCCTGAAGGCATTTGAAGAGTATTATGGAGGGAGACACTAAAATGTAGGCCTTATTGCCCTCATTAACCCATTTAATCCTATCAGTCACAATAGTACAAAAAATAAAAGTTGTACTTTATAGGCTCTAGAGAAGTTCAAGTTGTACATGATACATTATTAAGGCGTCTAGTATGATTAAAATAAGTTTCATATGATTTCTCAAAATGATCACTAGACCACAAGCATAAATATGCAAGGTGTAATTTTACAGACACATGTGTTATCAGAAGTCTATTCAACAGCTTAAAAAACAATTACATTGTTGAAATATAATCTTTAAAGGGTGTAGTTTACATATGTGCCTTCATTTTCAATACATTGAATGCATGACGCTTGTGGTATATGAAAATATGTTAGCTGTCACATTTATGAACAATTGGAAAATACAGTGGCTCTAACTTGAGTTTGAGTTAGAGTTTATTTTATTTTTACAGGGACAGTGCACATTAATCAACGTTTCAGTAAAAGTGCCGGTTTTAGCCAGCCGGCTAATTTTCAACCGCAGTCCCTGGGCAGGTTATTAAAAACAATTACAATATAGACAATCATTGAGCAGTGAGCACACGCAGAGCAACATAGGACAAGCAAGACATAGCATACAGACAGAGTGACATAGGACAAGCAAGACGTAGCATCAAGCCAGAGCAACATAGAATAAAAAGCAGCAAGACAAAATTCATAAAAGCAACAAAGTGTTTCCACACCTCACAAGCTACAGACAACAGACAACATGGAAAGCGGCAATACACAGCTAGGGATTATGTTCACAAATCTGATTGACCTTAAGCCATGTCTTCATGCATTTTGTGAAAGTGTGATATGTGGTGCAGTTATGTGTGTCTGATGGCAGTGTATTCCAGACAAGGGAAGCTCTCACAGAGAAAGCGGATTTACTAAAGGTGCTTTTCCTTAAGGGAACTATACAGTCACCTCTCATGGCAGACCTTGTGGCTCTGCTGCCATATGTTTGGGTTTTCTGTTTAACAAAAATACTGAGTGGAGGGGGAGCCAGGCCATTTAGGATCTTGAATACAAGACATGCGTCGGTGTATTGCACAAGATTTCCCCAACTCAGGAGCTCATGCTTTTTGATGATGTATTAGTGATGATGGCTTTTGGGCTTCCTATCAAGCACTTTGAGAGTCTGTTTGTTGACAGACTGAATAGGTTTTAATGTTGTACAGCAAGCTTGGGCCCAACTAGTGAAGCAGTATGTTAAGTGGGGGAGTATCATAGATTTGAAGTACAGTTTTGCTACCTCTGTAGTCAAACAATTTTGTAAAAATCAGAAATTAGCTAGGTTGAATTTGGTAATCTGAATTACCTTTTTCACATGCTTTTTAAAAGAGAGGTTGGAATCAAGTATGATGCCAAGGTACTTAAAATCAGATACCACATGGAGCTTCACCCCTGACACATATACATCTGGCTCAGTAGCATCTGTTGCCCTCTTTGTGAAGAACATGCAAACAGTTTTTTTCACATTGAGATGCAAACACGAGTCACTGAGCCACTTTGTAACCTGGACCATTACAGTAGTGAGTTCTTGTGCAGCTTGTTGTTTGCTCTTTGCATGAATATATATCACTGTATCATCTGCATACATTTGAACTTCAGACCCAGTACAGACAGAAGGCAGATCATTAATGTACAGGCTGAACAGGAGGGGCCCCAGTATTGACCCTTGGGGCATGCCCACATCATAGCTAAGAGTGGGCGACAGCTCATTGCGCACTCTGACACACTGAGTTCTGCCTTCAAGGTATGATTTCATCCATCTCAAGGCATCGGGGGAAAAGTTGAACTTGGATAATTTTGTGATGAGAATCTCATGGTTAACAGTATCAAAAGCCTTCCTTAGGTCCAGAAACACAGCCCCAACAATGCCCCCTTTGTCCATCTTGGACTTCACATTTTCCAGAAGAAAGCAGTTGGCCGTTTCTGTGGAGTGTTTCGCTCTGAAGCCAAACTGCATGGAGTGTAATGTGAAGGGGCTGTTGTTGAGGTGGGCAATCAGTTGTTCTGCTACACACTTTTCAACAACCTTTGACACCACAGGTAGTATACTAATGGGCCTGTAGTTATTCACGTCAGCAGGGTCGCCCGATTTAAAGATGGCCGTTATTATGGCCGACTTCCATACCCTTGGAAACACCCCGAGACCAATAGATGTGTTGGTGACCTTAGTAATGGGGCCAATGAGTGACTCTTTGTAGTTTTTAAGAAAGGTAGAGTCCAGCCCAACACATCTTTGGCTTTAGAGTTCTTTAGTGAGCTAATCACCTTATTATACATATTTAATTATAGCAGATTTCTTTTTTCACTAGATTGAAGTTGAGTTGGGTTATGGATGCAGTGCATTCGGAAAGTATTCAGACCCCTTGACTTTATCCACATTTTGTTACGTTACAGCCTTATTCTAAAATGGATTAAATTGTTTTTCCCCTCATCAATCAACACACAATACCCCCATAATGACAAACCAAAAATAGATTTTTAGAAATCTTAGCAAATAAAAATACAAAACTGAAATATCACATTTACATAAGTATTCAGATCCTTTACTCAGTACTTTGTTGAAGCACCTTCGGCAGCGATTACAGCCTTGAGTCTTCTTGGGTATGAAGCTCGAGCTTGTCACACCTCTATTTGGGGAGTTTCTCCCATTCCTCTCTGCAGATCCTCTCAATCTCTCTCAGGTTGGATGAGGAGCATTGCTGCAGAGCTATTTTCTGGTCTCTCCAGAGATGTTCGATCAGGTTCAAGTCTGGGCTCTGGCTGGGCCACTCAAGGACATTCAGAGACTTGGCCCAAAGCGACTCCTGCGTTGTCTTGGCTGTGTGCTTAGGGTCGTTGTCCTGTTGGAAGGTGAACCTTCGCCCAAGTCTGAGGTCCTGAGTGCTCTGGAGCATGTTTTTATCAAGGATCTCTCTGTGCTTTGCTCCGTTCATCTTTCCCTCGATCCTGACTAGTCTCCCAGTTTCTCCTGCTGAAAAACATCCCCACAGCATGATGCTGCCGCCATCATGCTTCACCGTAGGGATGGTGCCAGGTTTCCTCCAGACGTGACGCTTGGCATTCAGGCCAAATAGTTCTATCTTGGTTTCATCAGACCAGAGAATCTTGTTTCTCATGGTCTGAGAGTCCTTTAGGTGCCTTTTGGCAAACTCCAAGTGGGCTGTCATGTGCCTTCTACTGAGGAGTGGCTTCTGTCTGGCCACCATAAAGGCCTGATTAGTGGATTGCTGCAGAGATGGTTGTCCTTCTGGAAGTTTATCCCATCTCCACAGAGGAACTCTATAGCTCTGTCAGAGTGACCATCAGGTTCTTGGTCACCTCCCTGACCAAATATAAATATAAAGACCCAGTCTATCTAAAAAACTGGAGGCCCCTTACACTTCAATGTTGTGATGCAAAAATTCTAGCAAAATGCATAGCACTCAGAATTAAAAGGGTTTTACCAGGTATTGTTCATCCTGATCAGACAGGTTTTTTACATGGACGATACATTGGAGATAATATACGACAACTTCTAGAAATAATAGAACATCATGAAACATATAAGAAGCCAGGAATGGTATTTATAGCAGATTTTGAAAAGGCATTTGATAAAGTAAGACTGGATTGTATTTATAAATGCCTGGATTTTTTCAATTTCAGTAATTCTCTTATAAAATGGGTAAAAATAATGTATAGCAACCCCAGGTGTAAAATAGTAAATAACGGCTACTTCTCAGATTTTTTAATTGTCAAGAGGAGTTAAACAAGGGTGTCCAAGGTCACCATATCTATTCATTATGGCCATCGAAATGCTAGCTATTAAAATCAGATCCAATAACAACATTAGAGGATTAGAAATCCAAGGCTTAAAAACAAAGGTGTCCATGTATGCCGATGACTCAAGTTTTATATTAAGTCCGCAAGCTAGATCCCTGCAATGTCTCATTAAAGAGCTAGATAACTTTTCTGTACTCTCTGGACTAAAACCTATTATGATAAGCGTACAATATCACGTATTGGATCCTTAAAAAATACAACTTTTACATTACCCTGCAGTTTACCTATAAAATGGGCTGATGGTGAAGTAGACAAACTACTCTATTCATATCACAAAAGATATAAATAAGCTCTCCACAATGAATTTCAATAGAAAACTTGTAAAAAGAGACAAGATCCTGCAACCATGGAGAGGTAAATACCTGTCTATTTATGGAAAAATTGCCCTGATTAACTCCTTAGTCATATCTCAGTTTACTCACTTCCATATGGCGCTGCCTACTCCTGATTCGTTTTTCAAATCATATGAGCAAAAAATATTTCGCTTTATCTGTCACGATCGTCTTGACTTGGAAGAGAGGACCAAAACGCAGCGTGTGAGAAATACATTCTCTTTTTATTAGAGACGAGCAACGAACGAAACAAAACAACAAACTGACGACCGTGAAGCTATATAAACAAATGGTGCTGACACTGACCACTACACAATGACATAGACAATTACCCACAAACACCTAAAGCCCATGGCTGCCTTAAATCTGGCTCCCAATCAGAGACAACAATAAACAGCTGTCTCTGATTGAGAACCAAACCAGGCAACCATAGACTTTCCTAAACACCTACACTGAACACAACCCCATACATTCTACTAAACCCCCTAAACAATACACACACCCTAAACTAGACAAAACACAAACATTCCCCATGTCACACCCTGACCTAACTAAAATAATAAAGAACACAAAGAATACTAAGGCCAGGGCGTGACATTATCTGGGACGCTAAACTAGACAAAATAAAAAATGCCTATCTATATAATGAATATGAATTGGATGGGTTGAGATTATTAAATATATAAGCAGTAAACCTCTCTTTGAAAGCTTCACTCATTCAAAAGTTTTATTTGAACCCTAAATGGTTCTCAAGTAGATTACTAAGAAAAGCTCATCCATTGTTGAAAAATTGCCTTTTTGCCTTTGTACAGATTGCCATGTATCATTTTCGATTAATTGAAAATGATACTTTTTTCAAAGTATCTCTCTTTTTCAAACAAGCATTGCAGAGCTGGCTACAATTTCAATTCCATCCCCCTGAAAAGATAGAACAAATATTACAACAAATATTATGGCTGAACTCAAATGTGCTTGTTGATAAAATACCTGTACTTATGGGAAAGATGTTTGAAAAGGGTATTTTGTTCTTAAATAATATTGTAAATTGGAATGGTAGAGTTATGTCCTTCATGGAGTTATCAGAATTGTATGGAAAGGACTGTTCAATCCAAGAGTACAACCAATTGATTATAGCATTGCCTCCAAAATGGAGGAGGCGGGTGGCAGCAGGAGGAGGTAGGGAACTGGTCTGTCTGCCCAATATAAAGGATCAAAACTGGCAGAGGAATAAAAATAGCATAAATAGGAAAGTTTCATTTGAGGACCAGGATGTTGACAACTGTGCCATACAGATTGCAAAATAGTTGGGAAGAGATGTTTGATGTACCGATTCCATGGTACATGGTGTGTGAGTTGATATATACAACAACGCAAGATTCAAGACTTCATGCTTTTCAGCTAAAATTATTATATAGAATTCTTGCCACCAACAAAATGTTGAATATTTGGGGCATAAAATCATTGAAGCTCTGCAGATTTTGTTGTGAGGATACAGAATCAATAGACCATTTATTTTGGTATTGCCCTCAGGTAGCCTGTTTCTGGTCTCAGGTTCAGGAATGGCTGAAAATGCATAGCATTGATTTAAAATTGACCCTAGAAATAGTACTGTTAGGAGATCTGGAGAGACCTGGTCAGTCAATTACTAATATACTAATACTCTTAGTAAAAGTATTTATCTTCAACTCTCAATCTGTGGATTCTATTCGATTAGATAGATTGAAATTGTACGTTAAACATCACAGCATAGTTGAAACATATGTGTTGCTTCGAAACCCGAAGTGGGTGGCCAGCAGAGATAGATTGGATGGGCTGAGGGAAGCTGAGGGTTGGTATGTGGAATTGGAGACAAGTGGGAGTGGAGTTGCTGTATGAGAGATAGAATGACGGTCAAAGATAAAAGTCAAAAAGAAAAAAAGTCTAAATAAAACATAATAAAAGTACATTTGAATGACACTAAGTGGCAGTATTTTTACAACTAATGCGGGTTTGCCTGAGGCTGATGCCGTGCAGGTGTTTGTACACATGCATATACACACACTCTCATTCAAATCAACACATACAAGAACACACACATACATGTAATAGTGCCAGACATGCACACTAACATATACAGTTGGCATTGCTGTTATGATTTTAGTTGCACTTGATGTCCTTGTTTTAATTATTATTATTTTTTAAATTAAATTTATTTTTTTGCATTGTTGTTTGCTGTTTTCTTGTCTTTTCCTTTTTTCTCTTTAGTTCATTCTCTTGGTTTTTATTTTATTTATTTATTTTATTTATTTCACCTTTATTTAACCAGGTAGGCAAATTGAGAACACGTTCTCATTTACAATTGCGACCTGGCCAAGATAAAGCAAAGCAGTTCGACACATACAACAACACATAGTTACACATGGAGTAAAACAAACATACAGTCAATAATACAGTGAAAAATAAGTCTATATACAATGTGAGCAAGTGAGGTGAGATAAGGGAGGTGAAGGCAAACAAAATATATATATAAATAAAAATATAAAAAAGGCCAAGGTGGCGAAGTAAATACAATATAGCAAGTAAAAAAAACACTGGAATGGTTGGTTTGCAGTGGAAGAAAGTGTAAAGTAGAGATAGAAATAATGGGGTGCAAAGGAGCAAAATAAATAAATAAATACAGTAGGTAAAGAGGTAGTTGTTTGGGCTAAATTATAGATGGGCTATGTACAGGTGCAGTAATCTATGAGCTGCTCTGACAGCTGGTGCTTAAAGCTAGTGAGGGAGATAAGTGTTTCCAGTTTCAGAGATTTTTGTAGTTTGTTCCAGTCATTGGCAGCAGAGAACTGTAAGGAGAGGCGGCCAAAGGAAGAATTGGTTTTGGGGGTGACCAGAGAGATATACCTGCTGGAGCGCGTGCTACAGGTAGGTGCTGCTATGGAGACCAGTTGGTGTATTGGGGGATTCTTGGGTGTGGGGAGTGGAATTAATTTTATTTTTTATTTATTTTTTCTTCCTGGGGTGGGGTGACTGTGGGAGGGGTCTTGAATGGTTGAGGGACAGCTATTGGGGAACTGTGGGGGGGATCTTGGAGGGTTCGTTTTTGGCCTGGTGGTAACATGCCCTTCAGCAGGGCATTGACCCTGGATGCTTCTGTGTGTAGCTCTGAATGGGAATCTGTTGGATGACTGGTATGATGTAGTTATTGAGCAGCTTCACTGCAAGTATATTGTATGTTTCGAATATTCAATAAATAATTTTAAAAAGTTTAGGCGACTGTCGTGTGACAATTATCCATACGAAATGACTGAGCTTTGTTCTTCAATCATCAGAGAAATTGGCATTCAGGTTCAGTACTGATGCATTGAAAGCAAAAGTGATGGATGTCAATCAGAACATATTAAAATATATAATGTAATGTTAATGTGCACATGCACTCTCCATGAATTTAATTTGCTGCGGTTTTATTTAAAAAAGTGTTGTGTTTAATACAACTGTTTGATTGGGGAGGGTCCCTTAAAATTAAGGATTTTTTTCTAGACCACTGTCAATTAGCAACCACCTGAAACCCTGCATTGACTGTCCTCCAGCAGATTGCAACTCATCCATTTTTTTTTTTTTTTTTTTTTTTTTTTTTTTAGTCCCACAGGGTCTGGCTGCGGCGGTGGTCGTTGTCATCCATCTGCCGTGACAGGAAGAGAGAGCGACAGAAGAGGAACAGAGAGAGATGGAGTAAGAGAGAGAGAGAGAGGGGGGGGGGTAGACAGATGAGGGAGAGATAGGGACAGCGAGAGAGACAAGTGGTGAGAGAGAACTAGAACAATAACGGGAGAGAGTGAGAGAGAAAGAGACCGGCAGAGACCAAGAGTTACTGTATCAAGATAGAGCAAGATAGAAAGAGAGACACGGGAAAGTGAGAAAGAGGGGAGGAGGAAGAGAGAGAGACACAGATACGTTGAGAGAGAGAGAGCGGCTCCACGCCACCACCAACCACCACCCCAAGTTGATGTGTCAGGCTTATCACCCAGACGAGTGATCCTGAGGTGACATCCTCCACTGAATCCGTGACATTTCACAGACGGTGCAAATCTATCCATCTTTGTCAAGCATCTGCCTCCATTTTAGCATTCCTCGAGTTAGCATATCACAGAGAACCGGTCAGGGGAGGCTTTCTCCATAAACTAGGCATTGTGAGTCCACAGGACAACTCTAGTCACTGTCCACTGCAGTGGTTTTTAATCTGACCAGCTGCATGTACTGTACAGTTGAAGTCGGGAAGTTTACATACACCTTAGCTAAATACATTTAAACTCAGTTTTTTACAATTCCTGACATTTAATCCTGGTAAAAATTCCCTGTCTTAGGTCAGTTAGGATCACCACTTTATTTTAAGAATGTGAAATGTCAGAATAATAGTAGGGAGAATGATTTATTTCAGCTTTTATTTCTTTCATCACATTCCCAGTGGGTCAGAGGTTTACATACACTCAATTAGTATTTGGTAGCATTGCCTTTCAATTGTTTAACTTGGGTCAAACGTTTCGGGTAGCCTTCCACAAGCTTCCCACAATAAGTTGGGTGAATTTTGGCCCATTCCTCCTGACAGAGCTGGTATAACTGAGTCAGGTTGTAGGCCTCCTTGCTCGCAGACGCTTTTTCAGTTCTGCCCACAAATGTTCTATAGGCTTGAGGTCAGGGCTTTGTGATGGCCACTCCAATACCTTGACTTTTTTGTCCTTAAGCCATTTTGCCACAACTTTGGAAGTATGCTTGGGGTCATTGTCCATTTGGAAGACCCATTTGCGACCAAGCTTTAACTTCCTGTCTGATGTCTTGAGATGTTTTTTCAATATATCCACAATTTTCCTGCCACATGATGCCATCTATTTTGTGAAGTGCATCAGTCCCTCCTACAGCAAAACACCCCCACAACATGATGCTGCCACCCCCGTGCTTCACGGTTGGGATGGTGTTCTTCGGCTTGCAAGCTTCCCCCTTTTTCCTCCAAACATAACGATGGTCATTATGGCCAAACAGTTCTATTTTTGTTTCATCAGACCAGAGGACATTTCTCCAAAAAGTATGATCTTTGTCCCCATGTGCAGTTGCAAACCGTATTCTGGCTGTTTTATGGCGGTTTTGGAGAAGTGGCTTCTTCCTTGCTGAGCGGCCTTTCAGGCAATGTCGATATAGGACTTGTTTTACTGTGGATATAGATAATTTTGTACCTGTTTCCTCCAGCATCTTCACAAGGTCCTTTGCTGTTGTTCTGGGATTTGGAGGAAAAAGGGGGTGTCACACCCTGATCAGTTTCACCTGTCCTCGTTATTGTCTCCACCCCCTCCAGGTGTCACTTGTTTTCCCAAGTGTATTTATCCCTGTATTTCCTGTCTCTCTGTGCCAGTTCGTCTTGTATGTTCCAAGTCAACCAGCGGTTTTCTCATACTCCTGCCTTTGCTATTCTCTTTTTTCTAGTTCTCCCGGTTTTGACCCTTGCCTGTTCTGGACTCTGTACCTGCCTGCCTGACCATTCTGCCTGCCTTGACCACGAGCCTTTCTGCCACTCTGTACCTCCTGGACTCTGATCTGGTTTTGACCTTTTGCCTGTCCACGACTATTCTCTTGCCTAATCCTTTTCGATTATTAAACATTGGTAAGACTAAAACCATCTGCCTCCTGTGTCTGCATCTGGGTCTCGCCTTGTGTAATGGTAGTACGAACTGGCCATGACAGACCCAGCAGACTTGGACCAGCTCCGCCACGCTGTCTCCCTGGAAGGAGCCACCATTTGGAGACATAGGGTGTTGTTACAGGGCCTTTTGGAAGGGCTCTGTTCCTTGACGGAACACCACGACCATGGGTTAAAGGCTATTAAGGAGCAAATCAGGGAGATAGCTCAGAGGCTGCCTGCCACCTCTGAAAAACCCCAATCACACAGTAATTTTTTCCCTCTCTGTGGTGAGTTGGTACTGCCTATCTGGGCTCACCGAGAACCCCGCTTACCTCCTCCAGAGCAATATTCGGGGAATCCTGGTGACTGCCGGGGTTTTCTTTCTCAGTGCTCGCTTATTTTTGAGCTACAGCCATCTTTGTTCCCTTCAGACCAATCGAAGATAGCGTATATCATTACGCTAATGTCGGAAAGGGCGCTCTCCTGGGCTATGGCAGTTTGGGAGAAACAATCTGCCATTTGTGGTCATCTGGAGGAATTTATGGCAGAGGTGAGAAAGGCATTTGAGTCTCCGGTATCTGGGAGAAAGGCGGACAGTAAACTGCTTGACTTACGTCAAAACTCCCGTAGTGTGGAAGACTACGCGATTGATTTTCGCACGTTGGCTGCCGAGAGTGCCTGGAATCCGGAGTCTCTTTTTGATACTTTTAGGATGATGTAGCTGCTCGGGAATTACCGGTGGACCTCGAATGCTCACGGAGGATGAACAGTAACTGTTGTCTGTACTGTGGAGGGGCAGGACATTTTTATAGCTACCTGTCCTATTAGGAAACTCTTGTCTCCAGTGGGTACCAGCACTATGGTGAATCAGACTGGGAGTTCCCTGATTCCTATCACCCGCACAACCTTTTTTGTGCTTGTGCTGTGGGGAGACCAATCCAAGTCTCTCTGAGTGGTCACTGACTCTGGGGCTGATGAATGTCTTATGGATGCCACGATAACTTCGGAGCTTGGTATTCCCACTCAGCCTCTCTCTGTGCCCATGGATGCTAGGGCACTGGACGCCGCTCTATAGGGGAAGTCACCTATAGTACTGTGCCTGTTCAATTACGGGTTTCTGGAAACCACAGTGACACAATACAGTTCCTCCTCATTGCATCTCCCCATGTTCCAGTTGTTTTGGGATTTTCCTGGCTACAAAAACACAATCCTGTGATTGACTGGACCACAAGCTCCATCCTGGGTTGGAGCCCATTTTGCCATTCCCACTGCCTTCAAGCAGCACAGCCTTCCCCAAGTCGTCTTCCTCAGGACGTGAGTAAGACTGTGGATGTCTCTGCCGTTCCCACTGAGTACCATGACCTCCTGGGGGTCTTCAATAAGGCACGTGCATTGATCTTCTTCCAGGCACTACACCACCTCGGGGTCGGTTGTATTCTCTGTCCGGACCAGAGACCAAAGCTATGGAGGAGTCTCTGGCCACTGGGGCCGTCCGTCCGTCTGCATCTCCTGCCGGCACATGGTTTTTCTTTGTGGATAAGAAGGACAAGACCCTGCGTCCGTGCATTGACTACCGGGGACTTAACGACATTACTGTCAAGAATCGTTACCCCCTACCTCTCCTCTCCTCAGCGTTTGAAACTCTCCAGGGGGCCACCATATTTCCAAGTTGGACCTTCGAAATGCCACCTGGTTCAGATACGCAAGGGGGATGAGTGGAAGACAGCCTTCAACATAGCCAGTGGACATTATGAGTACCAGGTCATGCCATTTGGACCCCTGCTGTTTTCCAGGCTTTGGTCAATGATGTGCTTCGGGACATGCTAAACCAGTTTGTGTTCGTGTACCTTGACGACATCCTGTTTTTTTTCTGATCTGCACAAGAACATGTTCTTCATGTCAGACAGGTCCTTCAGCGCCTCCTGGAGAACCAACTGTTCGTGAAAGCCGAGAAGTGTGAGTTCCACCGCTCTACAATCACCTTTCTGGGATATGTCATTGCTGAGGGAAATGTTCAGATGGATCCTGGAAAGGTGAAAGCAGTGGTGGATTGGCCTCAACCAACGTCCAGGGTGCAGTTGCAACGGTTTCTTGGTTTTGCAAACTTCTACCTCCGTTTCATTTGGGACTACAGCACCCTGGCGGCCCCTCTCTCGGCACTCACCTCTCCCAAGGTACCGTTCAAATGGTCTCCAGCTGTCGACAAAGCCTTTGTGAACCAGAAGCATCGATTCACAACAGCACCCATTCTCATCCATCCGGACCCCTCGTGTCTTTTTGTGGTGGATGTGGATACTTCGGATGTTGGAGTGTGGGCCATCCCGTCCCAGCAATCTGCCCAGGATCTAAATCTTCATCCCTGTAACTTCCTGTCCCATCGTCTCAATCCTGCTGAAAGGAACTATGGTGTTGGCAACCAAGAACTCCTGGCGGTGAAGATGGCGTTGGAAGAGCGGAGGCTGGAAGGAGCAGAACAGCCATTCCTGGTCAGGACCAACCATAAAAACTTGGAATATCTCCGTACAGCCAAGCGCCTCCACTCCAGGCCGGCCCGGTGGGCCCTCCTGTTCACCAGATTTAACTTCACCATCTCCTACCACCCACGGTCAAAGAATGTGAAGCCTGACGCCCTCTCACGCCTATACAGTTCCTCTGCCACACCCTCAACCTCTGAAACCATTCTCCCTACCTCATGCCTTGCTGCCACTGTGGATTGGGGTATTGAGAACCTGGTCTGCGAGGCACAACGCTCCCAGCCTGGACCTGAAGGGGGCCCGGCTAACCGGCTGTTTGTCCCTAATCCAGTCCGGTCCCGGGTCCTGGAATGGGCTCATTCCTCCAGGCTGACCACAATGGTCCCTGTAGTTTCTGCCTTCGTCACTGCATGCACTGTGTGTGCTCAAAACAAGACTCCACGTCAAGCTCCTTCTGGCCTCCTGCAGCCACTACCGGGTCCCTCATCATCCTTGGTCTGATATATCTCTGGACTTTGCCCCTGGGCTCCCTCCGTCTGATGGCAACACTGTCATTCTGACGGTAGTCGACCGGTTCTCCAAGGCCGCCCATTTCATCCCTCTCACCAAACTATCTTCTGCCAAGGATACGGCCCAGCTTATGGTGCAGCATGTCTTCCGGATCCATGGACTCCCGGTCGACATGGTCTCCGATCGGGGTCCTCAGTTCTCGTCTCGTCTCTTCTGGAAGCCATTCTGCACCGTTATTGGGTCGTCGGCCAGCCTGTCATCCAGATTCCATCCCCAAACTAACGGTCAGTCGGGGCGAGCCAACCAAAACCTGGAAACCACCTTAAACCTGTTATGGCTGCAAGGGGCAGTATTGAGTAGCCAGTTAAATAGTGCCCATTTCAAACGGCCTCGTACTCAATTCTTGCTCGTACAATATGCATATTATTATTACTATTGGATAGAAAACACTCTCTAGTTTCTAAAACCGTTTGAATTATTTCTCTGAGTGAAACAGAACTCATTCTGCAGCACTTTTCCTGACCAGGAAGTGGAATGTCAGAAATATATGCTCTGTTCAACTTCCTGCCTATACATGGTCATGATACGTAAGAGTCTACGTACACTTCATACGCCTTCCTCTGGGTGTCAAGAGGCTGTGAGAGAAGACATTTTGTGTTTATCTTCATCTGAATTGGAATACAAGCTCTTTGTATGACGTGTCCCTCATTTCCGGTACTCTGAAGCGCGCGACTTGGACAGTGGGATTGCCTTCTGTTTTGCTGCCGTTATGGACGACAACTATCTCCGGCTCGGATTTTATTTGATACATGTGACCATATCATCGTAACGTATGTTTTTTCAATATAGTTTAATCAGATTATTGAAATTTTTTCGGGAGTTTTGCCGTGTTCCGTTCTCTGACTTTGTTGGCGTTGGAGTGATCCGTGCCACTTGGCAAGTGCCCATGCTAAATGAAGAGGGATATTTGCCGTTCCAGATCAAAACAACGACTGTTCTGGACAAAGGACACCTTGTCCAACATTCTGACGGAAGATCACCAAAAGTAAGAAACATTTTATGATGCTATTTCTAATATCTGTCGTGCATGTGAACTGGTCGTGGGCGCCCAAGTGTTTCTGGCTATTGTGGCTACGCTAATATAGCGCTACATTTTGTTTTCGCTGTAAAACATTTAATAAATCGGAAATATTGTCTGGAATCACAAGATGCCTGTCTTTCAATTGCTGTACACTATGTATTTTTCAGAAATGTTTTATGATGAGTAATTAGGTATTTGACGTTGGTGTCTGTAAATATTATGGCTGCTTTCGGTGCAATTTCTGATTGTAGCTGAAATGTAAACTATGATTTATACCTGAAATATGCAAATTTTTCGAACAAAACATATGCTATACAATAAATATGTTATCAGACTGTCATCTGATGAAGTTTTTTCTTGGTTAGTGGCTATTTATTTATTTATTTGGTCGAATTTGTGATAGCTACTGATGGAGTAAGAAACTGATGGAGTAAGAAAAGTGGTGTCTTTTGCTAACGTGGTTAGCTAATAGATTTACATATTTTGTCTTCCCTGTAAAACATTTTAAAAATCGGACATGTTGGCTTGATTCACAAGATGTGTACCTTTCATATGCTGTATTGGACTTGTTAATGTGTGAAAGTTAAATATTTAAAAAAAATATCTTTTGAATTTCGCGCCCTGCACTTTGAGCTGGCTGTTGTCATAAGTGTACCGACGTCGGGCTTGCAGCCCAAACAGGTTAAGGTGCCTGGTCTCAATCAACCCCACTACCTGGAGCCGTCAACTGGTCTGGGTGGAGTATGCCCGGAACACTCTTCCCAGTTCTGCCATGAGACTCTCCCTTTTCGAGTGCTCCATGGGGTATCAGCCTCCACTCTTCCCTGAACAAGAGCAGGAGGTCAGTGTACCCTCGGCCCAGATGTTTGTCTGTCGCTGTCAACGTACCTGGAGAAGAGCCAGAGCGGCTATTTTCAAGACCAACTCCAGGTATTGTCGCCAAGCAGACCGTCGCCGGACCCCAGCTCCCCGCTATTGCATTGGGCAGAGAGTATGGCTGTCCACACGGGACCTGCCCCTTTGGGTAGAGTCCCGCAAACTGTCCCCTCATTTCATTGGTCCCTTTCCCATCTCCAGAGTTCTGAGTTCCACTGCTGTCCGTCTTGTGTTACCCCGTACCCTCGGTATTCACCCTACCTTCCATGTGTCTAAGATTAAGCCAGTGTCTCATTGTTCTTTGTCTTCTGCCCCCAGGCCCACCCCCCTTCCCCGTGTCATTGATGGCCATCCGGCCTACACGGTAAAACGTCTCCTGGGTGTTCGACCACGGGGTAGGGGTTTCCAGTACCTGGTTGACTGGGAGGGTTACGGCCCCGGTCAACCAGGTATGTGCCCAGGCAGGACACCAGGTGGCGTCCCTAGAGAGAGGGGGTACTGTCACACCCTGATCAGTTTCACCTGTCCTCATTACTGTCTCCACCCCCTTCAGGTGTCTCTTGTTTTCCCCAGTGTATTTATCCCTGTGTTTCCTGTCTCTGTGCCAGTTCGTCTTGTATGTTCCAAGTCAACCAGCGTTTTTCCTGTACTCCTGCCTTTGCTATTCTCTTTTTTTCCTAGTATTCCCGGTTTTGACCCTTGCCTGTTCTGGACCCGCCTGCCTGACCATTCTGCCTGCCTTGACCACGAGCCTTTCTGCCACTCTGTACCTCCTGGAATCTGATCTGGTTTTGACCTTTAGCCTGTCTACGACTATTTTCTTGCCTAATCCTTTTGGATTATTAAACATTGTAAGACTCCAACCATCTGCATCTGGGTCTCGCCTTGTGTCATGATAGGGGTAAGCTTGCAAGCCGAAGAACACCATCCTAACCGTGAAGCACGGGGGTGGCAGCATCATGTTGTGGGGGTGCTTTGCTGCAGGAGGGACTGGTGCTCTTCACAAAATAGATGGCATCATGAGGCAGGAAAATTATGTGGATATATTGAAGGAACATCGCAAGACCTGACCTCAAGCCTATAGAACATTTGTGGGCAGAACTGAAAAAGCGTCTGCGAGCAAGGAGGCCTACAACCTGACTCAGTTATACCAGCTCTGTCAGGAGGAATGGGCCAAAATTCACCCAACTTATTGTGGGAAGCTTGTGGAAGGCTACCCGAAACGTTTGACCCAAGTTAAACAATTGAAAGGCAATGCTACCAAATACTAATTGAGTGTATGTAAACTTCTGACCCACTGAGAATGTGATGAAAGAAATAAAAGCTGAAATAAATCATTCTCTCTACTATTATTCTGACATTTCACATTCTTAAAATAAAGTGGTGATCCTAACTGACCTAAGACAGGGACTTTTTACTAGGATTAAATGTCAGGAATTGTAAAAAAACTGAGTTTAAATGTATTTGGCAAAGGTGTATGTAAACTTCCGACTTCAACTGTAAGTAATTTGTCATTCAAGACCAGCATGCATTAGACGCTCTAGGGATTTCTTTAGAAAAACATGATAAAGTTCAAGGAAAACATCTCAGAAGTTTGAGGCAAAAGGTTGGCTGACAGTAACAATTTCAATCTTTTATCGGCAATCAGTCAGCATTGCTTCATATGCCAACATATGAAAGTTGGAAGTTGCAACATTTATCCTTTGAATGATAAAATTTCTATGGAAAAAAAAAGTTCTGTAGCAATAGTTTTATGTGACAGTTTTTTTTTTAAACTTCATAATAGATTCATTATGGAATGAAAGAGCACCATTGTGCAACGTATGTCACGAGATGGTTTGCCAGCTTGTCAACATTGTGTGGGTGTTTTCTGGCACAGATGTGTTCAATAAACCAAAGATCCATGCTTCCCTGAGCTTTGTTTCCCAACAACAATTAAGTTACTTTTCCACCGGCTAGTTATGCATCACCAATAGACAATAGGCAATGTTAACACAATCAGACATCTTAAACACCATAGAACAGAAAGTTCTTGGAAACTTGGTAGCCACTTGGGTTCAATAGTGATTTTATCATACAGTTGTTTGTGTAGTAGATGTGTATTAGAATACTTGATTAATATAAACATGGATCTATGGGGAAAACTATGGCCCTAACATGAAAGCCCTGATTGTGGATGAAAGAAACTAAATGAGCAGCGACAGAGGGGCATCTGGGACAACAACGTCTGCAGTGTTGAGGTTGACTTGTCCTGTGATTACAAAGCTTATTCCCGGAGCAGGTGTTGCATTGTGCCAGTGGGAGTGCAAGCAGCACTCAAATAGGCACAAACAAGCAGGCACACTAACGTGAAACACACACACAAGCAAACCCACAAACACTGAACTTCAACCCCACCGCACGCACACACGCACGCACGCACGCACGCACGCACGCACGCACGCACGCACGCACGCACGCACGCACGCACGCACGCACGCACGCACGCACACACACACACACACACACACACACACACACACACACACACACACACACACACACCACACACACAGAGAGAGAGTACTCCCTCCCCACCACCACACAAAGAGAAAGCGAGAGAGTGGAAATAGAGAGGAGAATGGTTGCCTCCCCAACCATATGCTTTTGGCCCAACGCCTCTGCTGTGCGCCCCGTGTGAAAACATGAATGAGCAGCCTGCAAATCGATAGGGACAAGAGATCCGGTGTTGAGCAAATCCAGTGCAGACTGACATGTTCTCCGTGTAATCTCCCGCATTGTGCTGTGAGGGGAAAGATTATCCTCCTCTGACTGGCTGCTAAAAGGCTGCTTTGCTGTACTTCATGTCTTTCTGCTCTGCTCTCTGTGAAGAGAAAGGAAGGGAAAGGGTAGGGAGAGCATGATTGCATCCCAAATGGGCACCCTATTCCCTATTTAGTGCTCTATTTTTGACTAGGGCCTGTCAAGCTCTATACAAAAGAAGTGCACAAAATATATGGAATAAGGTGCCATTTGGGGCTGGAGCATATACTTCCTATATGAATGTGTACTCTCCCCCTCCTCCTTCCTCTGTGACTGTGTACTCTCCCCTCCTCCTTCCTCTGTGACTGTGTATTCTCCCCCTCCTCCTTCCTCTGTGACTGTGTACTCTCCCCCTCCTCCTTCCTCTGTGACTGTGTACTCTCCCCCTCCTCCTTCCTCTGTGACTGTGTACTCTCCCCTCCTCCTTCCTCTGTGACTGTGTACTCTCCCCCTCCTCCTTCCTCTGTGACTGTGTACTCTCCCCTCCTCCTTCCTCTGTGACTGTGTACTCTCCCCTCCTCCTTCCTCTGTGACTGTGTACTCTCCCCCTCCTCCTTCCTCTGTGACTGTGTACTCTCCCCTCCTCCTTCCTCTGTGACTGTGTACTCTCCCCTCCTCCTTCCTCTGTGACTGTGCACTCTCCTCCTTCCTATGTGTCTGTGTACTCTCCCCTCCTGCTTCCTCTGTGTCTGTGTACTCTCCCCTCCTCCTTCCTCTGTGAATGTGTACTCTCCCCTCCTCCTTCCTCTGTGACTGTGTACTCTCCCCTCCTCCTTCCTCTGTGTCTGTGTACTCTCCCCCTCCTCCTTCCTCTGTGACCGTGTACTCCCTCCCTCCTCCTCTGTGTCTGTGTACTCTCCCCTCCTCCTTCCTCTGTGTCTGTGTACTCTCCCCTCCTCCTTCCTCTGTGAATGTGTACTCTCCCCTCCTCCTTCCTCTGTGACTGTGTACTCTCCCCCTCCTCCTTCCTCTGTGACTGTGTACTCTCCTCTCCTCCTTCCTCTGTGACCGTGTACTCTCCCCCTCCTCCTCCCTCTGTGTCTGTGTACTCTCCCCTCCTACTTCCTCTGTGACTGTGTACTCTCCCCCTCCTCCTTCCTCTGTGACTGTGTACTCTCCCCCTCCTCCTTCCTCTGTGAATGTGTATTCTCCCCCTCCTCCTTCCTCTGTGACTGTGTACTCCTCCCTTCCTCATTCCTCTGTGACTGTGTACTCTTCCCCTCCTCCTTCCTCTGTGACTGTGTACTCTTCCCTTCCTCATTCCTCTGTGACTGTGTACTCTTCCCCTCCTCCTTCCTCTGTGACTGTGTACTCTTCCCTTCCTCATTTCTCTGTGACTGTGTACTCTTCCTCTCCTCCTTCCTCTGTGACTGTGTACTCTTCCCTTCCTCATTCCTCTGTGACTGTGTACTCTTTCCTCCTCTTTCCTCTGTGACTGTGCACTCTCTTTCCTCCTCCTTCCTCTGTGACTGTGCACTGTCTTTCCTCCTCCTTCCTCTGTGACTGTGTACTCTCCCCCTCCTCCTTCCTCTGTGACTGTGTACTCTCCCCCTCCTCCTTCCTCTGTGAATGTGTATTCTCCCCCTCCTCCTTGTCAGATGCTGGATTACGTCCAACATTATCCCTCCCTGACTCTCCAATAAAGGATAGTTCTTCTGGTCTTCTTTCAAAATCATAGGATTTGCGACGCAGGATTCAGCAAAAGTTATTCTGTGCCAATTGTGATTCCTGCTAAGTATCCGATGCAGGATTAATAGGCCTCTTGATGTGATGTGCTCTCTTCTGTAGAGCTACTGTTGTGGCAGGAGTTATCAGCTGAGGAAATAAAAACACACACACTGATTTCAGGGTTCATAGGTTACGAAGAACCTTATGATGTTTCACAGTGCTATATTACTTTTGAACATTGCTAGTAGAAGATAGAATGAGATGGCCGGTTTATAGTAGAAACTAATGACACTTGTAGGTGAAATGGCATTGGCACTTCTATTGCAAAAAGAAATGACCGCTTACAACTGACAGTAAATTAAATCTTAACATTGCGGCACAATTTATAAAGGCATAATAAAAAGCAGCGACTGGCTCAGGTTAGTCTTGTAAAAAAGCAGTATACGTGTTGTAAATTGTAATGAAATACAGCAATGACTTTGCTGATGTAAACCAAAAAAGATATCTGAAATCTGATGCCTGATTTAGTAGTTATAGACAGTGGTGGAAAAAGTACCGAATTGTCATACTTGAGTAAAAGTAAAGATACCTTAATAGAAAATTACTAAATTAAAAGTGAAAGTCACCCAGTAAAATACTACTTGAGTAAAAGTATAAAAGTATTTGGTTTTAAGTATACTTCAGTACTTTAGACCACTGGTTACAGAGTGTGTGAGTGTGTGTTCCAGACACAACAGGCAGTCACCTTCACAGCCAAGCCAACCATCCTTTCAGCTCAGTCACCTTCACAGCCATGCTAATCAACCTTCCAGCACAGTCACCTTCACAGCCAAGCCAACCATCCTTCCAGCACAGTCACCTTCACAGCCATGCTAATCAACCTTCCAGCACAGTCACCTTCACAGCCAAGCCAACCATCCTTCCAGCACAGTCACCTTCACAGCCATGCTAATCAACCTTCCAGCACAGTCACCTTCACAGCCAAGCCAACCATCCTTCCAGCACAGTCACCTTCACAGCCATGCTAATCAACCTTCCAGCACAGTCACCTTCACAGCCAAGCCAACCATCCTTCCAGCACAGTCACGTACACATGCATTTCTGTGCATGTACACATGCATGCCTATGCAGCTGGGTGGTTGTGTATGTATGCCACTGGGTTACTGGCTGAGAACTTTGCTGAAGCAGGTGTGACTATAGGCTCCTTGTCTGACAGCCTCTGCTCCGTGCAGATAAGAGAAGAGAATAGGATTGTCTGATCAGACCAGGGCTTAGACTCAGTTAATAAACCCCCAGCCAGTTCCTGTTCGGTGTGTTTGTCTGCTTACTGCCCTTGGAGCTTACACCAAAGCACCAATCAAAAACGAGTGCAGATATCATTTGTCATCAGGGATTTCCCGCTGGAGAATTACAGAGAAGATACAGGTCTGGATCAATACTATGGATTTTCGCTGCAGTAGCTGATTGTCCAATTGCAGTGAAACATGTGCCGGGATAAAAGGACAAGTCTGCCATTTTGTATAGACTGCAGAGTCAGCAAAAGGTTCTGGCTGTCAGATGCTTATAGCCTGCTGTGATTGAAAATGATCATTCTGCAGTGTCCAAGTCTTATTTAACACACTGCTCTCACATGGAAGGGACATGATTTCACTCTCTCTCTCTCTCTCTCTCTCTCTCTCTCTCTCTCTCTCTCTCTCTCTCTCTCTCTCTCTCTCTCTCTCTCTCTCTCTCTCTCTCTCTCTCTCTCTCTCTCTCTCTCTCTCTCGCAGTGCATGCTGGGTGTTTTTGGAGGTTGAGTGTTTGGTGTGGAGGGCTCTATCCTAACTAACTTTCTTGATTATTTTCTTTACATGTTATTTTCTATGGTGGAGGGTTAATGCAATATTTGTTTTAGCGGTATCCAAAGTTTTTTTTCAAAGTTAGGGTGGAAGAGGACAGAGTAACTTTCCTGGAGTTTGGAAGGTGTGGTGTGCGCGATGGCTTCTCAGCCTAGCGCGGAGGAGACGCTGTCGATACAGCATGGATTCAGGTGTGTTCCTGAGAACGGAGTTAAGGTGGAGGAGGTTCTGCTCGCGGTCGGTGAACAGGTAGGAGCTGAGTTTATACATTCTGCTTCTAGAATGAACAAAGCTGTGGTTGTGTTCATGAAAAGGGCTAATTTGGTTGGTAGGCTAATTGCTAGCGGAATATTTGTAAGGGATGTGTTGGTGTCAATTTCACCTCTCTCTACCCCTTCAACAAGAGTTGTAGTGGCAAATTTGCCTCCGTTTATTACGGATGATCAAATTAGGAAAGAGCTGAGTCGTTTTGGTAAGTTTGCTAGCGGTTTCCGTGTACTGTCAGCAGGTTTTCAGGCAGATGCCGTTAAGCACGTTGTTTCGTTCCGGAGGCAAGTGTTTATGTTTCTGAACAACAACGAGCAACAGCTAAATGTGCACTTTAAAGTGAGACATGGGGAGGGGCTCTATGCAGGTTTTGCCAGCACAGATAGTCTACGGTGTTTTGAATGTGGGGATTTGGGGCACAAGAGTTTTGCGTGCCCACACAAAGGCCGTAGACAAGGTTAGGGTACAAGCGCCAGTGGGGGAAATCGAGGTCAAAGTGCAGGGGGTAAGGAGATGCAGACAGCAGAGGCTGGGCCTAGTCAGGATAGAGATGGTGGTGTAGATGAGGCTGGGCCTAGTCAGGCTAGAGATGGTGGGGTAGCTGTAGCTGAGTTTAGTCAGGCTAGAGATGGTGGGGTAGTGGAGGCTGGGTCTAGTCAGGCTAGAGATGGTGGGGAAGCAGAGGCCGGGTCTAGTAAGGCTAGAGATGGTGGAGTAGCTGAGGCTGGGCCTAGTTATGCTATGGAGGGTGGTGTAAAGGGTGCTGGGTCTAGGCAGGATATGGATGGTGGTATAGAAGAGGCTGAGTCTAGTCAGGCTATGGATGGTGGGGTAGCTGAGGCTGGCCCTAGTCATGCTATGGAGGGTGGTGTAGATGATGCTGGGCCTAGTCATGCTATGGAGGGTGGTGTAGATGATACTGGGTCTAGTCAGGTTATTCTAGTGGATGAGGAGAGTATAGTGGGGAAGTGTAAGAGATTAGGGGGGGAGGAGGAGGGTGTCAAGCGGAAAAGGAAAAAGGGGGTGGACAAAGGCACCATGGAAATGTTGCCTGTTGCTGTGGGTGAGGCCCTAACCAGAGAGAAAGAGCAGGTGGTCAGGGTGGGAGATAGAGAAGAGGAGGAAAGTGAGTCTGAGGAAGAGGATGAGGAGTTATTTTTTTCAGACTCCTCTTCAATTGGCCCGGAGCTGACAGCCAGTCAACCAGAGGGGTCTAAGTACACGTTGAGAGAACTGACAAGGTTCCTGAATGAGACTAAGGGGAAAAAAGTTAATCTTGAGGCTTTTTTTCCTGATCCTAGAAAGTTTGTAAGATCAGTACAACATGCTATGAGAAATGAGGGGCATGGTGTCCTCTCACCCAAGAAACGGTTTAGGTTGAGGAAGTGGGTCACAACAGTGCGTAAAGGTTTACCTTCAGACACTGTTTAAATGTTTAATTTCTTTCTGACACTGGGGCTTTTTGAGCTTTGCTATTGGTCTATTTCTCTGCTGGCTTTTCTCCCACTTCTTATGGAGACTCTTCGGGTAGGCTCGCTTAATATAAATGGCGCCAGAGATGCGGGAAAGAGGAGTGTGTTGGGTGAATATGTAAAACAAAAAAAAGTACATGTGTTGTTTCTGCAAGAGACGCATAGTGATGTGGTGAATGAAGTTGATTGGGGGCTCTGGTGGAAAGGGGCAAGTGTGTTGAGCCATGGGACAAATCTTAGTGCAGGGGTGGCAGTCCTTTTTTCACCGGGTCTGTCTGTAAAAATTTGCTCCTCAAAGGAGGTGTGTAAGGGCAGGTTGCTTGTTGTTAAAGCAGAAATTAACAGCATGGGTTTTGTTTTTATAAATGTGTATGCGCCTAACACAGGGAGAGAAAGAGGGGTTCTATTTGGGAGTCTTAGACAGGAACTCTCACAAGTAGCGCCTGAGGAGACGCTGGTGATCGGAGGTGACTGGAACTGCACAATGGATTTTACAAAAGACAGAAATGGGGAAGAGCCTCATTCAGTGTCAGTGGGAGTGTTAACCTGTCTAGGATGAGTGTGCCGCTAGCGGCACTCCCCCCCCACCCCCACTGAAAAACCAGTGCCGCGAAATTCAAAAAAAATATTTTTTTAAAATATTTAACTTTCACACATTAAAGTCCAATACAGCTAATGAAAGACACAGATCTTGTGAATCCAGTCAACATGTCCGATTTTTAAAATGTTTTACAGGGAAGACACAATATGTAAAGATGTACATCTATTACCTAAAAACACATTAGCATAATCCACCATCTTTTATTTGTCCACCAACACCAGTAGCTATCACCAATTCGGCTAAACTAAGATATTTATAGCCCCTAACCAAGAAAAAAACTCATTAGATGACAGTCTGATAACATATTTATGGTATGGGATAGGTTTTGTTAGAAAAAAGTGCATATTTCAGGTAGATGGCATAGGTTACAATTGCACCCACCGTCACAAATGGAATAGAAAAACTACTTAGAGCAACGTGTTTACCTACTTACTAATCATCAAACATTTCGTAAAAATACACAGCATACACGAATCGAAAGACACAGATCCTGTGAATACAGACAATATTTCAGATTTTCTAAGTGTCTTACAGCGAAAACACAATAAATCGTTATATTAGCATAGCACATAGCACATAGCAGCCCAGCATTGATTCTAGCCAAAGTGAGTGATAAAAGTCAACATCGCCAAAATATATTAATTTTTTCACTAACCTTCTCAGAATTCTTCAGATGACACTCCTGTAACATCATATTACACAATCCATATAGAGTTTGATCGAAAATGTTTATATTTAGCCACCAAAATCATGGTTAGACAATGTGAAATGTAGCTCAGCTGGTCAGAAAATGTCCTTGCGCCACTTAGACAGTGATCTACTCTTATACATAAATACTCATAAACGTGACTAAAAAATATAGGGTGGACAGGGATTGATAGACAATTTAATTCTTAATACAATTGCGGAATTACATTTTTTAATTTATCCTTACTTTTCAATACAGTTTGCGCCAAGCGAAGCTACGTCAAAAAACATGGCGTCCTAAGCCACTAAAATTTTTCGACAGAAACACGATTTATCATAATAAAAATGTCCTACTTTGAGCTGTTCTTCCATCAGTATCTTGGGCAAAGGATCCTTTCTTGGGAGTAATCGTCTTTTGGTGGAAAGCTGTCCTCTTGCCATGTGGAAATGCCAACTGCGTTCGGGATGAACTGGAAGCGTGCCCAGCTATTCACAGCGTTAAAGAAATAAATGTCCCAAAATCGCACTAAACGGATATAAATTGCTATAAAACGCTTTAAATTAACTACCTTATGATGTTTTTAACTCCTATAACGAGTAAAAACATGACCGGAAAAATATAACAGGCTAAACTAACGCTTGGAAAAATAGCAGGTCGATGTCCTCCACGCGCATGACGCAGCTGCAAAGGAGCTCCTACCTACAGGGTTTTTTTATTTATAGGGCCTGTGAACGCGCAATCGACCCCATTCAAATCGTCATCACGTAAAGGCATCCAGGGGAAGACGTAAGCAGTGTCCGTATAGTCATAGCAATAACAGTGCCCTTTTAACTGACTCCAGAACAGTGGCCAAAATTTCTGAAATCTGACTCCATGTCAGGGAAATTGCTGTAGAATGGGCTCTGTTCCACTTAGAGACAAAATTTCAACTCCTATAGAAACTATAGACTGTTTTCTATCCAATAATAATAATAATATGCATATTGTACGATCAAGGATTTTGTGGGAAGCCGTTTCAAAAATTACACGATTAGCATAAATAGTCACAACAGCGCCCCCATCCTCAACAGGTTAAGGGACATCATTAATCAGTTTGACCTAGTGGATGTTTGGAGAACTAAACATCCAAACACAAGACAGTATACATGGGTGAAGGTTTTTGGGGCTAGGGTGAGTGCAGCCCGACTTGATCGGTTTTACATGTCCAGGAATCAGAGCAATAGGCTGTTGGGCGCTACCATTCTCCCAGTGGGGTTTTCGGATCACCACATAACCATGGCTCGGCTGTCTATTTCACCAGGGCCCCGGCAGGCATCTTATTGGAAGTTCAATGTAAAGCTCTTACAAGATGCCACTTTTTGCTCAGGTTTCCAGACTTTTTGGGAAAGGTGGGGGCAGCGAAGAGAGGAGTATGAGTCTCTGAGTCAATGGTGGGATGTGGGGAAAGTGCAAATTCGGCTTTTCTGTCAACAGTACACAGCTCTCTCATCCTCAGAGGCTAGGAGAGTATTGGGGGAACTAGAGCGGTGTATTAGTGAGATGGAGGTAGAGATGGTGGGGCAAGGCAATGTAGGCCTCCAGGCTAATTTAGCCGAATTACGTAGGGACCTGGGCAGTTTTTTCCAGGTTAAAGCAAAGGGAGCACTTGTAAGAGCTAGGTTCTCCATGCTCAAGGAGATGGATGCTCCCAGCTCCTTCTTCTTTGGTTTGGAAAGACAGAGCAGTGAAGCCAAGGGTATACATTGTTTACGGCTCTCTGATGGGCGGGTGACCACTGTGGTGGGGGAGATGCGGGAGCGGACTGTGGAGTTTTATACTGAATTGTATAGGGCAGAAATGTGTGATCCTATGTGTGCTCAGGTCTTATTCGCAGGACTCCCTAAGCTCTCTCGGGCACAGAGGGATGAAATGGACATTCCTCTGTTGTCACATGAACTGGCAGAGGCCGTAACCCAGATGTCCCCCGGTCGTGCACCGGGGGTCGATGGACTCCCAGTGGAGTTTTACAAAAAATTCTGGGGAATAATTGGACAGGACTTCTTTTGCGTCTTGCGTGAATGCGTCGGGGTAGGAGAGTTGCCGATGAGCTGCCGTCGGGTTCCTCTGACTCTCCTGCCCAAAAAAGGGGACTTGTGTGAACTCAAGAACTGGAGGCCTGTGGCATTACTCTGTGCGGACTACAAGATTTTTGCCAAGGTCCTCTCTAACAGACTGAAGTCCCATCTGGACTCTATAATACACAAGGACCAGACATATTGTGTACCGGGACGCTCAATCACGGACAACTTGTTCTTGATTAGGGACATGTTGGACTTGTCGAGAGGTTCTAATGTGAACTTTGGACTGGTCTCTTTAGATCAAGAGAAGGCCTTTGATAGAGTGGATCATGAGTATCTGTTTAATGTGATGTCTGTGTTTGGGTTTGGGAAGAGTTTTGTGACCTGTGTGAAGCTGTTGTATGCTGGGGCGTCATGTATGGTTAAGGTGGGAGGGGGGCTCAGTAGGCCAGTCTGGGTGAGACGGGGCATTAGACAAGGATGCCCTCTATCTGGGCAGCTATACACACTAGCCATTGAGCCTTTTTTAGGACTGCTACGCAGGAGACTGCAGGGAGTGTGCTGGACAGGCATGGGTGTGGTGACAGGAATAGCAGTCTCAGCATATGCAGATGATGTTTCTGTGATGGTCAGGGATGGGCAAGATATGCAGGAACTAGAGACCAGTCTGAAGGTGTACGAGGGAGCTTCATCAGCTAAGGTAAACTGGGGAAAGAGCAAAGCTCTGTTATGTGGGGCATGGGGGGATAGGGCTCCTCCTCTGCTTCCAGGGGGTTTGCAGTGGGGTTGTGAAGGGCTTAAAGTGTTGGGGGTGTACCTGGGCTCGGAGAGGTGGGTCAGGAAGAACTGGGAGGGGCTGTCACAGGCAGTGGTGTCAAGACTGGCCAGGTGGCGGTGGCTCCTATCCCAAGTGTCATATAGAGGGAGGGTGCTGATAATTAACAACCTGGTGGCATCTTCCTTGTGGCATAAACTGGCTGTCCTCAACCCCCCCGCCGGTCTGCTTGCAGACCTGCAACGCAAGCTGGTGGACTTCTTTTGGTCGGGACATCACTGGCTGAAGGCAGCAGTGTTGTACATGTCCATCCACGAAGGAGGACAGGGCCTGGTGGAACTGGAGAGCAGGATGGCTGCTTTCCGGCTAAAGGCGGTGCAGAGACTGCTGTACCATACTGATGTTGGCTGGAGGGAACCAGCATGCGCGCTGCTGAGGAGAGCTGGAGGATTAGGGTTGGACCGGCAGCTGTTCCTCATGAAGCTGGAGAGGCTGAGTACAGCAGGTCTCTCAGAGTTTTACTCTGCGGTGCTGAGGACCTGGCAGCTATTAAGGCCCACACGAGAAGGGGGTGTGGAGCCTGGGCAGTGGGTGTGGGAGGAGCCTATTTTCCACAACCCAGCCATCCCTTTGAGATCGGTTCAGTCTGCCACCCTGCAGAGGCAACTGATGGCAGGGGGTGTACAAAGGCTAGGTGACCTGAGAATGCTGGGAGAGGAGGGGTGGAAAACCCCGGAGGTCTTGGCTCAACAAACAGGAATAACGTCTCTTAGGCTGCTGGAGAGATTCCTGGAGGAGGTCCAGGAGGCACTGTCTGAGCAGGTAAGGGGGGTGTTTGAGAGGCCAAAGGGAGAGGGGCCACCAATGTTTCCGCCACTACAGGTGACGGCAGAGACTGGAGACTGGCAAGGGGGTCTGGAGGACTTGTTAGATTTTAACACTCCGAGCCTGGGGGAGTTTGAGGGGGTGGGAGGTAAAGCCCTCTACAACCTCTGCGTTAAGGTTAGGAACATTAGAAGCCTAACAGGAGTGAAGGCACATCAGTGGCAGGGGGTATGTGGGGTGGAGAGTATGGTGGGTTTTAGATGGAGGGCGCTCTATAAACCCCCAGTACCAAAGAGGTCAGGGGACCTCCAGTGGAGGGTTCTTCATGGAGCCCTGGCCACTAACAGCTGGTTGGCACGGGTTGATCCGGGAATTGGGCAGGGGTGTCCTTTCTGTCAAATGAAAGAAACTGTGATTCATGTGTTTTCTGTGTGCACCAGGTTAATGCCATTAATGTCTCTGTTGGAATGTCTGTGTGAGAGGTTGGGGGTGGTTTTTGCTGTTGGGATGTTTATAATGGGATACAGGTATTCGAGTAAGCAGAAAGCAAAATGTGTGTTGTTGAATTTTCTGTTTGCTCAGGCGAAGTTAGCTATTTGGCTAACAAGGAGAAACAGGGTCAAAGGTGGGGGGGATAACAGACCCTTTACTACTGTTTAATGGGATGGTCTCTGCGCGCCTTAGGGTTGAGTTTGAGTTCTATAAAATGATAAAATGTGTGGAGATGTTTGAGGAGATATGGTGTGTTGGGGGGGCTGTCTGTACAGCTGGGAAAGATGTTTTGGATATACGGTTGTAGGAGAGGGTATTGTTTTTGTGTATGGTGATTTGTATCATGTGGTAGATGGAAAGGTGAGTATGGTACATGTATGCAGTACAGGCTATATATTTTTTTTTTTTTTTTTGGGGGGGGGGGAGGGGGGGATTGGCGAGTTTAAAATGAAATGAGAATGTTTCAGTAAAGAAAGACAAAAAGTCAAAAAAAGTCTCTCTCTCTCTCTCTCTCTCTCTCTCTCTCTCTCTCAGGCATGACTCTGTGTCACTGCTGAGTACAGCTTTGGCCACACATTTATGGAGATGATCGAAACAGACACACCATGGATGCCAGTGTAATACAAGCCTTCCTTTACAGAGTGACTTGAAGAATTAGTGAAGATGTGGACTGAATCGGCTAAATCCCTTCACTACACTGACCTCTGAGTGCATTTAGCTACCCATCCATCCTTATAATCCCTCCTGGGTTGCAAACTTGGATCTAAATATATATTTCAGACACTGACAGTAACAACTAAACTGTAAATGTTCAAGATTATCGTCTTGAAGAGCTGCTACCATTGCACTTGTAACCTTATCCTTTTTGCTAGAGCACCAACCATTTGGTTGTGCAATTTGTTTGTTTCAATGATACTTAATGGCTGGCCCTGTGTTGTCAATTTCTTCGGAATGTGTATTGAACCAGCTCAATGGTTGATCACTTCTCCTGCTTCATCATAGCTTCCTTTAGATCCTCAGAGAGTATAGGTCTGTGTATAATGAGGACATACGTTGGGACCAAGTCACTATTATTTGAGTCACAAGCATGTCTCAAGTCACAAGGTCCAAGTCTAAAGTCAAGTCCCAAGTAGAATGGGTCAAGACTCGAGTCAAGTCCAAGTCGTGCATTCTAAGAGCAAGTCAAGTCGAGTCACACGTTTTTAAGTCAAGTCTTGTCTGTTGCTATGAAGTGCTTTGAAAGGCTGGTCATGGCTCACATCAACACCATTTTCCCAGAAACCCTAGACCCACTCCAATTTGCATACCGGACCCAACAGATCCACAGATGATGCAATCTCTATTGCACTCCACACTGCCTTTTCCCACCTGGACAAAAGGAACACCTATGTGAGAAGGATATTCATTGACTACAGATCAGCTTTCAACACCATAGTGCCCTCAAAGCTCATCACTAAGCTAAGGACCCTGAGACTAAACACCTTCCTCTGCAACTGGATCCTGGACTTCCTGACGGGCCGCCCCCAGGTGGTAAGGGTAGGTAACAACACATCTGCCATGCTGATCCTCAACACGGGGGCCACTCAGGGGTGCGTGCTCAGTCCCCTCCTGTACTCCCTCTACACTCATGACTGCATGGCCAGGCATGACTCCAACACCATCATTAAGTTTGCAGATGACACAACAGTGGTAGGTCAGATCACCGGCAATGACGAGACAGCCTATAGGGAGATCAGAGACCTGGCCATGTGGTGCCAGGACATCAACCTCTCCCTCAACGTGATCAAGACAAAGGAGATGATTGTGGACTACAGTAAAAGGAGTACCGAGCACGCCCACATTCTCATCAACGGGGCTGTAGTGGAGCAGGTTGAGAGCTTCAAGTTCCTTAGTGTCCACATCACCAACAATTTATCATGGTCCAACACACCAAGACAGTCGTGAAGAGGGCACAACAAAGCCTATTCCCCCTGCGGAGACTGAAAAGATTTGGCATGGGTCCTCAGATCCTCTAAAAGTTCTACAGCTGCACCGTCGAGAGCATCCTGGTTACATCACTGCCTGGTATGGCAACTGCTCGGCCTCCAATTGCAAGGCACTACAGAGGGTAGTGCGTACAGCCCAGTACATCACTGCGGCTGTCACGCCCTGGCCTTAGTTATCTTTGTTTTCTTTGTTATTTTAGTTAGGTCAGGGTGTGACATGGGGGATGTATGTGTTTTGTATTGTCTAGGGTTTTTTGTATGTTTATGGGGCAGTGTTCAGTCTAGGTGTATGTATGTTTATGGTTGCCTAGATTGGTTCTCAATTAGAGACAGCTGTCTATCGTTGTCTCTGATTGGGAACCATATTTAGGCAGCCATATTCATTAGGTAGGTTGTGGGTGATTGTCTATGTCTCTACGTTAGTTGCTTGTGTCTGCACTTTCGTTTTATAGCTTCACGGTCGTTTGTTGTTTTGTTTAGTTTGTATAGTGTCCTTCGTTTCGTTTTCGTCTTCAAATAAAGAAGATGTATTGTTATCACGCTGCGCCTTGGTCCTCCTCTCTTCCACGTTACGACGATCGTGACAGCGGCCAAGCTTCCTGCCATCCAGGACCTCTATACCAGGCGGTGTCAGAGGAAGGCCCTAAAAATTGTCATGTGCATATTACTTAAATTACCTCAACTAACCTGTGCCCCCGCACATTGACTCTGTACCGGTACCCACTGTATATAGCCTCGCTACTGTTGTTTTACTGTTGCTCTTTAACTTCTTCTGGCTGCAAGCCCAAAGCCGGGCACAATATGACAACAGCCACTTCAAGTGCAGGGCGCGAAATTCAAAATATATTTTTTAGAAATATTTAACTTTCACACATTAACAAGTCCAATACAGCATTTGAAAGATAAACATCTTGTGAATCCAGCCAACATGTCCGATTTTTAAAATGTTTTACAGTGAAAACACCACGTATATTTATGTTAGCTCACCACCAAATACAAAAAAGGACAGACATTTTTCACAGCACAGGTAGCATGCACAAAGCCAACCTAACTAACCAAGAACCAACCAAACTAACCAAGAAACAACTTCATCAGATGACAGTCTTATAACATGTTATTCAATAAATCTATGTTTTGTTCAAAAAATGTGCATATTTGAGCTATAAATCAGTTTTACATTGCAGCTACCATCACAGCTACCGTCAGAAATGGCACCGAAGCAGCCAGAGTAATTACAGACACCAACGTCAAATACCTAAATACTCATCATAAAACATTTCTGAAAAATACATGGTGTACAGCAAATGAAAGACAGGCATCTTGTGATTCCAGCCAATATTTCTGATTTCTTAAGTGTTTTACAGCAAAAACACAATATAGCATTATATTAGCTTACCACAATAGCCAGAAACACAAGCCATTCCCCAGCAGCAAAAGTTAGCGATCGTAACAAACCAGCAAAAGATATATAATTTTTGACTAACCTTGATAAGCTTCATCAGATGACAGTCCTATAACATCAGGTTATACATACACTTATGTTTTGTTCGAAAATGTGCATATTTAGAGCTGAAATCAGTGGTTATACATTGTGCTAACGTAGCATCTTTTTCCCACAACGTCCGGATATTTTTCTGACACTCACATATTCTGACCAAATAACTATTCATAAACATAACTAAAAAATACATGTTGTATAGGAAATGATAGATACACTAGTTCTTAATGCAATCGCCGTGTTAGAATTCTAAAAATATCTTCATTACGATATGCAGTTTACGTTATGGCGAGAGCGTGCCCAAAACCTGGCCGCAAACTACTAGTACAACATGTTCCAACAGATATATGAAATAACATCATAAAATGGGTCCTACTTTTGATGATCTTTCATCAGAATGTTGTACAAGGGGTCCTTTGTCGGGAACAATCGTTGTTTGGATTTAGAATGTCCTCTTCTCCAGTCAATTAGCACGGAAAGCTAGCAAAGTGGCGCTAAGCTCTCCTTCGTGAACAAACGCAGACAACGCAACACGCCTAACGTCCCGAAAAAATTTCAATAATCTAATAAAACTATATTGAAAAAACATACTTTACGATGATATTGTCACATGTATCAAATAAAATCAAAGCCGGAGATATTAGTCGTCTATAACGACAGCTGTACAGAAGGCAAAACCAGGTCCCTTCACGCGCTCTCCAGAAAACAGGAAACTGGTGACACGTCATACAAAGAGCATTTATTCGACCCCAGATCAAGTTATACACTCCATTTCTTCTCTCACTGCCTGTCGACATCTAGTGGAAGACGTATGAAGTGCATGTATACTGATATATATCAAGGACATTTATAGGCAGGCACTAGAACAGAGCATCGATTTCAGATTTTGCCGTTCCTGTCAGGAAGTTTGCTGCAAAATGAGTTCTGTTTTACTCACAGATATAATTCAAACGGTTTTAGAAACTAGAGAGTGTTTTCTATCCAATAGTAATAATAATATGCATATTGTACGAGCAAGAATCGAGTACGAGGCCGTTTGAAATGGGCACCTTTTATCCGGCTACTCAATAGTGCCCCTGCAGCCCAAACAGGTTAATAATTAGTTGGTTTTTTTTACACATATTTTTCTTCAAACTGCATTGTTGGTTAAGGGCTTGTAAGCATTTCACTGTAAGGTCTACACCTGTTGTATTCAGTGCATGTGACAATTTTTTAAAATTTGGTATTGTGTTTGTGTGTTGGTAGCAATGATGAATGTGTATAAATTGTCTATGGTTGGTTAGTTGGTTCTGAGCCAGTCTCAGCTGGCTAGCAATCTTGCCAATTTAGTGACCCTAGTTACAATATTGAAATGTCCATGTTAGGTATGCTAAGCTAGCCAGTCTAATAGAGATCAATACACTTAGTGGAGTGGTTAAATTGTGTATTGTTCTGTAATTCATTGTAGGTGGAACAGAACCTGATTCCACCAACATGCACTTCCAACCTCGAGCTCTGCACATGGTGAAGGAAAGTTTTCCAAAATATTAAAAAACTAACGGCAAAGATAGCTCAATTTACAGTAAGCATGTTATAAACATGAATTGGGTAGTGTTTTTATGGTTTGTGTTTGTGTTTGTGTTATGGGGTTACAGTTGGTTAGAGGTAGCCTGAGGAGCACAGAGTACCTTCCAGACCATGTCATCAATTTAGTCTACCCCTCTTCTCTTATTACCTTTTATTTCTGTAAAACCACAGTGCCCTGCTGAAAAATACCCCAAAGCAGGGGACATTTTGGGTACACAAGCATGAGGGAGAGGACACACCTTGTAGTTATGGAGCACAACAAGGTTGTGGAACAGAAACCAGCAGGGGACACTGAAAGGTATAAAATCAAGACTACAACCGTAACGACACAACCACCTCATTCTTCTCTCTGCAGAATCTCTAAACACAACACAAAGACATGTCTACAAATTCCCCTGCAAAGGGCTACTATTTGACAAGAATGATTTGTCAAAGTCAATGGGCTGGGGGAGGTTTAGAGACTGTACTTTGAGAGGAGGAAGGTTTTTTTGGTTTTGCAGGGTTGTGCTTAGACAGTAAATGTTTTGTTGTGTATGAGAACAATTGAGGAGCCATTTCTCCTCAATCTCCCAAACACAAAAAATCATACTGGGTATGAACTGCCTTCCTAAGACTGATCTTTCCTCTCAAAAGCAGCTCCCAATGTCTCCTCATTGTCCCTAAACAATAGGGTAGCCGGTCCCATTCGGTTGATACCTTTACCAACAAAGGTGTGTTGCCCTACGTCCCTTCCACACCAAGTGTAAAATGCTAACACCAGAATCATGTCTTTCCAGGAGACGTGCAGTACCAGAAAATCTTCTCAAAGAGGACCAAACAGTTGGTGGTTAAGAAGCCCTTCACCGCTTACAGGACAAGCCCATCGCCATAAGCACAAAGAGTCTCAGCTTCCCCAGCCCACCATGCCGCGCACAATATTGCCAGTGTACGGAAGCCGGGGGAAAGGACTATGGCTGCTTTTACATAGGCAGCCCATTTCTGAAAAAGATCTGATGTGATTATGTCACGCCCTGACCTTAGTATTCTATGTTTTCTGTATTATTTTGGTCAGGTCAGGGTGTGACGAGGGTGGGTATGATTGTTTTGTATTGTCTAGGGGTTTTGTATGTCTAGGTGTCTGTGTGTAGTCTAGGCATATGTAGGTCTATGGTGGCCTGAATTGGTTCCCAATCAGAGGCAGCTGTTTATCGTTGTCTCTGATTGGGGATCCTATTTAGGTTGCAATTTTCCAGTTTGGTTTGTGGGTTATTGTCTATATGTAGTTGCATGTCAGCACTCAGTGTTTATAGCTTCACGTTCATTTTGTTACTTTGTTAGTTTGTTTTGTGTTTTATTCTTCATTAAAAGAAGAATGTATTCCAATCACGCTGTGCCTTGGTCTCCTCTATACGACGAACGTGACAGATTAAGACCAGTTAGTGGAAAAGAATATCAGAATTGGGCTGCCTGTGTAAACGCAGACAGTGTAGCTCAGCATAAGACCATGTAAAACACACAGGAAGCTGCTGAGGAGAGGATGGCTCATAATAATGGCTGGAACAGAGGAAATGGATTTAGTTTGATGTATTTTACACAATACTACTCATTCCGCTCCAAAAATCACCACTAGCTCGTTCTCCCCAATTAAGGTGCCACCAACCTCTTGAGGTAGAACAGGGGTTTCCAACCCTGTTCCTGGAGAGCCAACCTCCTGTAGGTTTTCGCTCCAACCCCAGTTGTAACTGACCTGGTTCAGCTTATCAACCAGCTAATTATTAGAATCAGGTATGCTAGATTAGGGTTGGAGTGAAAACCTACAGGAGAGTAGCTCTCCAGGAACAGGGTTGGAGGGCCCTGATTTGAAACCACCATAAAATAAATATGGATATTTTATATACATTCTAAAAATTTGCCTGCCCTTATGGATTTGCAGAAGATATCCTCTTTTGGCGCATGAACCGCTAGCGGGACACTTACGACAACATCCGGTGAAATTGCAGAGCGCGAAATTCAAAATACAAAAATCATAATATTAAACATTCATGAAAATACAAGTGTCATATATTAATTTAAAAGCTTAACTTCTTGTTAATCCAACCGCGTTGTCAGATTTCAAAAAGGCTTTACGGCGAAAGCATACCATGCGATTATCTGAGGACAGCGCCCCACACCAAAATACTTTTTCAACCAGCACAGGCGTCACAAAATCACAAATAGAGATTAAATAAATCACTTACCTTTGAAGATCTTCCTCTATTTGCAATTCCAAGGGTCCCAGCTACACAATGAATGGTCATTTTGTTCGATAAAGTCCTTCTTTATATCCAAAAAACTATTCAAACGAATCCAAAAAGTTACCGGTAAAGTTTGTCCAAACAAGTCAAACGATGTTTCTAATTAATCCTCAGGTACTCTAATATCTAAATAAACGATAATATTTGAGACGGAGAATAGTATGTTCAATAGGGAAGATAAATAACGAAGAGCGCTCACCTCATTCACGTGCCAACAAGACTACTTTTCTAATGAGAGACACCTTGTAGTTCTTCCAACTACTTGCTAATTTAAAAAAAACAAGCCTGAAACCCTTTCTAAAGACTGTTGAAATCTATTGGAAGCCATACGAACTGCAATCTGGGTCCTATCTATTTGTATTTCCCATAGGCTAGCACTGAAATGGCCTGTGACCTAAAAAATAAATAATTCCGGATGGATTTTCCTCGGGTTTTCGCCTGCCATATCAGTTCTGTTATACTCACAGACATTATTTTAACAGTTTTAGAAACTTCAGAGTGTTTTCTATACAATGCTACCATATACATATCCTAGCTTCTGGGCCTGAGTAACAGGCAGTTTACTTTGGGCACATCAGTCATCTGAAATTCCGAACAAAAACCAGTCTCCATAACAGGATATTTATATAAGCTCTACAGGGCTCTGTACTATCAAACAGATGCTAGACATTCAGATATACAAAGAATGTTTGTTTATTTGTCAAATTCTAAATACAGGGGAGTGGACACTATTTAATGCCGACTCAAAGAGAACTGGGTATTCAACAAAAATGTTATATGGTAAAAGTAATATACAAAAAAATAGGATGAACAGTGTAGTTCAGTGTGTCTGAATGTGTCTCAGGTTCAGAGACACACAAGTGCCGAGAACTGTAGCTACAGATTGCTACACCAAATAATGTGATTTACCCAAAGATTTTTGCCAACATCTTGTCTATTTCAAGTCTTCTCTCATTGATCGAGACAGGCGCGGTCCACCCAAAGTGCTGCCTTTCATGATGATAGAGACCTGTCTCAATCAATGAGTGAGAAGACTTGAAATAGACATAATGGCGGCACATATTGTTGGATTACTTTGTGGAGCAAAAACAGTATATATTTTAAGAAAAAAATGACCCAGACACTTTATGAGCCTCCTCTTAGCCCGAATCAAGGAAGAAGACGGAATCGCTAAGGTTGGCCGGAAATTCTCTGTCAGGTTCTCAGCAGATGATGGGAGAGGTGGTCATAAGGAAATTGCCATCCCAAAGAAACATACAGTAAGTTCAGGGAATACTTGTAAAGCTGTGGGGGGAGTGTTGTCATGATCAAACTGCCATTCAGCTCCTCATGAGTCATCTGCTTGAAATCCAGCATAATCTCTAATCACTCGAGAGGGTTACAGTTCACTGGATACAGTTCTGCTACAATGACACACGCAGGCAAAGGAACTATGTTCCTTTATCTAGAATCCACTCAGGGAAGAAGCCCAGGCACGACATGATATCATCTGTAAGACAAAAAAATGAAAAATATATATTCTATTGTACAGTTTGAACAACAGTTGAATATTACCAACATAACATCAACATCAGAGTAGACTAGTTGAGTATGCATACATGTGCACAGGCACAGAGATTACATTTACAACAATATCTAGCCTAATACAAAGATATATGGCATAACTCTCAACCTTTGCAGTGACCAGATCCTACAAATGAGCCTAGGTAGGTAGGCAGACAGTATCTACATACCGCCATGTCTTTCAGCAATGCTTAGGCAAATATTTTTTATAGTAAAACGAGCTTCAGTTTTAGAGATTTACAACAGTAAATGGTTGTATTATTGTTTCTCCTCACTGTTTGCTAGTAAACTTAGCTAGCTAGCTTGCTGGATATGCAATAATGTTATTTACATCTGTTTGGACTCCTATATTGCATCATGCCTATAATTTTTTCAGATTGAAATGCATCCATGGTCATAATCATAACCCATGTCAACCCTTGTCAATTCTGTTACATAGCTAGCTAGTAGAAGTATTTACAGTTGCTGATGTTACACATGTACGCAAACAACTTACAAATACGAGCCGCATAACAAGTTCGCAGGCACCAGCCTAACAAGCTAGCCAACTCCAGTCATGTGCTAACGTTTGCTGGTAAACCTAGCTTTAGGTGGCTGGTCATAACGTTGTAGCTTGCAGTTTAGCAGCTAGCCATATCTACAATTAAAAAGAGAAGATGTTTTTAAAATCGAGATACAAAAACCTCTTATATTTTTTGTCATAGATATGGCTAACGGTAGTTGTTTAGCTACCTTTTGAATGTCACCATGTAGCTAATAGATACTCCATCGTCAAATTCATGATGATGAGAGGAATCACTTGAAGCCTTTGCGTCTGGTCAGTTCTTTCAGTTTTGCCCAAAGGATTGTTGTTAGTGTACACCTCCTTTTCAAATAAGCCCGCCTAGGGACGGGGGCAAGAGCATGAAGCACCACCCAACACAAGTTGTAGTCTTTCAGAGACTGGAAGAAATGTGTCTGCTTCTACAGTATATTTAACAATGAATCCGTCAATAGGAACATCGCTGAAAGACGTCCAATGGCTCTATCGAACAAGGGCATCTACACGCACAAAAATGTATAGAGCAATCAGAATAACATAGGGTCTTCGCGTAATGCCACAAAGCAGGACTACATTCATTTTTAGATCTCCCCCCCATCAATACACCGGAAGCTGTCATCGGGTGTATCATTCAGCACGCAAGCCCTGACCTGCCTTCCTCCACGTCAATTATGTGTGAAACACATCTCATTGTACTAGAAATGCCTCAGACATGATGAAAACAAGTCCAGATTCCACAAGGGTGAAACTTTACATTTCAAGCATTGCTACATACCAAAATACCAGTAGCCTATGCTAGTAATTGTTGCCCTATAGCTGATGAGCAAAACAGTCAGACTCGAGTCCCAGTCATGTGACTCGAGTCCGCAACTCAAGGGCATTTTCATGCAAGGACATATGTTGGGCAGACCACTAGGCCTTGACCATGGAGCCAGACATTCATACTGTATCTGCCACTTCTGTCCTGTGTGCCAAGTCAATCCACTGTCTGAGAGCTGGGTCTTAGGGCACCATGCCAGGCATTGAAAATTATAAGAACATGCACTGACCCCCATGTAAGTAACTGAGTATGAATGTACTTTGGCCCCTAGTCTAGTCTAGCCTGGTTGCCAGAATGTGTCTGTATTTAATGACTTAACATTGTTGCATAATTCGACAGTTGGCTAAAAAGGAACAGACTGGCACCCAGGCTACCCTTCATCATTTGAAAATAAAGAAAGTTGCCTGGGTCAAGGCAAAGCCAAAACGAAACAGTACTTTGTAAGAAATAAAACAATGGTCGGTATGTCTCTCTACGTGTTTATATCTTTGTTCTACTGTATCTCAAGTGATTCATAATGAATGTTTGAGGAAACATTTAGATAATAAATTGTATACTGTGTCATAGAGCAGAAAAGAGAGTTTATAAATAAACATATGTCATAATAATAATGATGAAGACATGCATGTGCGGTAATTGCTATTATTGCCACACACAAATTGAAACGCATAATCTGCCTGACTCCAGCTATTAGTTGTCATCACATGAGAAAACATGCGCTCGTTGGAGATAGCTGTCTGCTGACACCCAAAGTAATCGAGGAAGTAGTCTGGCTGTTGGATGCACTCAAAGGGGAAAATAAACACTTGATCAGAGCAGTTTTATGTCTTTGGAGATGACTTGATTTCATATGTCTATTTTGCAACCAGCGTTGACATTAATTTGCATGATAGCAAGTCAAAATGTGACATTTATATTTAGACGTTCCCCCAATGTTTGGAGGACAATTGGATGGTCTTTTTTCTTCTGTCTGTCTCTCAGCATCGCAGTCTCATTATATCATATGTAACAGAGCACTGAGTAGATAACTCCCTCCACACATTGCTGTGTCAGGTCAATGTGCCATTCCTTACACGGTCACAGATTTCATTCTTTGGTGTTACAGTAGGCCTATTTACGAACAGTACAGTGATGTGGACTGGAGAATAAAATAAAATAAATAATGTTAATCAATAACTCTTGAGTGTGTTTGCACAATGCTGTAAAAACATCACTGTGTAATAGGTGAACACAAACCGCAATCAGCTTTCACAGCACTATGTAAAACTATTTACCTAAACTGTCATGCAACGTATGCATATGTGTTTACAACGTAAATGTATATTAATCAACATTTAAGTCAAAGTTAGAAGATATGTTTTAGTTAGTCTGGACTGCCTCCATAGCCTGCCCATGTTCTCCTATTAGTTGATCCTGGCAGACAAGGCAAGTTTGTGCCTGGTGCCTCAGCCTGTAGCCTGGTGCCTAGTTCCTGCTGCCATTCCGAGGCAGAAGGGAAGCGATGAAGCGAGAACAGGGGGCTTCTTCCCCATGATCTGGAGCCAAGTGGCAGCACTTAAGGTGAAGAGCCAAGGCGCTGGAGAAGTAATTTAATCTGAGCCTCTGCCCAATTCCCTGGGCTACTGAGTTTAAGAAAGGTCGCACAGAGAAACAGGCGCCGGCGACCCCTTCCCAATTACGTGCTGCTACAGCAGAACATATCACAGCACCGTCCGGAGTGACAGTCATTTAGCAGCAACTCATCTGAGGAGAGGGAAGTCGAGAGATGGATGATAAGGAAATACAAAATGATTTGCCAGGACCTGTTAGCCACTTCTCTTTCTACACCACTAGGCCCCGGCCCGCTGCTCCCTGGTTCGGCTCCCCCCACCTCTTCCTTCCTCCTCCTTGTCTCATTCACACACATTAGCTCTCATATATTCGCTCTCCTCTCCTCTCTTCCCACCCCCTGCCACCTCTGCTGCCCGTCACCCTCCCTCCCTTCCACAGACACGTGACGACTATTGGCGCAATCACTCATGCAACAGCCTGCCCAGCTTTCCGTGGGGGCTCCAGTATTTGTCACTGTCACTTCCCCAAGTGCTCCTCCATTGTCTTGGAAATTGTATGTGTAAGGCAAGAGATGCCTGTGACCCACTTCGACAAGGGAGCCGGCGATGTGAGGGCGCTCATCACAGAAAAAACAGCAGTTTGATGTGTCCTATTATGTGTCCCAGCAAGAGCCATAAATAATTTTGACAAGTTTTTTGTTGCGCGTGAAAGTCCTTGACTCTGCCTCCTGTTCCAGCACCTCCTCTCTGGTCGGGAGAAGCTGCCAAGCACCCCGATGATAGATGGCACGGTACAGCAAATGACAACGGGATAGATTTTTAGTTTGTGCTTTGGAAGGGATCAGTAATGGTGCTTTGCTGTACAAAACAAAAAAAGAGAAGGACAAGAGAGGGAGAGATGGAGAAAGAGAGAGAGGGAGGAAGAGAGAGAGGGAGAGAGAGAGAGGGAGCGAAGGAGAGAGGGAGAGAGAGAGAGTGGGGGAGAAGGGAGAAAGAGAGTGAAAACAAAAAATAAAGATCCATCGATGCAGTCCGGAGAAGGGGGAGAAGTGACCACTGACACATTCTTTGTTTTATGTGTTTGAGCACCTAAATATATTAAATAACAGTTTGGTAAACCACATGATTTAGCTTTTTTGTCCATCAATGAGCGTAAAATGCCAGCCTGGTCTCAGCATTATATTTTACTAAAATCTATGCCACTCAAATACGAGACACTGAAATTAGTATAATATGTTACATTCGGCATGGTAAAATAAGACAGTAGGTTACTTAAGGCAAAAAACGAAAGGAGGGTCGGGGTGGATAGGTAGGCATATAACGCGAACGTCTAGCAACCCAAACGTTGCGTGTTTGAATCTCATCATGGACAACTTTAGCAATTTAGCTAAGTAGCAACTTTACAAATATTTACAGCTCTTTAGCAACTCTGCAACTATTTAGCATGTTAGCGAACCTTTCCCCTACCCTTAATTCTAACCTTAACCATTTAACCTAACTCCTAATCTTAAACCTAATATAACGTACCATATCATACCAAAGCAGTCGAATGTAATATATCATACTAAACAGGTCAAAGCAAACTGGTGCGATCATGACGTGGGATACTATATGTCTTAAAGTTGTAATATATTGTATGACCGCTATTACATTGGTAGGCCAATGGAATGTAACCAAAAATAAAGTAACATATCATACTAAATAGAGTGGTACGGATTTTAGTCAAATATAATATGTTTTGCTCTGAGATCAGGTTACAGCGAAAATGCAGAAATCCTATACTATACTTCCATATACTATACTGCCTTTATCGCTACAATGTATCTTTTTTGTAGTTACTTGGGGTAGGCCTAAATAACGAGATTTTAGATGTTTTCCAACTTACATTTCTAACTTGTACCATGAACATCTCTTCAATAACATACATCAACGTTAGATTAAGTACCACCTGCAGGCCTCAGTGCCAAGCAGGCAGGATACTGGTCGAGAAGATGATCACTCATTGTAATGAGAGTAGGTCGACATGCTCCGCTGCAGCAACATTTATGAAGCCTTTCCACCTTCAGTGCAATCCTCAACCATTAGTTCACCTCTCTCCTTATCGCAGAGCCAAGCTGTGACGCTGTGATATCATCATTCACCCCTTTTTACTTGCTCTCCTGTGATGGGCGGGTTTGTGGTTATGGTATTGGTAGTGGTTATGGTAGTTGTAGTGGTTATGGTATTGGTTATGGTATTGGCAGTGGTTATGGTATTGGTAGTGGTTATGGTAGTGGTAGTGGTTATGGTTGTGGTTATGGTATTGGCAGTGGTTATGGTATTGGTAGTGGTTATGGTAGTGGTAGTGGTTATGGTTGTGGTTATGGTATTGGCAGTGGTTATGGTATTGGTAGTGGTTATGGTAGTGGTAGTGGTTATGGTATTGGTTATGGTATTGGCAGTGGTTATGGTATTGGTAGTGGTTATGGTAGTGGTAGTGGTTATGGTTGTGGTTATGGTATTGGCAGTGGTTATGGTATTGGTAGTGGTTATGATAGTGGTTATGGTATTGGTAGTGGTTATGTTAGTGGTTATGGTAATGGTAGTGGTTATGGTATTGGTATTGGTAGTGGTTATGTTAGTGGTAGTGGTTATGGTAGTGGTAGTGGTTATGGTATTGGTATTGGTAGTGGTTATGTTAGTGGTTATGGTAGTGGTTGTGGTTATGGTAGTGGTCATGGTAGTGGTAGTGGTTATGATAGTGGTTATGGTATTGGTAGTGGTTATGTTAGTGGTAGTGGTTATGGTAGTGGTTGTGGTTATGGTAGTGGTAGTAGTTGTGGTATTGGTATTGGTTATGGAATTGGTAGTGGTTATTGCAGTGGTAGTGGTTATGGTATTGGTAGTGGTTATGTTAGTGGTTATGGTAGTGGTAGTGGTTATGGTAGTGGTATTGGTAGTGGTTATGTTAGTGGTAGTGGTTATGGTAGTGGTTGTGGTTATGGTAGTGGTAGTAGTTGTGGTATTAGTAGTGGTTATGGTAGTGGTTGTGGTTATGTTAGTGGTTATGGTAGAAGTTATGGTATTGGTAGTGGTTATGTTAGTGGTAGTGGTTATGGTAGTAGTTGTGGTTATGGTAGTGGTAGTAGTTGTGGTATTGGTAGTGGTTATGGTAGTAGTAGTGGTAGTGGTTATGGTAGTGGTAGTGGTTATAGTAGTGGTTATGTTAGTGGTTATGGTAGTGGTTATGTTAGTGGTAGTGGTTATGGTAGTGGTTGTGGTTATGGTAGTGGTAGTAGTTGTGGTATTGGTATTGGTTATGGAATTGGTAGTGGTTATTGCAGTGGTAGTGGTTATGATAGTGGTAGTAGGTATTGTAGTGGTTATGTTATTGGTAGTGGTTATGGTAGTGGTAGTGGTTATGGTAGTGGTTATGATAGTGGTAGTAGTTATTTTAGTGGTTATGGTAGTCGTTATTGTATTAGTAATGGTTATGTTAGTGGTTATGTTATTGGTTGTGGTTATGGTAGTGGTAGTGGTTATGGTAGTGGTTATGTTAGTGGTTATGGTAGTGGTTGTGGTATTGGTAGTGGTTATGTTAGTGGTAGTAGTAATAGTTATGGCAGGCGTTATGGTATTGGTAGTGGTTATGGTAGTCGTTATTGTATTAGTAATGATTATGTTAGTGGTTATGTTATTGGTAGTGGTTATGGTAGTAGTTGTGGTTATGGTAGTGGTAGTAGTTGTGGTATTGGTAGTGGTTATGGTAGTAGTAGTGGTAGTGGTTATGTTAGTGGTTATGGTAGTGGTTATGGTATTGGTAGTGGTTATGGTAGTGGTAGTGGTTATGGTGGTGGTTGTGGTTATGGTAGTGGTAGTAGTTGTGGTATTGGTTGTGGTTATGTATTGGTAGTGGTTATGGCAGTGGTTGTGGTTATGATTGTGGTAGTAGTTATTGTAGTGGTTATGCTATTGGTAGTGGTTATGGTAGAGGTTATGGTATTCGTAGTGATTATGGTAGTAGTAGTGGTAGTGGTTATGGTAGTGGTAGTAGTTATGGCAGGGGTTATGGTATTGGTAGTGGTAATGGTAGTGGTTATTGTATTAGTAATGGTTATGGTTATGGTAGTGGTTATGGTATTGGTAGTGGTTATGGTAGTGGTTATGGTAGTGGTAGTGGTTATGGTAGTGGTTATAGTAGTGGTAGTGGTAATGGTAGTGGTTATTGTATTAGTAATGGTTATGGTTACGGTAGTGGTTATGGTAGTGGTAGTGGTTATGATAGTGGTTATGGTATTGGTAGTGGTTATGGTAGTGGTTATGGTAGTGGTAGTGGTTATGGTAGTGGTTATGGTAGTGGTAGTGGTAATGGTAGTGGTTATTGTATTAGTAATGGTTATGGTTACGGTAGTGGTTATGGTATTGGTAGTGGTTATGGTAGTAGTAGGATTATGGTATTGGTAGTGTGTATGGTATTGATAGCTACAGATATGAATAGATTTAAAGGACATTGCTTTGAATTAGGTAGACCTACAGTTGCATCAATAATGTGAAGTGAAAAACATGCACTGTTATTTACATTATCACCATACAGTATGATACATCTGTACTGTAAATTTGTCCACAGTTCCTCCAACACAATCTATTCCAGTTGCTCAATCAACATTATTAAATTGTCTCAAAAACGCACTGCAGTGGTGATGAGGATCATCCATATTGTTGCATCCGATAGTTAAGTCTGCTTCCATAAAATCCATCTTGTACATCAAAGAACATTGCAAAGCTAATTAAAAAGTGGGCTAACGCCTGCAGATTCCATCAACTCAAACAGTGATCACTCTCTACTTAATCATATATCATCGTATATCATCTAAAATACTGTACAAGAAAATGGGATCAACAGAAGGAGAAAAAACTCCCCATACACACAAATACAAATGGTATTTGTCTATTTTAGGGGTATCTGAATCTTCATATCTTAATGCGATGAAACGGACAAATTATTTGAAATATGCTGATTACAAGGGGCTGAGAATGTGGCATTAAAATAAATAGTCCTGAGAACCTCTCAGACTGTGTACATTTAGCACAGTGGCACTATTAGGAATAATCTGTCCAATTAAAGGTTGTGTAATTAATTAAGTGCACATTCTGTGAACAGGAGAGAGGGGAGAATTGATCAACCATGCTAAAATATGACCTATCTTGTCTTAAAGACTAATATGTTTAAACAAAAATATGAAAATTGATGACAACATCATTTGTAACAAAATGCTCACAGTGCAACTATAATGCATCTATACCTGGATTCAGCGTTTTAGGGATTATCTCTTACAGAATCAGTGATGTACTAGCCTGATCTGGCTGACAATATCTTTCAATTTTGGTAATTTTTTTAGTTTAACATTTATTTAAAAGACAAATCAGTTAAGAACAAATTCTTATTTACAATGACAGCCTACTATCATTGGACAGTAACACATGGACAGTAACACATGCACACTCTTGCCCGCATCTGGCTGATATATTTTTAACAGAATCGGCGGAATGAATACACCCGTGATCACACGTAAACACAGTTCCCTTTCATAGCAGCCACGTTGTATTCCTTCTTGCATCTATGTGCTCTCCTCCTCTCACCTTTTCCCTTCACTTGTGGACTTCAATGCACAACACATCAGCTGTATGTGACCAGGCATTAATCCCTTTCTAAGCCAAACCATAACATAACCGTTACACACGGCCTACATCGTTGTCCCCATATTAGTTAAAGTAACTTCATAGACAACATAGCTAATAGAACTAACGCGTTAGTAAACCCACTATAATCATGCAGTAACGTTACACTATGCAGTCAGTAAGCAGTTCGGCACTTACACTGGCGGGCCATGGTGGCAATAAATTACTAAATCCAAAAGATTACCTTGACTTGGAAGAGTTCCAGTGTTGTGTTGGATAGTCACAGTCAGCTAGCTAACATAGCATCCCTCTGTTTGAGAAGGGTGTTTGAGTATGCTAAACTAGCTAGCTGCATTTGCTAGCTAAGTAAGTGAAATTGAGAGTGGAAAAAAATACAATCTCTCTATCTCTCTCTTGCTTCTCCTTCATTTGGAAGAAACTGTTCAGCTATTGTTTTTCTCTCTCTTTGAGTCAACTACTCACCACATGTTATGCACTGCAATGCTAGCTACAGTTGAAGTCGGAAGTTTACATACACCTTAGCCAAATACATTTAAACTCAGTTTTTCACAATTCCTGACATTTAATCCTAGTAAAAATTCCCTGTCTTAGGTCAGTTAGGATTATTTTAAGAATGTGAAATGTCAACATAATAGTAGAGAGAATGATTTATTTCAGCTTTTATTTCTGTCATCACATTCCCAGTGGGTCAGAAGTTTACATACACTCAATGAGTATTTGGTAGCATTGCCTTTCAATTGTTTAACTTGGGTCAAACGTTCCAGGTAGCCTTCCACATGCTTCCCACAATAAGTTGGGTGAATTTTGACACATTCCTCCTGACTGAGCTGGTGCAACTGAGTCAGGGTTGTAGGCCTCCTTGCTCGCACACACTTTTTCAGTTCTGCCAACACATTTTCGATAGGATTGAGGTCAGAGCTTATAGTCAATACCTTGACTTTGTTGTCCTTAAGCCATTTTGCCACAACTTTGGAAGTATACTTGGGGTCATTGTCCATTTGGAAGACCCATTTGCGACCAAGCTTTAACTTCCTGACTAATGTCTTGAGATGTTGCTTCAATATATCCACATAATTTTCCTGCCTCATGATGCCATAATTTTTGTGAAGCGCACCAGTCCAGCAGCAAAGCACTCCCACAACATGATGCTGCCACCCCCGTGCTTTACGGTTGGGATGGTGTTCTTCGGCTTGCAAGCATCCCCCTTTTTCCTCCAAACATAACGATGGTCATCATCGCGGTTAACTTTTACCAGCTAGGACCACTCTCTCTTGTCCCGGAATCTCGCTCCACGGTGGATGGAAAGTGTTTTTTCTCTCTGGAAAAGTTCGGCAAAAAGCTGGCTTTAGGCTAAAAACAAACTGCTAACTGCTAGCCTCCAGGCCCAAACCCACCTGTCTCTCATGGCTTCGCTCGCCCCTGGATGTACCACCTGCCAGTACCTGAGCCAGAGAGTCGCTGAGCTGGAGGGGAGAGTATCTGTCTTGCGCCAGATCAAGGAGGACGAAGAACTCCTGGACTCCATGGTTATACAAACCACCTCCAAAATCGACGACGTCACCTGCCCCTGGCTCGGCACCTCCACTTCTGGGGAGCCTGTAACTGTGAAACTCCATTCGGTTCCCTTAAATGAGCCATGGCCCAGACTAGGAGCTAAACCGAAGGGCCTGGTCTGTTCCACCCCTTCTACTCCGCCTCAGGATGCCTGGATTGCTGTCCGGGGAGGAAAGCACTCCAGGAAACGGAATCCATCAAATGTTTCGGAGGTGCTACAATTGGGGAGGAGATTCAAGGTCCTGGAAGACCTGGAAGTGCATTCCAATCATACTGTACAGGGTCCCTCCGCTTCATCTCTACTGCTGCCATCTCACTCTCAGGTGGAAGTGCCCAAGCACACTCATCTGCGCTCCTTGCCTGCCACTAGGTCGTCAGTCTCAGCTGCTAGCCCCCCTCAACCTGCTAGGAGGCAGATCACCCGGGAGAGGCCCCGTCATTTACCCAATAAACCCATCTGTAGTCCTTCCGTTCTCGTGGTGGGTTCATCCATGGTCCGAAACGTTTCAATCCGGAAAGCTGAGACCTTCTGCTACCCTGGCGCTAGGATCTCTGACCTAGATTCCATGCTACCGCTACTTATTAGCAAGCACTCCGCCGCTTCAACTGTCATTGTCCATGTTGGGTCAAATGACATTAAACTCCAGCAGTCAGAGAAATTGAGAGACGATTTTAAAACATTGATAAATACGCTGCTGGAATCTGGGAAGCAGTGTGTTGTTTCCGGTCCATTTCCATCCCCACGCTACACGGATATGGTTTTTAGTCGTATACGCCAATTACACACCTGGCTTAAGGGATACTGCTGCACGATGAGAATTCCTTTTGTGGATAACTTTGCAGCTTTTACAGACCGACCAGGTCTATTTCTTCGGGACAATTTACATCTTAACAGGTATGGCTCCAGCATCCTCTCCACCAACATGTCTCTTACTCTTGCCTCATGTAGAGCCTTTGATACCTGACGTTGTGTATTCTCGGGGGTTGACTTTTGGGATTGTACGCTCCCCTATCAGACTATGTTCAATGCTCCTCTCCCAGTTTCATTAATTAGTTCCTCAATTGCAAATATGGAACAAACTACAGTTAACAACCCTTCTGCAATTCCTAGTTTATTGTCCAATCACCGTATTGCGAATACTACTCACATGCAGAGAGGTATTGTTAGTAGTAATCTTGTCCCCATAAAATTGAGCTCTGTCAATAGCTCGAAAATGGTTTATTGCTCATCTAGTGCAGCTTCAGGTGCTACCTTGGATACTCCATCTGATATGAATTCCCGTAGCAATGGTATTGGAATAATTCATTTGAATGCTAGAAGCCTGATCCAAAAGTTGGACTTTATTGAAATTTTGGTCTCACAATCAAATGTTGACGTTCTGATTGTATCTGAATCGTGGCTGTGTGATTCTGTGCCAGATTCAGATGTTCAGTTGATTGGATACAATATTTATAGAACTGATAGAGTTGGTAGAGGTGGTGGTATTGCGATTTATGTTAAATGCTGCTTAAATGTTTCTGTGTCCATATCAACCTCTGTCTCAAAGCAATATGAATGTCTAGTTTTAAACGTGGTACTTGGTAATAATGCTCATTTAACTCTAGCAGGGGTATATCGCCCCCCCTCAGCTCCTCCTTGTACTCTATGCAAATTATCTGATATACTGTCGAATTATGCAAACTCTGAATTACTGATTTTGGGAGATTTTAACCTGGATTGGCTCTCACCAGTATCCGATAAATTAAAAGGCATTTGTACTGAGCTAAATCTAACTCAGCTGATAACTAAACCAACCCGTCCCAACTTTAAGAACCCAGTAAAATCCACTCTACTAGACATTATTCTAACAAATACCCCCCATAAATACACAGCCAGTGGGGTTTTTGCAAATGATATCAGTGACCACTGCCCTATTGCTTGTATTAGAGATACCAGGCTGAAACACTCTGATCCCTGTATAATCTCTAAGAGAAATTATAAACATTTCTCACAGCAAGCTTTTATCCTTGACTTATATCACTCTGAGCTTTTATCCACTTGCTGCTTTCTGGACCCGGTTTTAGCCCTTGCTTTTTTCTCTTCTATTGTTACCTCTATGTCTGATAAACATGCCCCGCTTAAGAATCACAGAGTAAGAAACCGAACCAGTTCTTGGTTCTCTCCTGAATTGTCAGGTCTTTTCCTGCAAAAGAATCGGGCCTGGGCCTTGGCGAGGAAAACAGGTACTCCAGCTGATTGGCTGTTTTTTAGGCAATTGAGAAATAAATGTACTGCAGCTGTCAAAAAGGCAAAATCAAATTACTTCCTTAATGCTATGACAGATTCTGCAGGAGATCCTGCAAAATTCTGGAAAACCGTTAATTCACTGAAACGGGGGAATTCTGCTGTTTCTCTTCCTAAACAAATTACCTCAGACTTCTGTATTCTAACTGAAAAAAATGATATTTGTGATGCTTTTAATAAGCATTTCATCTCTGCTGGTTTTTTATTTGAAAGGAAAAGTGGACTTTGTGGTACTGGCCAGTTAGTTGATTTTTCGTCTTGCTTTTCAACCGTTACTCTGAAAAATGGTAACCCTGTTTTTAGTTTCCAGAAAATAACTGAAGCAGAGGTTCTAATTGCCCTGTGTGCCATTGATACTAAGAAATCCTTAGGCGCTGACAATTTAGACCCGTACTTACTTAAGTGTGCTGCACCTATTTTTGCTGGTCCAGTAACACACATTTTTAATCTAACATTAAGCACAGGAAATATCCCTAAGGTGTGGAAAGCAGCTTTTGTTCTGCCATTACATAAGGGAGGTGACGGTAGTGATTTGGATAACTATCGACCCATCTCTAGGCTCCCTTGTCTGGTAAAGATTCTAGAATCTATAGTCAACAAACAGTTACAATCTTTTCTTTCTGCTAACAGTATTCTTAGTACCAATCAATCTGGTTTTAGATCTAAACACAGTACCACATCGGCCACTATGCTTGTTGTAAATGATATTGCAAATGCCTTAGACGATAGAAAGCACTGTGCTGCGTTGTTTGTAGATTTGTCAAAAGCTTTTGACACTGTAGACCATGCTATCCTTTTGAGTAAGCTGTCATCTATAGGACTGGGCACTGATGCCTGCCGATGGTTTTATGACTATCTTAAAGATAGAACTCAAGCCGTCATGGTCGATGGGGTCAAGTCTGACCCCTTACAGTTACTTAAAGGGGTCCCTCAGGGTTCAATAATTGGCCCACTATTGTTCTCACTTTATATAAACAACATTGGTGATGATGTCAGATATTGTAAATTCCATTTATATGCAGATGACACAGTTATGTACTCTATTGCTCCAACAGCGGACCAAGCTTTAATGCAGTTGGAGTCTGATTTTAGGATACTACAGGGGTCTCTTTTACAGCTTAAACTTGTTTTAAACGCTAAGAAAACAAATGTCATGTTTTTTTCTAGGTCTAAACTCCCAGTTAGAAACACGTTTGTAATCACTAGCTTGGATGGTACTCAAATCAATAAGGTCTCTGCATATAAATACTTAGGGGTATGGTTAGATGATAGGCTTTCTTTTAAAAAACATGTTACTGAATTGGGAAAAAAGCTCAAATTCAAGATAGGATTCCTTTACAGAAACAGGGCTTGTCTGTCCTCTGTAAATAGGAAAAAAATTGTGCAGGCTACTTTTATGTCCGTTTTAGATTATGGTGATATTATCTATATGCATGCATCGGCAAACACATTAAAACCACTGGATGCTATTTACCATTGTGCACTCAGGTTTATCACGGGTGATAGTTACAGAACTCATCACTGTATCCTATATCAACATGTGGGTTGGGTCTCTCTATCTGTGAGGCGAGAGCAACATGCTCTCTTGTTTATTTATAAAGCACTTCTTTTAAAACTACCTCCATATATATCATCATTAATTTCCACAAGATGTACTAATTTTAAAACCAGATCACAGATGTGGATTACATTAGAGACTCCTGCGGTCTCCACAGAGTTGGGTAGGACTGCCTTCAGTTCCTTTGCACCTTATTTATGGAACAAACTGCAGATCCAACTTAAGTTAGACACTCTGGTGTCCCTTGCCCATTTTAAAATGTTTATGGAGGATCAATATGATGTTGTCTGTGATTGTTTCTGTTGAATTGTGTATGTTTTGAAATATTCTTGTCTGTATGTCTAAAACTGTACATGTCAACATGTTTACACAGGGCACAGCCGTAAAAGAGATCTAGGTCTCAGTCTGTTTTCCCTGTTAAAATAAAATAAAGATTTAAAAAAACCTAGCAAGTACACTAATATTATCTCTCTTGCTTGATGGTGGGGAGAGAGAGGAAGGGAGGGGTGGGAGGTGTAGAGAAAGAAAGAGGTAGAGTGGATGAAAAGACAGATGGAGAAAGTGGGAGAGAGAAGGAGAAAGTGGGAGAGAGGGGAAGAGAGAGGGAGAAAGTGGGAGAGAGGGGAAGAGAGCAAGGGAGAAAGTGGGAGAGAGGGGAAGAGAGCAAGGGAGAAAGTGGGAGAGAGGGGAAGAGAGCAAGGGAGAAAGTGGGAGAGAGGGGAAGAGAGCAAGGGAGAAAGTGGGAGAGAGGGGAAGAGAGCAAGGGAAAAGTGGGAGAGAGGGGAAGAGAGCAAGGGAGAAAGTGGGAGAGAGGGGAAGAGAGCAAGGGAGAACGTGGGAGAGAGGGGAAGAGAGAGGGAGAAAGTGGAAGAGAGATGGAGAAAGTGGGAGAGAGGGAGAAAGTGGGAGAGAGGGGAAGAGAGAGGGAGAAAGTGGGAGACGGGAAGAGAGAGGGAGAAAGTGGAAGAGAGATGGAGAAAGTGGGAGAGAGGGAGAAAGTGGGAGAGAGGGGAAGAGAGAGGGAGAAAGATGGAGAAAGAGAGTGCCTGAAACGTTGGATGGGTGGGTGGGCGACCAGCTGCTCTTTAACCTGACTTGAATTGCAGAACAGGATCCACCCAACTTAAAGTCACATAACTTGAGTTGGTCACGCCTACATTGACTTCTGACAAATGGAATCATTTTAACAAGAGCTGTCACGCTATCTGGCTTGAGACAAACTATCACATTCACTTATTTAAACCTGAGCAACCTGACTGACTATAAAGGCTCTAGATTAGACCAGCTCCCTCTCTTCTCCCCACTGAATGAATGGGCCTCAGGCTGTCAATCAAACATTGAAATTACATCTGTGGGCTTGTCATAAAGATGGATCTCCACTGCTGGCTGCAGGGGAGACGAGGGGAAATGAGTCTGTCTGGGTGTCTGGTCTGGACTTAGAACTGTGTGTGTGTGTGTGTATGTGTGTGTGCGTGTGCGTGTGGGGTTATAACTAATGTGGATGTGTTGATGGTTTCCTGAGGTGGTAGTCAGACTCTGGGAGTGTTATTCTAGCAGCAGGGGGGGGCAGTAGTGTTATTCTAGCAGCAGGGGGGGGGGGCAGTAGTGTTATTCTAGCAGCAGGGGGGCAGTAGTGTTATTCAAGCAGCAGGGGGGCAGTAGTGTTATTCTAGCAGCAGGGGGCCAGTAGTGTTATTCTAGCAGCGGGGGGGGGGGGGGGGGGGGGGGGGGCAGTAGTGTTATTCTAGCAGCAGGGGGGCAGTAGTGTTATTCTAGCAGCAGGGGGGCAGTAGTGTTATTCTAGCAGCGGGGGGGGGGGGGGGGCAGTAGTGTTATTCTAGCAGCAGGGGGGCAGTAGTGTTATTCTAGCAGCAGGGGGCAGTAGTGTTATTCTAGCAGCAGGGGGGCAGTAGTGTTATTCTAGCAGCGGGGGGGGGGGGGGGGGGGGCAGTAGTGTTATTCTAGCAGCAGGGGGGCAGTAGTGTTATTCTAGCAGCAGGGGGACAGTAGTGTTATTCTAGCAGCAGGGGGGCAGTAGTGTTATTCTAGCAGCAGGGGGGCAGTAGTGTTATTCTAGCAGCAGGGGGGCAGTAGTGTTATTCTAGCAGCAGGGGGGCAGTAGTGTTATTCTAGCAGCAGGGGGACAGTAGTGTTATTCTAGCAGCGGGGGGGGGGGGGGGGGGGCAGTAGTGTTATTCTAGCAGCAGGGGGGGCAGTAGTGTTATTCTAGCAGCAGGGGGGGCAGTAGTGTTATTCTAGCAGCAGGGGGACAGTAGTGTTATTCAAGCAGCAGGGGGGCAGTAGTGTTATTCTAGCAGCAGGGGGGCAGTAGTGTTATTTTAGCAGCAGGGGGGGCAGTAGTGTTATTCTAGCAGCAGGGGGTCAGTAGTGTTATTCTAGCAGCAGGGGGGCAGTAGTGTTATTCTAGCAGCAGGGGGGCAGTAGTGTTATTCTAGCAGCAGGGGGGCAGTAGTGTTATTCTAGCAGCGGGGGGGGCAGTAGTGTTATTCTAGCAGCAGGGGGGCAGTAGTGTTATTCTAGCAGCAGGGGGTCAGTAGTGTTATTCTAGCAGCAGGGGGGCAGTAGTGTTATTCTAGCAGCAGGGGGCAGTAGTGTTATTCTAGCAGCAGGGGGGCAGTAGTGTTATTCTAGCAGCAGGGGGGCAGTAGTGTTATTCTAGCAGCAGGGGGGCAGTAGTGTTATTCTAGCAGCAGGGGGCCAGTAGTGTTATTCTAGCAGCAGGGGGCAGTAGTGTTATTCTAGCAGCAGGGGGGCAGTAGTGTTATTCTAGCAGCAGGGGGACAGTAGTGTTATTCTAGCAGCAGGGGGGCAGTAGTGTTATTCTAGCAGCAGGGGGGCAGTAGTGTTATTCTAGCAGCAGGGGGCAGTAGTGTTATTCTAGCAGCAGGGGGCAGTAGTGTTATTCTAGCAGCGGGGGGGCAGTAGTGTTATTCTAGCAGCAGGGGGCAGTAGTGTTATTCTAGCAGCAGGGGGCAGTAGTGTTATTCTAGCAGCGGGGGGCAGTAGTGTTATTCTAGCAGCAGGGGGGCAGTAGTGTTATTCTAGCAGCAGGGGGGGGCAGTAGTGTTATTCTAGCAGCAGGGGGGCAGTAGTGTTATTCTAGCAGCAGGGGGGCAGTAGTGTTATTCTAGCAGCAGGGGGGGCAGTAGTGTTATTCTAGCAGCAGGGGGGCAGTAGTGTTATTCTAGCAGCAGGGGGACAGTAGTGTTATTCTAGCAGCAGGGGGACAGTAGTGTTATTCTAGCAGCAGGGGGGCAGTAGTGTTATTCTAGCAGCAGGGGGGGCAGTAGTGTTATTCTAGCAGCAGGGGGGCAGTAGTGTTATTCTAGCAGCAGGGGGGGCAGTAGTGTTATTCTAGCAGCAGGGGGGCAGTAGTGTTATTCTAGCAGCAGGGGGGCAGTAGTGTTATTCTAGCAGCAGGGGGACAGTAGTGTTATTCTAGCAGCAGGGGGGCAGTAGTGTTATTCTAGCAGCAGGGGGGCAGTAGTGTTATTCTAGCAGCAGGGGGGCAGTAGTGTTATTCTAGCAGCGGGGGGACAGTAGTGTTATTCTAGCAGCAGGGGGGCAGTAGTGTTATTCTAGCAGCAGGGGGGCAGTAGTGTTATTCTAGCAGCAGGGGGGGCAGTAGTGTTATTCTAGCAGCAGGGGGGCAGTAGTGTTATTCTAGCAGCAGGGGGGCAGTAGTGTTATTCTAGCAGCAGGGGGGGCAGTAGTGTTATTCTAGCAGCAGGGGGGCAGTAGTGTTATTCTAGCAGCAGGGGGACAGTAGTGTTATTCTAGCAGCAGGGGGGCAGTAGTGTTATTCTAGCAGCAGGGGGGGCAGTAGTGTTATTCTAGCAGCAGGGGGGCAGTAGTGTTATTCTAGCAGCAGGGGGGGCAGTAGTGTTATTCTAGCAGCAGGGGGGGCAGTAGTGTTATTCTAGCAGCAGGGGGGCAGTAGTGTTATTCTAGCAGCAGGGGGACAGTAGTGTTATTCTAGCAGCAGGGGGGCAGTAGTGTTATTCTAGCAGCAGGGGGGCAGTAGTGTTATTCTAGCAGCAGGGGGGCAGTAGTGTTATTCTAGCAGCGGGGGGACAGTAGTGTTATTCTAGCAGCAGGGGGGCAGTAGTGTTATTCTAGCAGCAGGGGGGCAGTAGTGTTATTCTAGCAGCGGGGGGGCAGTAGTGTTATTCTAGCAGCAGGGGGGCAGTAGTGTTATTCTAGCAGCAGGGGGGCAGTAGTGTTATTCTAGCAGCAGGGGGGCAGTAGTGTTATTCTAGCAGCAGGGGGCAGTAGTACTTTTCACTAGCACACATGCAGTCACACTGTATCATAGTGATGTCCTGGGATGCCATCAGTACACACACAAAGACAAGATGGTGCCAACAGACACGGCCACCCTCTTTCTAGCTCCTAGCCAACGTTGCAGTATACAGTGCATTTGGAAAGTATTCAGACTCCTTGACTTTTTCCACATGTTGTTACGTTACAGCCTTATCCTTAAATGGATTCAGTCCCCCCCCCTCAATCTACGCACACTAACCCATAATGACAAAGCAAAAACAGGTTTTTAGAAATGTTTGCAAATGTATAAAAAATAAAACACTTAAATATCGAATTTACATTCAGACCCTTTACTCAGTACTTTGTTGAAGCACCTTTGGCAGCGATTACAGTCTTGAGTCTTCTTGGGTATGATGCTAAAAGCTTGGCACACTTGTATTTGAGGGATTTCTCCCATTCCTCTCTGCAGATCCTCAAGCTCAGTCAGGTTGGATGGGGAGCGTAGCTGCACAGCTATTTTCAGGTCTCTCCAGAGATGTTCAATCGGGTTCAAGTCCGATGGAGGCCACTGTGTTCTTGGGGACCTTCAATGCTGCAGAAATGTTTTGGTACCCTTCCCCAGATCTGTGCCCCAACACAATCCTGTCTCTGGAGCTCTAGGGGCAATTCCTTTGACCTCATGACTTGGTTTTTGCTCTGACAACTGTGGGACCTTACATAGACAGGTGTGTGCCTTTCCAAATCATGTCCAATCAATTGAATTTACCACAGGTGGACTCCAATCAAGTTGTAGAAACATCTCAAG